>NC_092560.1:64473131-64810214 GCF_037038585.1 Patagioenas fasciata
TGGGTTTTGAATGTCTCCAGAGAAGCACCCAGAACTGGACACAATATTCTAGGTGTGGTCTCACCAGGACAGAGTAGAGGGGAAGGAGAACCTCTCTTGACCTACTAACCACCCCCCAAGGATGCCATTGGCCTTGCTGGCCACAAGGGCACAGTGCTGGCTCATGGTCATCCTGCTGTCCACCAGGGTCCCCACGTCCCTTTCCGCTACGCTGCTCTCTAATAGGTTGTTCCCTGACTTATACTGGAACCTGGGGTTGTTCCTGCCCAGATGCAAGACTCTACATTTTTCCCTGCCCAGCTATCCAGCCTGTCCAGGTCTCTCTGGATGGCAGCACAGCCTGCTGGCGTGTCAGCCACTCCTCCCAGCTTGTGTCATCAGCAAACTTGCTGACAGTGCGCTCTATTCCCTCATCCAAGTCACTGCTCCCAGTACTGACCCTTGAGGCACTCCACTAGATACAGACCTCCAACTGGACTCTGCCCCATTGACCACGACTCTCTGGCTTCTTCCCTTCACCCAGTTCCCAGTCCACCTCACCACGCGATCATCCAGATCGCACTTCCTCAATTTAAGAGTGAAGACACCGTGGGAGACTGTGTCAAATGCTTTACTGAAATCAAGATAGACCACATCCACTGCTTTGCCATCATCTGTCCAGCTGGTTGTGTTAGGAGAATTTACTTGGCATTTGTGTCAAAACATTGCTGAAAGCAGGCAAAGCAGTCTCTAGGACTCCGGCTCCCACCTTCTTTCTTGATGCTACTTGCCATGTTGGTGATGGCTGTACAGGGCTGGGCCAGGTCACACTGTGCGGGCAGGGAGTGACACCAGGTGACATCAGAGGAAGAGCTGGACTGGCACAGCAAAGGTGCCACTCAGTAGAACTTCTTCTGTTTAAGGACGTTGTGGAGAGTGACCGGCCATGGACTGCAGCATAGCACTGCAGCTTCTGCCCTTGGCAGCAGCAACTGGGAGTAGACTAAGTGCACCATCACTAGAGCCCACATAATATTCACAGTAGAAATATAATTGTGATTCACATTATTCTTGTAATATTCTATTTTGAGAATTGTTTAGTTACTTTTTGTTGTTAATATATGAGCTGATTTTTTTTTCTCTTGGCATCATCAAACCAGCCATCTTCAGTGATATCCGGATCCTATGACTCTTTGTACAAAAGCTTGTGAGGTTTCATCCATCAGAGAATAGTGACTTCCTCCTGTAGATAACAAACATGCCAGATTATGAAATGTCTGGGTAGATAATGTCAACAAATTCTTGTTAGCATTATCTGGCTTCAAATGCAGGAACAAAGCAGTATTAGTGGTCTGGATGCTTTTTTGTATGCCCGAGCTACATTTTTCGATAGCATAAATCCATTTGAGACAATTTGATGAAAAAGGACAAGTCTTCAAGCAGAAAAACTAGTTTACAAACACTTAAATGCTGACTCATGCCAGTATCCCAGACTTTATGCTGTGTAAATGACTGCTTCCCTGCTTGTGGTTTGTACCGTGTCAGGGTCCCCATCAACATCAGTGTTGCAATGGAGCTACACAGCGAGACAAATTAAACAGTATTCCCTGAAAATAAAACAAACAGTTTCAGAACAAATAAGAGGCCTTGGTACTTCTTTTAAAAATGTTCTTTAAGCTCCAATGATTGTTTGCTGCTACCCTTATCTACAGTCATGCTGAATAAAGCTATAGCTAAATGGAAAGTTAAATGTATTCACAAGGAGTTAATGTCTAGATCTTATTATTTGCAGTCTCTCAGAGGAAGCAAAAGTAACTACAAATAGCGCTATGCCAGAAACTGGTTTCTTGACCAACAATGTTGCTTCAGCATGCAATGAACTAGTTCACTCTAAAGTGGTCACAGTTGTTGACGTCAAGAGGCTTTGTATTTGAATATGGCATGTCTTTTGGTCCATGTGAAGCAAGACACAGAGTGAGAACATTGGCTGCTGTAAATGGTCAAGTCCCAGGTGACTAACTTCAGGGAGAAGTGGGAACACTGGATGCTTCATCTCTGTTCCATCTAACTACATGTTAGATGCCACATTTCTAAAACTATCAGGAGCTTTGGTAAGGAGTGAATTTACGACTTGACTAGTGAAGAAGGTCTCAAAACAAAGGAGGGTCTGTAACATGTTACAACTTGGCCTGTGGCGCTAGAAAAGTTTTGGGAATTCCACTACCATTTCTGCAGCATTGTGTGGGCCTACTTCTCAGCATTTCCCTGTTGGATGTTCTCTCCAGCATGTGCCTGCAGAACTGTGACACCATACAATGCTCCTTAGTCCCTTCTTACACAAGCCATCTAGATCTGTACTGCACTGTGCAAGGTGGAGTCATGAATTGCTTGGGAACTGTGGTCTCCTGCTGGCACTCCCACCCAACCCACAGCTGGACAAGAGCACCTGGGTTATGGAAGAAAAGCTTGTGTGCATCTTGGGGGAGGTTAACATGGATTTTTTTTCTTTATTTTTCTAGCATTTGTTAAACTAGAGGGTAGACAGAAGGAGAACAAAGCTTGCTGGTGTGAAGGAAAAGGAATGCCACAGCTGGGGCATATTTCATTACAGGTTGGATGGGAGGTCTTTGCTGGAAGATCTGAGTAGCTGATGCCAAATCTGCGGGGCATAACCAACACATACTTACACCTCTATTTAAAATAATTCGTGATGATATGCTAACCTGTGATCAAGGGTCAAGTGCATGGTATATGCAAAGACAAAGACAACACTACCCTGCCGCCATTATGGAGAGAATCATCACTTGCCTAACTTCCCAGTTAAGAAAAAACTCACCATCCCATTCCAAGCAAAATACTTGGAAATGGACAAAGCAATCTCACTGTCAGGACAGACCTTAGCTCTGTGGATGTGAAAATAACTGCACACAACATAACAGTAAAACTTCCAATTAATGCGGTTGGCAGCTGACAACATGCATAGCAGACCTTGGAAAGAGCAGGACTGGTGTTACAGAGTGCCTTCTGGCTGCTCACTGGGAGCTCAATTTGAAAAAGCTTCCATGCTCGTGTTTCATCCCTTCTATTATGCTCAAGGTTTGTTTATGCACAAAAGGAAATAATAACTTACATGTAAGTAAAGCCAAGAATTTATAGTTAATTGAAACATTAGGAGTCTATTAATATTATTACTAGTCCAAATCTGATTGTTATAGAAATGAGAATAACAATAATGCAGTTAAAATACTTCAATACAGGGAAAGGTGTCAAAAATAATACAATTAAAATTGTAACGCACACACGTCCTAGTATTTTATCGATTTTCTGGGGATTATATTGTTCCCTTCTGCTGTTCCTCTGGGTCTTAAAGTCAGCATCTTCCGCCTGCAGAATTACCTAGCACAGTAAATCTTCAACTTCTGGTGTCCTTTGTTGGAAATATTACCACGCTGATGCTCTAGGATCTACTTGAGGTCATTTGTCTGTGTTTACTAACATGCACTTACATTTTCCTCTTTATTCACTGGTGTGCAGCTCCATGTTACAGCTGAATTTGCTGTATGTAGTGTGTTTCATGTGTGTTAGAGGCTACTTCTTTTTCTCTTTGCTACCCATAAAACTAGTTTTATCCATCTCCAGGTCTACATTCCCTAACTGACCACTGATGAGGAGCTATTGGATCACCAATCCAAGCCTGTGCCCCAGCTTTTATAATTTCACACCTGTATTGCTCTGCATGGCATCCTGTGTCTCTACTTTTCAAGGCCTCTGCAATTGTTAACAGTCTCGTATTTCTCAAACCTGCATGGCATTGGTCATAAATACCTTATTATACATAGACTTGCTACTTTTTACTGCTGTCTATATAAAACTCCACCATGTATATACAAACAAAATGAAAACTAATTACTATAGGCAGCTAGTCAGTTAGAGAAATTGCTGTCACAGGAAGAAATAAAAGAAAGGTATAAGTAGATCAAGCAAAGTTCAGGCAAAGCAAGTGTGGCAGGCCCTCATCCTGAAGCTCTACAAGCTCCCTACAAAGCTGGTGGGTTGTTGGTAGCAGGGGCAATGCCAGATTACAGGCTGTGTTTCTTGTCTGCCTCTCAGGGAATGAGACTTGCTATTGTGTTGAGTCCTTCTTTATATTTTTATGATGCAGTACATCTTCTGCAAGTCCACACCTCTTTAGTGTTCACTTATAAAAGAAACTATGCAGAGTTTCAAAGTTTTAGAGATCAGGAACAGCTCTTGGTTTGTTGGTTGGTTGGTTGGTTGGCTGGTTTGGTTGTGTTTTGTTTTGTTTGCTTTGTTTTGTTTCATTTTTTTTAGCTTCCCATCCTGCACCAAGTTAAGCTTTCAGCGCACGAGCACGTGTTTCAGGACCTTTCCTACCACTAGTACTATGCTGCCAAACTGGAGTCAAAGGTTGAAATTATGTCAAAGGCATGAGGAAATCTTGCTTGTAATATAATCCTCTCAGCACTATAACTTTTTCATTGGAGTGGTTTGTAATACACAGGAGGTGGTATGCAGATGAAAATTGTTTTAAATGTATTCCTGTTAAAGTAAGCTCTGTTTGGCTGAAGCCTTTAATGCCATTGTAACAGAGAGAGACAGAAAAGTATAGAAAGACAACTCTAATTTGATTTAAAAAATCTGCTGGGTAGGAGAAAGGAGCCTGTAGGAATGAGATCCTGTGCAGCTACTGAAAGAAATTATCTGTATTTCATTCCACGTTAAAAAGCATGAAACCAATGAACAGACAAACAACCCAAGAATTTTAAAACTAGGGTAGACATTTTGTTTTGTTTTGTTTTAATTTTGCATATCAAATGCTAAAGAAGAAAGAGGAGCATCTCTGTGTTTCATCATTTCAACGATGACTGGCTGGTAATGTGCAGTAAGATCCATGCCAGAACCATAGCACTTTGGGTTTATCAGAAGTGAACATTATGATTTACATGAAATGGTGTTGCAGAAAGCTTTTTCTCCAGAAACTTCAGGTGTGTTTTTGTCTTCATTCATGTGAAGGGGTTTCGTTAGAAGGAGATATGTTGTTGAATTAGTCAGGCCCAAAGGAATCTCAAGGCCACTTCAAGAAGCTGAGAACAGAATCTGCTGTGAGAAAGAGGGGCGTTTCTTCATTAACAGGGCCTCAGCATGGCGTGAGTCGTCGGACCTATCATCGGTGGGGCTCCAGCGTGTGGACTGCCCATGATATTCATTTAGCGAATCCATGCTTGGAGCGTGGATTTGTGATTAGAGAATAGTTGCGTATATAAGGAGACATGTTTCTGTAATAAATGGCTTTGGCGTGATTCACATTGAATCGGAGTGCTGAGTCCTTTATCGTTCCAACAAATGGTGACCCCGACGTGATACTCTGAACGGCGTCTCACTAAGGTCGGGGAAAAGCCTGGAGCGGCCCAGCCGGAGGCGGCTCAGCTGGACTGAGAGCCGGGCGGAGACGTACGGACGTTCCGCGGATAAATTGTGTTGAAGAAGGCCCCGGGAAAGGTGAGCGGCTGGGAGCAGGAGGAGGGAAGAGTGAAGTTATGGGGCAGAATATATCCTCTGAGGAAAAAGCTATAGTTAAAATCCTCCTGCATATTCTCTCTATGAGAGGACTTAAATATGAAGAAAGTAGCATACGTAGACTGTTGGTTTGGTGTAGAACTAACGGCTACCCGACAGAAGCTGAGAAAGCTTTCAAAATTGAACTTTGGGACGATACAGGGCAGAAATTATGGGATAAGGTTAGCGACGGAGATAAAGAAGCTAAATCATTAGCGACTACATGGAAGCTTATAATTTCCACCTTAAAAGAATTTAAGGCTGAGCGGCCTGCGGTTACTGGAATTTTTGCAGCGTTACAGCCTGATAAGAACTCTAAAAATAACTGTGAAGCTTACCCAGTTCGTGTTTTCGATACCCTCCTTACTCCATCCCCTGTTGTGCCTTCGGCACCCCCGATGATACAACAGTCTGGGGCGGAGGGAGGAAAATTACCGAGTGGATGGCCTCCTGTACCATCACACGACCCTGGAGAGACCAAGAAGTCCAAAGAACTGGAGTCAGATAATTTGTCAAAAGGACTGGTGAAAGTTGAGAATGCTAAAGTCGTAGATAAGTGTAATATCAATTCTTTTACTGATTTGTGTCCGCCTTCACCGCTTTCTATCCTTCTAACTCCTACAAGAGAACAGAAGGAGCCGCCGGATAAGAACTGGGCAAAAGAACTGTGTGAAAGATCAGATCAGCTATTAGCGAGTGAATCCAACAGTCAGCAATATCAAGCTATGAGAGAGGTGCCTGAAACCAACAAAGCAGCCAAATCATTTGCAACTGTTAATCAGGGTCCCAATGAGAATTACATGCAATTTATTGACCACCTTCAAGAGACCATCAATAAGCAGATTGAAAACTTAGAAGTTAAGGAAGCACTGGTGTTGAAATTAGCAGTAGAAAATGCTAATGTTTGCTATCAGCATGTTATTTGCGAGTTTTACGGTACATATTATGTGTTCCTGTGTACCGTCTCTCTGAAAATCAAGCAGCTTGTCAGGAATGTGAGTTAATTGTTTTACTAGTTGTTTTTAAGTGCACCATAAAACCTTCTGCCTGCTCTTCCCACTCAGGCTGCAAGCAGCCCTGTGCTTCCCCCCCGCCTCCCCCCCCCCTCCCCCCTCAAGGTTTTTACTTGCAAGATGGGGTCAGGAATGATTGTTTTCAGTTGTGTTCCTAAAAAATCGGTATTGGGAGGTGTTTTAAAACATAGAAAAGCACTTGGACAAGAAATCATTAAATCTTTTCAGACAGTTTTACAGGCAGGGCGATTTGAACTTCAATAAGCTGAGAGAGACTTAACTGATAACACAAGAAAACTTGTTAAAGTCTGCAAGATGCTTTCCTTATTAACCTGTTTTCTTTGTGGGTATCTGTTTAAGCATGTTGCAATTTTGATAGGTCTTTGTTACATGGTACGATAAGTTCACAGTCTGTTAAATCATGAGATTCCGTTGACTCAAAATGTGCATTTTGTGATAATACAGAAGAACATGAGTAATTTAGTTCTTTACTGCGTGAATGTGATGTCTATCCCTGTTTCTCTATTAGGACGGGATGTGTTAGGACAACTAGGAGCAACTCTGGTGACAAAACAACAGCATTTCTAGAAGCGGCCATTGATGATGGGCGACCAGTACTTAAATTACAGTGGAAAAATGATGATCCAGTATGGGTAAATCAATGGCCGCTCAGTAAAGAAAAACTCGCCCATGTCGAAGAGCTAGTACAGGAACAGCTTGAAAAAGGGCATTTAGAGCCGTCTACAAGTCCCTGGAATACTCCTGTGTTTACTGTTCAGAAAAAATCAAAGAAATGGAGGTTGTTACATGATCTTCGAAAAATTAATGATACCATGGAAGACATGGGAGCATTACAGCCGGGATTACCATCCCCTGTCATGATTCCGGAAAATTGGCAGATCTTAATAATTGACTTGAAAGATTGTTTTTTCACCATTGCTTTGCATCCTGATGACTGTAAAAGTTTTGCATTTTCCATAAATTCTGTAAATAAGGCTGAACCTGCGAAAAGGTATCAATGGGTAGTTTTGCCACAGGGAATGAAAAATTCCCCAACTATGTGTCAAATTTATGTAGCTTGGGCCTTGCAATCAATCAGAAAATCTCATCCTGAGTTAGTGATTTACCACTACATGGATGACATATTAATAGCTGGGGAAACTTTTTCTACTGATTTGTTGATAAATGAAGTATCTGGTACATTGCAGCATAGAGGATTGCAAATTGCTCCAGAAAAGGTACAAATTCAACCAGCATGGAAATATCTTGGTTGGGAAATTTCTCAGTCCACAGTGAAACCTCAGAAAATAGTATGTCGGTGTGTGCACATACGCAGGCACATCGCAAGAAGAGCCAGAGGCCACGGATGCATTTGCAAAGAGCAAGTTTTATTTTAGTTACCTCTCTACTGGGGGATCTCCGAAGCCACACCTGAGCTCCCAGGCAGAGGTGACACAAACGGGGACGCAGGCGCTGGTCAGTTCAGCCCTGCTGGAAGATCGCTGGGCCTGCTGAGCTCGCCTGTATTTCAAGGCTTCAGGCAGGCGCAGCCTCCCGCTCTTTCTCACAACAAAGCAGAAATCTCAGACACAGTGATAAGGTGCCCAGAGTTTCTCCCAGGCCTGTGTTATCTAACACAGAGCTTCTAGTCGTCAAGCACACAGGGTCAGTAAGACAATTAGTGTGATGTGTGTGCTTTTTCTACAGACAGGTGCAAGTCACTTGAGCGTATTTACATTTAACTAACCTCCTTGCCAAATCTTCCGCTATATCCCCATACATTCCACCCCCTCGCTCACGTGACTTGCTTCTCCTGGGGTCAACAAAGCCAGAATTGTTCATTTGGGCTTGTGAGGTGTAGCACAGAGCAATTTACAGGGGCAGACAATAAACACATACAGAAAAAGGAAAAAGCATATTTCTACAATAATCAGGTGTCCCATTCATCTTGTCAGGGAATTAAACGAGTCATTCAGCCAGGCATTAGTTCCAAAGATGCAAGATGTTGTCTTCCATGCTGACTAGTTCATCATTTGTGTTGAAGGAACACATGACTTCAAAATCAAAGCAGCATTTGCAGCTACTACCTACTCAGAGAAACAACAATAAGAAACATTAGTGTTAAAATCACTTAGCATAGCACAATTCTGTAACACAGCTATGGGGGTTGTCACCTTCCAGTAATACATACGCTGCTGCTCCAGCTCCTTCAGCTGGTATCACTGGGTTTAACAACCTGTTGTGGGCTAATTGCTTACACACACTGGAAAGTCGTGGCCTGCACTTTTTCAGATTGGAATTCAGTTGGATGTTGAGTCTGTGACACCAATAACATTGTTCCAGTGCTGTCTCCTCTAGATAAAACACAGGTGTTCACTGAAGATACCTGAAATACAAGAACTCGAGAATCTGATATTAGTAAAGGATGTAACATAAGAGGAGAAGTCAGGGTACAAAACCATACAGCATTCTCTGGAGTCATATAAATTTTTACATCTAAATCAATAGGCTGCGGTCCCACTTCACAATCCGTTGGTGTGAATAATTTCATTTCCCCTGTAGTTAGTGGTGACACTATATCCACAGCAGTGTATACATATTGCCACCCCCTAGATGGGGATACGGGGCCAATATAATCAACCTGACAGGTATTCGAGGCCCACTGACCCCGTTTTACCTTTCCCTTTGCTCTTAAATGTAGCTGTGTACAAGCAGCCCAATGATGTGAGCATGTTTTACAAGTATATAACAGCAAAGGGGTTTGATTGTGACCAATGTCCCATGTGTGTGCAGCATAAGCTGATCCATGTCCACAAGCTATATGCACATTTAAAGCTTGAGCATGCAGCTCAGCAGAGGTCATATTATCTGCTTTCTTACTGTTTTGAGACTCAAATGAATCAACTTTATTGTGCTCTGCTGTTAACTCTTCACAAGGGGAATCCTCCTCCACAGAAGATGTAGGGATGGAAATTCTCCAAGGCCCTAAAAATCCTAAAAAGGCATGTAATTGTTTTATTGCAGCTGGTACAGAAAACTGCTGGACTGTGTGCTGTACTTTAACTGGTGTTTCTCTAAGCTGCCTATGCCAAACTATTTCTAAAAATAGTACAGTAGCACAAGGGCCCTGTATTTTCATCAGAGTAATTGCCCAGCCTTGGTCCTGCAAATGCACCTTCAAAAATTCAGCAGCTGCTTCAGTTTCTTGTTGTGACACTGCCATGATCAACAGATTATCAATATCATGGCAATCAGTACCCAACCATAGTGCTATATCAGCTACTATGATTTGGTGGCAAACGGAGGGACTGTGTTTGTATCTCTGAGACAATACTCGGCAAGTATATTGCTTTTGTTGCCAGGTAAAGGCAAACTGGTCTTGCACTGAGGTGGCAGGTGGGGTGGAGGGTGGGTGCAGTGTTGGCGGGGGGGCTAGGGCTGGTTGGCTTTTCTGCATAAGCATTAACTTTTGCAAGCAGCAAAAAATTTGTGATGGCATGATCCCGCTTATTTCTGATTGTGGGATACCAGCTTGTACTAAATCATTCCACATTAGTGTTCTCATCACCTGTGCTGTAACTCTTCTCAGTTTTGCCAGATTTCCATTATCCACCACCCAAACAGAGGGTCCTGAAATTACAGCCCCAATTCCGCTCAAGGCATTTGTTGGAGTGCCTGCATTACCTATAGCACTTGTCACTGCTACCCTGTCCGAATCGGATCCCATAATCAATGCATACACCACCCCCATCTGCTGCACTAAATCAATACTTTCCTCCAATGTGCACCAATTTCCACGGGACAACACAGATTCAAGAGGTTCAGCATATGCCGTTAAAACTGCTGCACACAAACATTGATACAGCACAGGTGCAATAATATCTTGCCTGTCCGGACCTCTGACAGTTTGCAGCTGAGCATATTGTTGTTGTATCTGATCATCATAGGCTATAGGGCTTAAGAAAACTTTTTCATCTGCTAATAAATGGATAGACACAGCTCCACTATCCCAAGCTGGCAAAATCTGTGCCGGAATTCCTTCCCCACTCGTTTACTGAGAGATCTCTGAAAATGCCGTTAACTCCTTCGGAGAGTGAGTATGTGCTATCTGCCCCCCCTCATCTGCTTGTTCCTGCTGCAGCACCATTTGTATGGGGGCTTGTGCTCCCACCACTTCCCTGCCATGTAAGTCAGGGTCAAATTCAGACTCAATATTGGAGTCTGAGGATTCACTCCAAATATTTCCATCCCATTCCTTGGGATTCCAAGAGTGTTTTGTGGTAAGAGTACAAACCTGAGAACACAAAAACTCACTTTTGGCATGTTTTTCCTTTTGTTCCTTAGCAATACATGCTAGCAACCGGTCTACATTATCTTGCAGCTCATAGCACCGCTCTGCTTGAACAGTAATTACTTCTTGTGCGATCGCCTTTGCATCCTGTAAAATCTCAACCTCCTTTTCCAATTCTCTTATTTTACTCTTCAACGCAACAACATCACGATCAAGAGCATTAAGACCGGGAACAAATAACCACCCCAATCTTCCCGCTAATTTGCGAGAAGAAGTTGATGCTGCTCTCCATGGAAGCTTAAGCATAGCTGCTTGAATTACCTGGGGGGTAATCACCGCCCCATCATCAAACCGAGGCCATGACTCCGGTGGAGCGAATTCAGACAGGAGAGCAGCCACGGGAGCCCAGCGCTCCGTACTGGGCCATCCCGGAATTTGGGGAGTCACCCTTGAGGCCTCCCCTGTCCCCGTTTTTTTTGCAAACCACAGCATGGCTGGTTCTAGCGACTGCCGACTACGCCAAATGTGTGCACATACGCAGGCACATCGCAAGAAGAGCCAGAGGCCACGGATGCATTTGCAAAGAGCAAGTTTTATTTTAGTTACCTCTCTACTGGGGGATCTCCGAAGCCACACCTGAGCTCCCAGGCAGAGGTGACACAAACGGGGACGCAGGCGCTGGTCAGTTCAGCCCTGCTGGAAGATCGCTGGGCCTGCTGAGCTCGCCTGTATTTCAAGGCTTCAGGCAGGCGCAGCCTCCCGCTCTTTCTCACAACAAAGCAGAAATCTCAGACACAGTGATAAGGTGCCCAGAGTTTCTCCCAGGCCTGTGTTATCTAACACAGAGCTTCTACTCATCAAGCACACAAGGTCAGTACGACAATTAGTGTGATGTGTGTGCTTTTTCTACAGACAGGTGCAAGTCACTTGAGCGTATTAACATTTAACTAACCTTCTCGCCAAATCTTCCGCTATATCCCCATACAGTCGGCCTGTCATTCAATCCTTAAATGATGTGCAGAAACTAGTGGGTGATCTGAATTGGGTCCGGACCATTTGTGGGATCACTAATGAGGATTTAGCTCCAATTGTAAAACTGCTAAAAGGGGATAGTGACATTAGCTCTCCTAGAACGCTTACTGCTGAGGCGGATGCTGCTCTGAAAAAGATTATGTCCAAACTTGTAAAAGCTTTCAGCCATAGGTGGAACCCAGATTATGTAATTGGACTACTAATTGTAAACAATACTAACTATCCTTTTGCTCTCATAATGCAATGCACAACTGGTAAGGAGCCGTTAAAGATCTTAGAGTGGGTGTTTTTGCATTTTCGACTCAAACGAACCATTACAACCAGGGTTGAGGTCTTTGCTCAGCTTATAATGAAAGGTAGGCAGAGAATAGTCGAAATTTCAGGGGCTGAGCCTGCATATATCATTGTTCCCCTCGTTTCAGAATATTTACAGTGGGCTTTGCAGAACTCCTTACCTTTTCAGATTGCGTTATTAGATTCTCAAGCTTTAATTAAGACATTTTCCCCTCCACACAAGTTAATGTCAGTTTTGAATATGGGATCAGTGGAGGAGGGTCCCCCTCTTCTCTCAGAATTTCCTGTTAAAGGACCCACAGTGTTCACTGACGCAGGGGGTAAAATGCAGAAAGCAGCAATTACATGGAAAACAGATGGAAAATGGCACGATGTGATACTAACTGACCTGAAAGGATCAACTCAGCAGTTGGAACTCAGGGCTGTAATAGAAGCGTTTATCAGATTTGCTCATAGCCCAGTGAATAGTGTTTGTGATTCTTTGTATGTGGTAGGTGTGGTAGCTCGCACTGAAAGATCATTGCTCAAAGAGGTTCAGGATGCACAACTGATGTTTTTGTTCAAGCAACTATGGTTGTTGATCGAAGAGAGGCAACACCGATACTTCATAAAACATATCCGTAGTCATCTGACAATTCAAGGCAATTTAGCTGAAGGAAACCGCCGAGCTGATTTTCTTGTATCTCCTGCCGGGGTTCCACCTCCAGTAGATAGGTTTGGGCAAGCAGTACGCTCTCATAGTTTCCTCCATCAGTCTGCTCAGGTCTTACAGCGGCAATTTTCATTGTCCGAAAGTGAAGCCCGAGGTATTGTTAAAAGTTGTGCAGATTGTCAGCGCATCTCAGTAGGGCTGGGTGCAGGAGTCAATCCAAGAGGATTAGGAGCCTTGGAATTGTGGCAAATGGACGTCACACATGTCCCTGAATTTGGTAGGCTGAAGTATGTGCATATGTCTATTGATACATATTCTTTCGCCATATGGGCCACTGCTCAGACTGGTGAAACTAGTTCACATGTGCAACGACATTTACGTTCTGCTTTTGCAGCTTTGGGAGTTCCTGCACAGGTCAAGACAGACAACGCACCTGGTTATATTGCCAAAGCTACTGCCACCATTTTTCAATTGCGGGGTGTTAAGCACATTACAGGGATACCAAATTCCCCTACTGGTCAGGCCTTGGTAGAAAGGATGAATCAAACTCTCAAGCATCAGCTTAACAAACAAAAAGGGGGAACTGACTGTACTACTCCACATGACAGACTAAGCAAAGCATTATGTCTTGAACTTTTACGTCTTCTGGAAGGGTTCGACATTCCACCTATGATTTGTCATGGAACAAGCTTAAAAGGACATTTGACAGACCTTAGAGAAAATTAATGTCAGGTCAAAATACGCAATGGAGTTACTGGTGAATGGGAGGGTCCTTTCCAATTAATAACTTGGGGAAAGGGTTATGCTTGTGTCATTGCAGACCAAGGATCAAAATGGATTCCTGCGAAATGGGTCAAGCCATGGCTGAATAAAGACAACAAAGATTCGACAGATGCAGAAGGACAGGAGGGAGATAAGTTGTGAGAATTGTCTCAAATGTAAACCATGAATTCTTATTCAGTGTTATAGATGCTCTTAGACCCAGTGGTCTAAAAGCTTATTAGTAAACAGATAAGGTACCTTCCATAGAGAATGCTAATTTGAACAGATGGTAAGAATTCCAAAAGGGTGATATTACAATTAGATAATCTATGCATAGATAAGGTAAAAGTATAAGATATTTCTACCATGGTAACCTAATTTAGCAACTGGTAAGGTTTTAAAAGAGATATTAAGATTAAGCTATAGATCTTTTAAATAGGTTAATATAAGTTTTAAGATATTAATTCAATAATTAGCATATGAATAGGTTAATATAAGTTTTAAGATAGTAAGTCAATAATTAGCATATGCTGATGGTATTAAGTACGTTACTCTATAAACTGCGCAGTTATAGATCTTTTAAGAATTTAAGAGAATATATTGTATTAAGTTGTCTGACTATTCTAAAATAGTGCGTTGGTAAGGTTGTCATAAGTAGAATTAAAGTTTTATATATGATATGAAGGTTTGAGTATAAGCAGATAGTTGTTTAATCTTATTAAGTAAGGTTTAGCTACATTATATGTAATTGTAATTATGTTGTTAATCACGTGTCCTATGTTGCAGTGTATTTCAAAGACGATTCAGCATGCTGTTTAAGGGGCCTGACTAGTTCAAGAACAAAAAGGGGGAATTGTGAAGGGGTTTCGTTAGAAGGAGATATGTTGTTGAATTAGTCAGGCCCAAAGGAATCTCAAGGCCACTTCAAGAAGCTGAGAACAGAATCTGCTGTGAGAAAGAGGGGCGTTTCTTCATTAACAGGGCCTCAGCATGGCGTGAGTCGTCGGACCTATCATCAGTGGGGCTCCAGCGTGTGGACTGCCCATGATACTCATTTAGCGAACCCATGCTTGGAGCGTGGATTCGTGATTAGAGAATAGTTACGTATATAAGGAGACATGTTTCTGTAATAAATGGCTTTTGCGTGATTCACATTGAATCGGAGTGCTGAGTCCTTTATCGTTCCAACACATTCACAGTGAAAAGCAAACACAGGATTGCATCTGAAACGGAAAGGTGTGTTTCTCCTTTTCACCTGCCAGCAGACTTGCTCCCCCAGTCACCTCTAAGCAAAAGAGTCATAAGGATGTGATTTTTGCTAAAATGGAAATGGGCTCAGAGCTACAAGGGCTGCAGCATCTGAGCCTGTTATTTAGATCTTGCTGATATCTGAAAAGCACTAAGTTTGCTCTCAAACCCAGAGAAAGTAGGGTTTGGCAGTTTCTCCCCGTCATCCTTTACCAAGCCGCGGGAGTTCACAAGCCGAAGCTGGAGTCTCCTGTGTCAGGAGTCTGCTTCCTCCAGTAATGAAAACCACATCCAGACTGGGTGGTGGAGGATGACGTTGGAAAATATAATCCCAGAGCTAAACTATTAGGTGCCAGGAGGTAGTGGAGAAGAAATCTGTCTTCATTTTAATTCCATATACATGCTTTGTGAAAGCTGTGGGCTCAGATCATGACTCAAGGCTGTGATGGCAGATTGCCCAAGAATGTCTGCAAGAGCCTCACTCTCCTGGGAGCTTCAGCAGAACCAGACACCAAACTCCCTTGGGCTTGCCTTGAGGCTGTTGAAGGCACCTGTGCATGATTAGGTAGGAAATTGCAGGGACTTTCATCTTAAGAGACAGTCTTCCCCGTAGGCCAAAAATTTAGAGGCTTATGAAGGTGCTTATGTTAAGTAGATTTAATTCCACCAAGGCTGAAGAGCAGCATCCTTGGAAAGCCATGTCTGATGACCTAGCCTGGAATTACAAACCCATGCCTGACTCCTACTCCAGGCAAATAAGAAGAAACCAGTAAAAGAAGAGTGCACTTAGACTTTTAATTCCTTCGCTTCTCCTGGAGTGTGTACATTTGTGCTATGTGGGCACTTTAGGTGGCTGCCAGGGGTGCTGCTTTCAGCTGGAAAGTGTTAGGGCATCTCCATGCCTCTCCTTTTCCACAGGGTTTGGTCACCAGTCCCAGCAAACCTGGGTTAAAGCCCTTGCCACAAGATTGGGAGGCCTGTTGGCAGAGACACCCTTGCTGGACTTTACCAGTTGCATCACCTCTTGCCTTCTAGTTTTCACCCATGAGGATGCCCCAAAATCTGAATGTTTGCTTGCACCACCACATGTGACCCACAGGATGTGACAACTCAGCGCCTCTGGTATTTGTTGCTCTGAGGTTTTTCACAAGGGCCAAAGGTGTGAATGGGTTCAAAGAGGCGCTAGATAAAGTCATGGAGAATTGCTCTGTAGGCGGTACCTCTAGCTCAGGAAGCCAGGAGATACCTGGATGCTGGAAGGAGGATGGTGGAGGAGAACTCTATAGGCATGCCCAATGCTTTTGCCCCAATGGCAGCTGCTAGCCACTGTGGGATTAAGAGACTGGGCCAGGAGATGTTTGGGTTGGCCCAAACAAATTATTTTTAACTTTAAATGTTCTTAGGATGCTGTAAAACCTATAGCAGGGTCAGCTAGAGGGTGATTCAGTTGCCTAAATGCAAGTATCTGATCTCATTGGCTGTTCTGCCATCCCTTCAGCTTCTCTCCCAGGAGAGCTCAGGTAAGTCCTGCATGCTTCTGTGCAGGTACCTGGGGTGTCCTGGGTGGCTAAAATGGCCCTACATACGTATGGCTGGACTCTCACTGTTTCAGAGAGCAGGTCAGAATTGGGTGAGGGAGCCCTTTTTGAACAATGGTACTTCCAAGGAGTCAAATGTTCAGGTTCTGGTGATCACAAGCCACAAGGATTTGGGTACTGCATCATTAGGAGAGGTTAAATGCCAATACTTTGCATTACTCTGCTTTGATATCTAACTCCAGGTCTTTAGTTTGTTAACTCATCCCTGCATTGAAGTAACAATTGCAGACACACAAACTCCCCAGGCTGACAGGTGAAGCATTCCCCTCACTGGCACCTAATGCAACTTCTCTCCGCAGCATCCAGCTCCTCCTGCAGCCAACACTTTGCCTGTGTCCTACAAGAAAGAGCCTCTGCCCTCTCCTGTACAACCGCTGACATTGCTTTTCCTCCTCCTTTTTCCCTCCTGCCAAATGATGCCTGTGCAATCCCATATACCTGTAAACATCCACAGTTTAGAGAACCTGGAGATTTGTCAAGAAATTATTGAGACTTCTCGTGTTGGCCTGTGCCAAGAGCAGAGACTTCACAAGCATGCTTCTTTCCTCAGTCTGTGCCAGCCCTTTGTCACGATCATCTTTAGAGAGGCCTCTTTGAGGAGCAACTAACCGAGACCTCCTCTCTGGTTTTGGCTGCCTTTTCTGTGCCCTCTTCACTGAGAACACATTGTTCTCACTTTTGCTGCAGCACGCTGCAGGCTGCTTTCCTGTTCCTCCTTACCTCCTCCCCTCTGCAAAGATCCAGTGCAGCTTTTCAGCATCAAAAGGTATTCGATCTTACTAAATACTGGGTCCATTTAGCTATTTTATTTTCTGGAGGAAAGAGAGACAGGGAAGTGAACATAAAAGTTGCCCATGCATGTCAGACCTTCATAGCTTTGAGCACAGAAGTTTCTCACATTAGACCTTCATTGCATTGTTTGACTGTGATTGACTGAAGCTCAATATTTTTGAAAAATGTGAGAGAATAAAACTAAACAAAACCCCCAAATTAAGTTTTTTCCACATTGTGTAAAATCTTTAAAATTTAAACGTTCATTATTTCAAGGCACAGGGTAAGAATAATTGATTTCTGGTAAATATTCGTTGCTAAACTTCTTAAAAAGCAGAAGTATCTAGTGTTCGAATTTTTCATTCTCTAACTGAAAACATATTTGTGGTAGATTGGCAAGGAAAAAAAAAACCACAAACAACTATTCCAAAACAACTGCTCTCTTTTCTGGAATATTCCTGATCTCAAACCACCTTCAATATCATGTCACACAACAGATGTAGTGTTAAAAAATGTAAATGTTTCTGCTTCCCCAGAGTGAGGAGAAAAGGTAAGGCAGGACGAGGTAAAGGTAAGGAATGTCGAAGATGTGGCAGAGGGATCTGTGAGGCAGGGGACAAGCCAAGGGTCACTGCGATGGGTCAGACCCACTTGGAGAGACCGTCCCCAGCAGGCAGGTTGGATGTGACCCCTCCACCCCTTCGGAAAGAGTTCAGTAGCATGGGCATGGGCTGAGTGTGCCAGCTGGTCTCAGCTCTGGAAAGCAATTAATTTCAGATGGATAACTACAAACCACTCGGGGAGGTAGCATTTTTGGATATAAAAGTACTTTGTTTGGATTGGGGGTTCAATTTAATTGGATTATAGCTTGGTTTAAAATGGGAATACTTTTCCCTTGACAATGTTACTTACTACGGTGGTTTCTTTTTTGGTGTATGTGAAATTTTCTCAATTTTAATGGCAGAAAACAAAACAAAACAAAACCACAAAAAAACAAAACAAAACAAAACAAAAACCAAACCCAACCAAACAAAAAAACCAAAATGACAACAACAACAACAAAACAACAAAGGTTTATCCTGTAAAATTAGTCTTCTTTGGTATATAGTGTTCTAATACTTCATGATGGGTTGGTTTGGTTTAGGGATTTTGAAGTTTGTTTTTTTGGTTTCTTTGTTTGTTTTGGTGGGGTTCTTTGGTTGGTTGGTTGTTTTTTACTTATTAATTTAGTTGTACTGAAAATTAAACACCATGCTGATTTCCCTATCAAGTACAAGCGGGTGTGCTCATATCTGCTCTTCTCACTGCTGCAGTTCTAGGCAGTGATGCACACAGGCAGCACACGAAGAAACAATGCTAGTGCGTGTGAAATCTACGTCAAAATACCCAGTGGCTTCTCTCTTTTCTTTGAGGCCCTTTTTATAATGCTTACAAGGCATTTCTTCTACCTTCCCTTCTGCCTAAATTCAACAAGAAATCTGAATTTTTTGGAACCTGAACTGACAAGATTTCAATCTCTGTCATGAGTATGCACCTCACATTAGATCTCATAGATTTTTTTCTTAGTAGATTCAGTCCAGTGCTGAACCACAAACTGAACAGAGTGTTCAGGCTGTTCAGACTGAAGAAAACCAAAAAGCAAACAGCTATGTATTCAGTGCTAGTTAGAAAATGAGGAGGAAAATTTCCAGAGTTCTGATGAATTCTCTATGAAAAATTATGAATTAACTAATCTCTGCTTACATCTTTGTGCACAGTAACAAAGCAGGTACGATCAAATAAGCTTAATCACAGCCTGATGCAATCTGAGACACCTGAGAGCACATTAATAATTGTTCAGATCTCTAACTCATTAACCAGCTCAGACATGGCACAGTCAGGTTCTCAAGAGTGTGTGGGAGGTAGACTGAACATCCATATGTGTTTGTGTATGCCTGTGCTCACTGGCAAAGGGCAGAAAAGGCAGCAGAAGGCAGCCGAGAGTCCAGACATTAAATTAACTTATTATTTTGCTTTCAAGAGCCCATCCTTGCTGTTCCAATCTACATGCATGCCTCTGAAATCAATGCAAATTCTGCATCTGAAGAACTGCTTTACTCAGGTGAGCTGCTGAATTTCAAGGACTGAGTTGTTGTTCAGTGAAAATTATTTCTCCAGTCTTCAGTGTCTCTGTTTTACCTTTGCAGGGTGTGCTGGCAGACGGCAGGGGCTGCTGCTCCTCCTGCACCGGCAGCCCGGCTCGTATTCGGAGCCCCTTATCTCTTTTGCATTCCCAGGTGGCCTCTGGAGATCAATTCACAAAACAAAGATAGCAGTTGGGGGGATGTTACATTGTCACAAAGTCAATATTTTTGAATCACTGAATGATTAAATAAGCATTGTTTCCTGCTTGTGCATTAAGGTACAATCAGATGCCAGATGAGAGATATGAAGCGTATACAAAGTCTTGCACAATCTACAGTTTGGTACCAGGAAGTACCTATCGATGAAAGATAAGCAGCACAGCAGGATGCAAATGTCATTACTCTAGTAATTGCCTAAAATAATTTTATGCTCTTCTCAGGAAACGATGCACTTATTCATTCTTTGCTCAGTGTTTTATCTGTGGGTAGAACTGAGCTCCTTCTCCATTTCTTATGTGCTCTCATGCAGACTTGTAGGAGCTGCTGCTGGCACCAGCCATGATCCTGTGTGTTACACTTGTTGCTGCCAGATGGGGCCAGGAAGCATAACACAGGCCATTTTTTACCCCTGAGGATGCACCGATTCCTTCTCCGTGTGTTACACTATGTCACAGCTAACATTTGTGACCTTCTGCAGAAAGAGTTGTTAATAACTGTATCCAAGCAGACAGCAATATTTCCCTGTCATACGGATGTTTAACCTTTTCAGTTTTCTTCTTGCTGCAAATAAGCACAATCTTGGCATCTCCCCAGAGGGTCTCACCACCAGTGGGTGTTCAAAATGGCAATTAGTCAGAAGGGGGAAAAAAATAGGCTGGCAACGTGTTTGTGGGTTTTTTGTTTGGTTTGGGTTTTGTGGGTTTTTTTGTTTGTTTTGTGAAACAATCAACAGTCTTTTACTGATTTTTTTCCTATTGTGTTTTGAGTAAAGGATTGAACCTGCAAGTTTTTTCAACCCTATCAACTATGGAGCAGAGAAACATGTTATCAAAACATTGCCATAGCCAAAGCTGGCATGGCAATGCTGCACCCTGCTGCAAATATCTGCAGGCATCTCTGTGACGGGCAGCACGAGGTGTCTCCCACACTTACACCCCAGCCGTGAGGAGAAGGAAGGCATTGACTTTAAAAGAGGTTAAGTAAAAGGACTCTCGCAACCCAGCGGCAGTCGCCCAGGGAAGCAGTGTAATTGCAGGCTGGGCCAGCCGCAGCCGCCAGTGTCACCTTGGAGACCGGCTGGTAAACTCCGGGCCTCCCAAAAAAGGCGGGGGCCAAGGCAGCCGGGTGTGTAAACAAGCAAAACGAGATGGACAACGAAGTTCTGCAGTGAGCCTGCGGCCTGAACCTGTAAGAACCCGTGAGTGGGGAGGCAGGTGGGACACAGTGCCGTCCCAGCCCCCTGACACCTCTCAAGTCCTGGGTGGGAACCCTGGGTGCAGGATAGCATCACAGGTAAAGGATTTTCTCTCTTTTTTGCTAGCTCTCGGTGAGCTTCTCCAGTCAGTTGAGCTTGTGGTTCAACCAAGAGCAGGTATTTTTATATGCATATATTGTGATAAAAGCATTTTGCAAAAATTATTTATTTATTTATTCAAAATAGCAAGAGCGGTGCTGCTCCACCTGCCAGAGGAGCTGGATGATGATGGGGATAGTGAAGAGGCAAAGGGGAAGCTGTTACAGAGGGATCGGTGGGGTTGGAATCCAGATTTTTAAGGAGGGGTTTGGTTGATTACCAAATATATGCACAGCTTTCATGCTCTTAATAATTCAATGAATTTATTAGGAATAAACCAAATGTGTGTAATTGGTTTAGGCCACTTAATCTGTTCCCAGACTCAAAGATCTTTTGCTCGGGGGTGGTGTGTGACTCATGCCTTTGGCCGGGATGGGGCCTTTCAGGAGCCTGTGATAATCCAGGGCCTAATACGTGTGTCTGTCTGCCACAGTGAGGTGTTTTGCAGGATTTACACAGGAGGATCTTGGGCTCAGCTGAAGAATAATATATAAATGAATGCTGCTGATCTTAGATTAAATCTGACTCTTGCCAGTTTTAAGCCTGAGGCTTAAGAGGGATGTAAGGGATGCTGTTGCTGAGTAGCCCAAGGTTCTCCTGGAAAAAAACAACCCAAAATTTCATGTTTTGTGCTCATTAAGAAGAAACACATTCATTTCTGTTCAGCCTGCACAACACAACATTGCCCCTAGAAACAAACAATGCTGAGAAGGTGAGGTATTGTAATTGCTCACAGGCCAGGATGTTATGCAAAACAGAACACTCTAGCCGTCAGAGTTAAATTAACCAGCCCCTTTTTCATTTCACCTCAGGAGACATCTGATGATCTTGGAAGAGATGTAAGAATCAAAAACATGCAAAATTATGTTTATAATCTTTCCTTGTTTCATTAATGGTTACTAATACAAAACACATTTGTAAGGTATACAGAGACCTGTCATTATTCAGCAAATCCTGAGTGTATCTTTAATTACCTCACATTATCCAAACGGGCAAAAACAAAATGAGAGGAGAGAGCATGTGAATTGCTGTGATTCCTCCCTCCTTTCTCTAACTCAGAATCTGTTTTCTTACAATGCAGTACAGTCTTTTTGCAGCAGGATTTATCCTTAGCTTAAACCAGCAGCCAACAGAAACAGGGAAATAGTAGTCTCGTTACTACAGACCAGGCTTGCATGTAGTAGGGTTTATGTCTAACTGTTTTTCCATATTTCTTGAACGTATAGAAAAGATTCTCAAATGCATACTCCTGTGTGACACGGGAAGCCAGGTCATGTTTAAGAGGCTTTACTGTAGTGTGTAAGTGCCATCACTTTACAGACTTTTAATTGCTGAGTTTTATATAGCAACATAATGTTGCTGATTTTGTTATTGAACATTACAGAGAATGGAGATTTGCAAAGAGCAGCAGAAATATTTACTATTGGTGTTTTTAACCAGGATACATGGGGAAAAATTGTAGTACCTCTGCTTATGACATTAGTGAGATGATTAGAGTGCTCTGTCCCACTTCAAAAGGAATACTGAAAAAAATAGGAAAGTTCAGGAACAGCAGAATTATCTAACTTCTGGAAACTCAGTTTGTAGCAAGAGTCCTAAGCTCTGTCTAATCACTTAGCCAAAGAGGTTTTAAAAGGGACCTTGAAGTGTAGGCGTCTGGACAGATTTGTAATGGGTAGCTCTTTAATCTAGTAAAATAAGCAAATCAGCATCTAATGATGGGACAGATTCAGACTAGAAACAAATAACATGTTTTAGAAAGAAAATTATTCAATACCAGAACAATTTAGCCTAGAGATGGTGAGTTTTCAGCTAGAAATGTCTGTAGGTGTATAAGCTAAATTTGTATTTATTGTAGAGATAGCTGAGGACTGGGGCAGTTTCAGTGGCTTTTATTGAGGTGCAGGAGATCGTAATAGATATCATATCAGATGATCCCTCCCTAGCCTCAATTCATGAATCTTGCTGCAGTGATTGAGTGTATCGCAGTATACTGGTGATGCCTCCACTGAACCCAAGGCAAAGAACGGCTGGAATCTGTGGGGTGTGTGTTTGTGTAGATTTTTGCAGCATGCAATGGTAACAAATTATGTCATCATTTATCTCAGTATTTATAGGTCTATATAAATATGTAAAATAGTGTAGAGGCATAATGTACAGTGCTATGCAAGCATTATACACTCTATATATAGGTACACAGGCATTATATATCTAAATAAGCTATAGTACATAGTTATATAATGTAAATACAATTTGCACTGTGTTCATCTAACCTCACTGTATTTTATGTTCTTGCCAGCTAAACATTTACCCTTGTGGACAGAAAACTTTTTTAGCTGCTTATCTCACATAGCAGTAAGGTCTTCCTGGTCACTCGTTAATGAGTTCCCAGAACTCTGCTCATTCTGGCTGAAGCAAAAACTGAAATGGTCTCTTTTCTACCACACTGGTCTTCTACAATAAGCTAGTACTGAAACCATTTGGGGGGAAGAAAAACAGCTGCTGTTGTCTGAAGGGGCTGCAAAAGTCAGCACACGTGACATTGGCAGCTGCTGCAGCCAGTGCTCTGTAGACAGTAGCAGAGTAGTTAAGATGTTTAATTCCACGTTTCTCTGAATGGTTCAGTTCACACTTTTGCACGTGCAATGACAATGAGATTGGAAGTGCAACGTGCACTGATGATGTCTCACAGGGCCACCCATCTTCTTCATCTCCACAGTACACCCTCAGCACAGCACCAAGTGCTCTGTGAGTCATGAGCTTTGCTGTAACTCAGCCCAGTCCCTCTGTGACTCCTTCATGCCTTGGTCCTATGATGCTCTGAAGGCTGGAGAATATTCTGGGGATCTTTGTGATCTGCAGACCCAGCAGCCAGTCTAGGGAGCAGCAGTCCTGGTCCTGACCGTGTGCCCAGGAGCTGGGATTCAACATGCCCCTAAAATATCAGTGTGGGCATCAGCAGCCATGATGCCCTCAGCACTAGGCACAAGTAGACTCTGTGGGAGAAGGAGCAACATTCCACTAGCCCAGGCATGCTGCGCATCCGCGGGCTGGTTTTCCCACCTTTTATTCCACTACCTCTGAGGAAAACTGTAAGGCTTATGTGACCGTTGGCAGTGTCCTGAAGAACTGGGGTGCTAAATGCTATGCAAATTTAAGGTATTTGTTCTGCAATTGTGTTAAAATAGCACAAGGTATCATCTGTAGGCAGGTCAGATCTTGGGTGGTCACTGTTGCTCAGACATGTAATGGGAGAAAGCCTTCCTCTGAAGAATTAGAACCACAGTGGAACAACAGCAAACATAAGGAAAAGGTCCTCACCCAGGACAATTTTTGCTCTCACAGGTTTACCTCTGGGCAAATGCTGACTGCAGACCCAGCCAGGCTGAGAAGGCTTGGTGAGGCTGCTGAGGTGTGGAGGCAGCAGTGTGTTCGTGTTTCACAGTGTTTCACTGTAGGCACAAATTCTTACTCACACTTTCATATTTGCATCTGGGTTAATCACATGGTAGTTGGCTGAGCTCCTCCTTCAGGGTTCGTGGCCCATGTTGGCCATTTCCCCTGCTGATAAAAGGATATCAGGGAAAGGAAGTAGAGGGTCAAAATGAATCTGTGTGGGAGAGTTGCCAGCACCTTGCAAGTAAGGGATTTGAGATGCTCAGTATACTAAGGCAAGTTTCAGTGCTCCATCTTGTGTATGTGAATCCATGGTGTATGAGCACTTTGGTCTTCCAGATGCCAGGCACAGCAAGGCATGACCGAGAGATGGCAATCCAGGCCAAAAGAAATCTATCCAAAACCACCGACCCTGTGGAAAGACTTCGCCTGCAGTGTTTAGCAAGGGGATCTGCAGGCATCAAAGGACTTGGCAGGTGGGTCTAGAAAGTCAAATCCATTATTCAGGCTGATAGTTACAGCTGCAAGAGGCTCATGGTCTAAGCAGGGACCAAAACTTGAGTTTCCTGGTTCCAGTGGAAATGCCACAACTCACAGAGCCTAGGCTTGGGGCTTCTGTGTTTTGGGAGATAGGACTGACCTGCTTGAAGGACAGAAGACCCTGAATCCCTCAGATGAATGTGGGTACTTGAGACCCAGAACAACTCCTGCCAGGGAGAGAAGTGGAACATAAAGCATATCTCACTCTTTCGTATTTTCTGTAATTACCTGAAGTATGTAAATACTGAGGATTTTGTGGTTCCTTTCCTTTGAGATGTGATTCCCTGTGTATAGTGGTCCGTTAGCTGGCCAGTTTATGGGAAGCATCTAGACTCCTTCAGCAGTCAGCCCGAGCTGCACCACTAGGAACGGGGAGCTGTATCATGCCTTGAAACCCCTCCTGGGCTCTGTTAACCCCAGGTGGATCCCAGCTGACCAGGTGAAACTTCATCTCCTGTTAGATGGCTCAATATGTAATTAATAAGAAGACTCCTTCAGTTAAGGCAACCATCACCTCATGTAACTTCAGCTGTGTCACATTCAGACACCCAATCTAAGCAAGTCGTGTCTGCTATCAGTAGTTGTGGTGTTTATTGCTTGCTTGTTTGTTTGTTTTACCTCAGAAGACTGTGTACAAAAGGGAAATGTTATCTCAGTAAGGTGCCCTTGCGCTCTGGCACTGTGCTAAGCCACTACAGCGTTCTCCAGATTTTCCTATGCATTCTCCTCAAACTGCACATTTTCCACAGAGTGTTTCGAATTATGGATGATGACAACAGCAGGACCCTGGATTTCAAGGAGTTTGTGAAAGGATTAAATGATTATGCTGTGATGATAGACAAGGAAGAAGCACAAGAGATTTTCCGGATATTTGATAAAGATGGCAGTGGAACAATTGATTTTGATGAATTTCTTGTTACATTGAGAGTAAGTCTGTGGGTTTATGTTATTACTCTGCTGCATTGAGAAAGAGCCTCGATTCATTATTAGCTGATCACAAAACACAGCACTTTCAGTGCCTAGTAATTGGCAAAGTCTACAGCTCTATTTAAAAAGCCAGTAACTCTTGAGAAGTTAAAATACTCTACTTCTACCTAAATATGCTAAAACTACCCTAAATACCATCTCTGTGGATAAGAGAGCTAAGGAGCCAATAAATCTCTGGAATTTATTGGCAAAGCTAAGGCTCCTCGCAAATATAATAGAATAGTTGCAAATAAATTAAATAAATGGATTATCTTTTTTTTTTAATGAATTGCCAACTTGATTTAGATACCTACATACCTACATTGTATTCCAGGTACCTATGTGGTTCAGCCCAGTAGTCTCACTTCTTTGTCCATCATTTTATGATGCATCTCTGTATAACATGAACTAATCCAGTGGTGGCTTTCTCTAACTATCTGGAGTGTGCCTGATTTTGGTTGGAGCCTCTTTGCTCTACTGAAGTCTAAACAATTAAGAGGGAAAATAATCGATGCTTTGAGTAATTAGTAATTTCTTGTTAAAGGGTGGAATAGGAAAGTGTTCTAGGTAACATTTTTCTCTTATAATCCATTGATAGACAGAGAGTGATGTTGATCACACTGCTTTTTTGGGGGACATATTGTCCTTCCTTGCTCACAGACAGTGTAGACTGTCAGCAATTTGTTGTCCCAAGTGTGTTGAAATAGGTTTACTACTAATGACAGCAGTTACGTGAATTTGGAACTGGGCAAATAGCTGGCAGAAATAAAATTATTCCATTAATATTTCTTTACAGCCTCCCATGTCAAATGCAAGAAAAGAGATCATCATGCAAGCATTTAGGAAGTTAGATAAGACTGGAGATGGTGTCATAACAATTGAAGACTTACGGGGGGTGTATAATGCAAAGCATCATCCCAAATACCAAAATGGAGACTGGACAGAAGATCAAGTTTTCAAGGCCTTTCTGGATAATTTTGATTCACCCTATGACAAAGATGGGAAGGTGAGTGGAAATCTAATGTCAGGCCATGAAATAACCATCTGATTCAGCATTTGACTTAAATTATTAAGTGTGAGAGTGACTGCAGTACCGAACATGCAGTTGCATCACTTTTAGGGGGGACAGTAGAATGAGTAAAATGGATGCATAACCTCTGTTTAGGCCTGTTGGCACAGCTTACTTATGCATTTGAAGGGAAAGGGGCTCTGCAGTAGCTGCAAGTGTAGATGTGAGATTGCATTTTCAGGCTTGTAACCTAAATGCTTTACTTTCATAGGTCATTGTATTTATATCTTCAGACTAACCCACACGATTGCTACTTTTCAACATAAACTGGAGGATATTTCACTTTGTAGGAGAATAAATACCAGGATCAAGGTCAAAAGCAGGTTCTGTAGTACGTGAAACACTTTACAGTTAGCGCTTCTCCAGTGTGTGTAATTACTGAGACATTTGATTCGGAAATCAGTCTGTAATATAGATTCATCCACAGAGTGTTGGAGGGAGGCTGGAGTTGGGACAACTGCCACCAGCCATGTGTCCTAAGGAGCCATCGGCTGGGGCAGGGCTGGGAGCCCTTCCTGCCTTAAGCCTTCACTCTCTTCTGCAGGTGCAAAGCCTGGGCACCTTGTGTGATGGAGTTGTTATGCATCTGCTTTGTCACCACCTCTGAGCCAAGCATGCTTTGTTTCCCCTTGTTATACATCTCCAGATTTCTTTGGTTTGAACTTACATGTGTTTGACCAACTTGGAGCAATTGTTGATCTCCACTGTCCACATGGTGACATTCTGAGTCCGAGCTGTTGATGGTAACAAGCTAGATAAGGTTTCATCAGTGCTTTGTGGGATGTCTTTTGTACTTCTGAGCTTGTACCTGGGTTTTTATGGCTACACTACACTGGTGACTCCTACTACACCCAGATCCTCCACTTACTTTTTTTTTCCAACAGGCACACTCTCTGTTTGTAGGGAAGTGATAGTTTTTATTTCACTTGGGCATGACTTTGTACTAGATAGAGCTGAATTTCTTCCCTTTTCCTGTTGTGTCATAGTCAGAGTTCCCAGTTGTGTGAGTTTTCCCCTTCCTCCTCTGCAGCAGTGCTGACGTCTCGCAAACCTCAAGCAAAATGTTCCTGCCTTTTGTGCTGAGGTCATACTTGAACACATTAAATGAGTCTCCAGAATGATTCTCCACAAGTTCAGTGCCTTGTACCTCATAAACACTGCAATCTTTGAGCTTATAGAAAAGTTATTCTGAGCACCCACCTTTTGTTCAGCAATCCTGACATTAGCCCACCCAATTGCAGTTTCTTCTAAGAACTGACTGTGACTTTCCTGTGGCTGAATCAGAGCTCACTAATGACACTCCTGTGAGCTGAACACTTAAAATGTTTTTAGCAGAAATGCCTCAAGGCAAAGCACCTCCTGGAAAGGTCTTCTTCACCATGATCCTGCAGGGTGCCTCTGAAATACACTGGGTCAGCGAAACTTGTAACCTGTTCCTGGTGGCAGGACAGTCAACAGTGTTCAGTTCTCCCCCTTGTCAAGTTTTACTTAGCTCTCAAATGCACAATGCATCAGGAGCGAACATTTTTCTATGTGATGTTTATTCGAAGAATGACCTGTACATTTCAAGAATTAAGGCTTCATAAGAGATATGCATGGTTTGTATCTGCTAATCTGATTTTTTTTTTAATGGTGGTTTAAAAAGTGATCCAAGCTCAAAATACCCATGAAAGATATCACAAGCTCTTAGGTATTTGAAATACTGTTTGCTTCTTTAAGTGAGACCCATTTAGAGCAATGATATTTTCTCTCTAGTGAATGGATATAAAGCTCCAGGCTGTCTCTGTGCTGCACCAGAAAACCCATCCACTTTTATTAATAATAATGCAAAGTACTAGATTATAGCATCCCTGGAAAAAAATGCATTAAAACACACATCTTCATGGGCAGCACTGATTATAACTACAGTTCCTGGTAAGGCTAGTTTATGTCTGCATGCTTCATCCAAGTGTTCCTGGAGGACAAGAGCTCTTATTTCTAGCAAAGAAGTCAACTTACGCAAATTTTCAGTGTCTTCATTCTTCCTGTTGGATTCCTTTTCACTAGCAACAACATGAAATAGTGGGTGTTAAGTTTCATTTAGAGTTCTTCTCAATGTGTTAAAAAAAATAAACCTTCATTTTGATATTTTAAATCCTTCTGTCTCAGGTCACAACAGAAGAATTCATGAACTACTATGCAGGAGTCAGCGCTTCCATAGACACAGATGTCTATTTTATCGTCATGATGAAGAATGCTTGGAAACTCTGATCATATGATTAAAGGAGCAAGACTTTGCTTCCATCTTTTGTAGGTTCCCATGATTAAGTGTATGCACAACACCGCACTCATTTTCCGTAATATCAGCTTCCAGTAACTGTGCCAATTACAGTAAATCTGCAGAAATAATTCCCAGATGCTTTGGTAGGCTCAGCCTCAGGGCATATGAGCATAATCAGAGAGCAGATCTGGTAGCTATCCACTCTGCAGATCTGTCCCTTTTCTCCCTCTATCCCTGACATGTCTTGTCTTTTCTGAGACAAGCTGTCTCTTTCTTCTCAGGCAACTGCAGTAGGTCCCTGTGGCTCCTGAACATATCCCCTCCTCCTGTGTTAGATACAGAGGATGCAGGAGGAGGAAACAGAAATATTCTGGAAGGGTGGTGGTCTGAGGCAAAGGGTCACGTAGCCCTCTCACCTGCAGCGCTATAGCACTTGGCTTCTTTGGTCTCACTTGTGGAATGGAGCTCAGCTTCCTGCTGTGAACATGTGATTTCCCAGTGCCAGGAGGCTGAAGGTAGAAGGAGAGACACAGACCAAAATAAATGCAAAACCTTCTTTAAATTCCTTTATTTCTTCCTGGCTTACAACTCAGCATACAGACATCTTACCTGTGTGTGCCTCGTTTCAAACCTCTGTGAACCTGCATATAGCTTTTTTTAGCTTTTTTCCCTGCTTTGATTTGTTGTGGGTTTTTTTGTTGTTGTTGTTTTTTTGTTTGGTTGGTTTTTTTTTCTCTGAGATCATCTCACTAATATTTTTCTTTAAAGGTCATATGTGTTTTACAGTATTTCTTCTCACTGTTCCTGGAACCTTTACTGGTCAGATAGCTGTTGTGTGTACACTCCTACACCAAACGTTGTGTAATGGTTTTGGTATTTATATGGGTTTATGACCAAGCTATGACTTCAGGGAACTTTCTGGGAACTCCAGAACTTGTAACTATCCTGTCATTTTCTGTTTCTCATGCTGAAAAAAGGATGGGAACGTGCCCTCCTGGTCACACCAATGAGGCTGTTTTTGTCTTTTCCTGGTACAGAGAGTGGGGAAGTTGTGCACAAATGAGACTGGAGGAAATTAAAAAAAAAAAAAAAAAAAGAAAAAAAAGAAGCTGTGGGGACAGGCAGGGGAGGTGCTTTCTTATTAATCCTGCCTTGATTCCTTTTACTTTTGTCATCTTTCTGCTTCTCTCACATTGTTGTGCTGCTCTCCCAGACTGAGATGCTGCTGCTGTAGTAAAGAGCAAATGGTTTCTGTAATGGCAGCATCTGCTCTGTGTCAGGCTGGCAGCCAGGTAAAAGCAGTATAGGCTTATAGACAGGACTTTCAAAAGAGCTTGACTGATAAAGCTTTACGAGGAAGGTGGTAAAACACTGGTGCAGGATGCCAAGAGAGGTGGCAGATGCCCCATCCTTGGAAACATTCAAGACCAGGCTGGACAGGGCTCTGAGGAACCTGATCTAGTTGAAGGTGTCTCTGCTTATTGCAGGGGGTTGGACTTGATGAGCTTTAAAGGTGCCTTCCAATCCAAACCATTCCATGAAATGTCAGTTCTTATTTAGCCTGGGTTGCTAACATTTCAAACACTGAAGTCCTGAGTGCTTGCTGCCTGTGCAAATTCTGCTTTTGTTTTGTCCAGCCATGGTCTCAGTACAAGCAATAGCTGTTTGCAGTTCTGTATTCAAGACTGTGCAAAGTCAATTATTTGATCTGAAAGCCTCCAGAAACTCGCATACTGGCTGACACTGGAAACTGGTTGAAGGAGTCTTTTTATGATTGCTAGCAATCGTAAGAGGAGACTACTTACCATGATGCTACTGAAGTGCCAGCCTGCCTTATATTAAAGTCAAACATTGGCTGTACATGTCCTGGCAGCTTGAGTAAAATCCATTTATTTTTCATGTATTAACCTGCTCCACAACAGGGTGTCAGTTTCAAATAAAAAGTAATGTGAATGGACTGCAGGAATTGCAAAATGAAAAAACTATTTCCTTCTGACACATTATCTCCTGTCTTCAGACCCCACAGCAATCTATTGAGCCGACATTTAATCACGTGCAGCAGAAGATTTGATCTGAATAACTGCAGCCAGTTTTTCTTTTGGTGCTAACACTTTCCAATTTTACTTAATCCTGAATGCAATGTACCTTTTTAGAAGGGAAGAATGGTACTGGACACAACTACACTTTTTTAAAACCAGCAGAAGCTTTGTCACCAATGTCCAGGAGCCTCAGCTGAAGCCTGTGATGGCTGGGGAAAGCTCAGTGCTTCAGGGTGAAATTTCTCCACTGAGCTTGAATGACGGGGTTTTGTGTGGGGACCTGAAGGGTGTGACCCAGGGGAGCTCCAGCCCTCTCATCCTGGTGGAAAAGCTCAGTGCCCACCCTGCAGGTGGCAGCTGCAGCCAATGCAGCCCTGATGCCCCCAGAGTGGCTCCTGGCTCCTCGGCTCTGCCTGTATGCAGACATCATTGCTTACTGGATATGTTTCTCAGCATTGGGAGAACATTCTTCACGATGTACTAATTTCAAAATTTTTACAGAGCGTGTTTCCAAGGGTTGGTTTCAGATTCCTTTGAAGTAGGTGGCGAAGTTTCCTTTCACTTCCTTGGGAACAGAGTTGCTTCTGGACCAATCTGAGTAAAAACTGGTAACTGCAGAAAAGGTATAGAACTTTCACGAAAAAGAAATAATGTGGGAAAGAATGACCTGCGTTTTTTTCACTTGTAATCATATGCTGTGGAACATGAATTCGAATCTGTGCTGTAAAAAATGTTATTTGATCAATATGTGTGCAAATTCATGGAACAGACACAGGCGTTGCATCAACTGCTAGATAGGAAAATCTCTACTAGATGTGCAGCCATAATGACACACTGGGAACACACATCTGAGATTCAGCTAGCAGAAGCACTTTGCTGAAGTTAAGGGCAAGTTAAAGGAATTTGAACCAGACATGAAGGAATATCAGGGCTAACAGCAGGTGCCCAGAGCTGCCCTTTAGCATTTCACTGTCCCTTCCTCCTGAGGCTTCTGCGTTGTGTTCTGGGAGAGCCAAAACTGAAGCTCAAGCACCCATGTTCAGCTGCAGGCTGCTGTGTGCTGGTTACAGACCCAGCAGATGCTGGAGATAGGTGGTGATGCAGACTGTCCTGCCAGTCTGTGGTTGCACAGCACACACGGAAGATGCTGGGAGATAGGTGGCAATACACACCAGTGTATCTGGTGCTAGCATCAAGATTGGCAGATCTTGGTCGGTGCTTCATGTTCAAAGAACTATTTCTTTTTTTTTCTGATTGTGCAACAGAAGCTAAACAGGATGGCATAAACCATAGGAACATATGAGTCTGCAGAGCTGTGGGCCAATACCAGAGGAGAAGGTTTGGCCTGCACCTTGAGCTCCAGCTTGCCTTGCGGCACAGCGCTTTGTCAGGGCTGAGCTCGGCCAGGCAGCGCCTAGAGTGTGCTCCAAAAATACTGGTGGCACCCTGCAATCCCCCACAGAGGGAAAAGGCTCCCGTATACCTCCCCCAAAGTTTGCTCTGATGTCAACCTGAGCCACCAGAACATTGCTGTGATTGCGTCTCGAAAGAGCACAAGGTGTAGAGACAGAGGGACAGGGGACAGCCTCTGCCTCCAGCATGTTCCCTGGGGATAGGTGGCAATTTTGTAGCATCCTTCACTGCATTTTAGTTTTGCCTCTTTTGTGCCTTTGTGGCTTCACGTTTTTGTCCTGGAAGGGAAATTTTTGGCTCAACATAGTTCAGAACAGTTGTTTGGCTCATGTTCTCTCTCACAGCATAAAATTCTGGTTCAAGCAACTGAGTTTTCACACAAACCCTGCTCACTGGCACATATTATTGAAATTAGACCACAAGGTATTATTGGAATTAGACCACTGATCTGATTAATTTTGTTGATCTCCTGGCACAAAGCTGTCTCGGCAGAGGCAGGTGGAAGCAGCTGAGGTTTTTGCAGATGAAACCACCTGTACACATCGTCATGTGAAAGCCAACTTGCCCTTATGTAACAGCTTTTACATGGTGCTGCCTCAGACCTCTATAGCCACCCAGAGCCAGGATCCCAACCTCTGTGGCCACTGGCTGGCCAAAGCAGCAAGCCTGGTGATTTTGTTTATTTTTGCCTGCCAGCTCCTGTCCTTCTCACCCAGAACCACAGCAGCAGCGTGGTCAGCTCTCCCTGCTGAAACAGGGAATGCTGAGAGCAACCTGCACTGCCAGGGGCTGGCAACTTCCTATGACTTTTGCTGTGGTTGTAGCCCTTCCCATTTCTCTAGAATTCCTTTCTCATGACCAGCTCAGAAGGAAGGGATGAGCAGAAAGTGGGTTTCCTAATAAGATGTACTTAACACCAAGTCCTCTGGTGGCTGAGAGCAGCTTTGGTGTTTGAAGCAGCCTTGATATTTGGAAAAACCCCCAGCCACAGTGGTTTGCCCCAGCCGAGTTCAAAGTGCCCATGATCTCAAAACAAATCTTGGGTTTGGCTCTCGCACCTCTCCAGCTCTCAGGCCAGGCAAGGCCGCAGCAGGCAGGAGCACTGTAAGGTGCAAAACTTCAGCTCTCTGGTTTGCAGTTGACCTCAGGTACGGCAGCCCCGTCTCTGCCAAAACCTGGACCCAGGCTTCCTCCTGGCTTTCCACCTTGATGCTGATCCCAATGAGAGCTGCAGCTGAAGAATGGGGGTAGGATCCAGACTTTTTGAATGCTTTGGGAAGTAGGAAAAATGAGAAAGAAAGGAAGTGCAGCGTTTTGTGAAAGTTAACTCAAGCCCAGTTTTCTGTGGGAAAGCAGAGATTGTGGTAATATGTGGTCAGTGTTTGTTTTCCAGGGATAAATCTGATTTTTTGTTGTTGTTGAAAACATCATATTTTTACCAAAAGCTGCATTTTTAAATTCTTTATTTTCAATTGATATTTCAACATTCAAAATGTACTTTTTTGAGGTTTATTTGTTTGTTTTATTTTATGTACATTTTCGGGGGAAAAAAAAAAAGCAGATTGTCTTAGAGAAACTCTGACTTTGTGGCCTAGATTTATTCGTTTAGATATTTCCATCAATGCAGTTCTACTTAGTTTCTCATTTTCTTTTGCTTGACTAACCTTTGGGGCCTTTAACATTCATTTGGTGATGATGCTAATGTTGGACTAATCTAATTTAATTGTGACATCTAAGTTATGTGACAATACTTACCAATAACCAGAATAACTTTTCTCAGAACAATTTTTCAAGGACATGGCAAGAAACAATGCAAGAAACTCAACCCACTTACCTCAGTGTCGCTGGACCAATAGCTGTGTGAGAGCTTGCTGCAGCCACACGTCGTAATGTCAGATTAGGACAGTGTGACCTAAAAATCAGACTCCTCTGGAAGATGCAAAAGAATCATTTGCAAAATATGGAGATGTGTTACATAAATGGATTGCTTTGAGCCACAGTAGTAAACACTGTTTTTCTCATTCCTAGATTACAAAAGATGAATTTTTGAACTACTACTCTGGAGTTAGTGCTTCTGTGGACAGTGATGCCTACTTCATTTTAATGATGAAGAAATCCTGGAAACTCTGACTTCTGCTTACATTTGCGCCAGCTTCTTTGGGGTCAGAGACTATAAAGAAGTGAAACACTGTGTAGTTTGTTGCGCATTTATTTTCTTTTTTCAGACAGTTCCTGTTGGAACATTTTCAGAGCTGCACGTTTTGATGACATGAACAAGTGTCCCAGAACTGGACTTTGTCATGTAGTGTTATGTTTCAACAAGTGGTGCTTAAAAGCCAAGGAACAGCCAGGCGTGCTGAAATCTGGGCTTACCATGTGAGCAAAAGGATGGGATAGTCAGTATAAATTAGCAAATGCATTTCCTGGCACCATCAGTTGTCTTCATGTGTGTCTGTACATCAGACTTGTTTTGCCAGTGTCCTGGGATTGTCCACAATGTCCACAGGGTTGCTAATTTGGGAGGCTTCGTGAGCCAACTAATAGGGAACTGTGTGACCCTAAAATAATTCTTCACAGAGATGGTACATCTCTTTTGTGTTACAACACCCGCAACCAAACAGATAAATAGCTTGAGCCAAAAGCATATTAACTAAAAAAACTGCTGCTCTTCACCCAGGGTTGCAGCACTGCTGTACAAATTCAGACCTTCAAGTCAATAAACACTTTTACTAAGAAGCCTAATAGGGGCTGAACTGCTCTGCAGAAATACCCTACCAGCATCACCAGGTTCCTCCCTGTCAGAAGGGGTGGCTTTGTGGTCAGCTTGTGCCCACCTAAAATGGCTCCGCATTCAGGTTTCTACCGCCTCACTGACACACACATATTTTTTGTGTGTGTTTTATCAGCCTGTCTAATGAATGTGCACAAGAGGAGATTTGGTAAACAAACTAATAAATTCAGCAGGGGACAAGTATTGCCTTGAGAGGTAATTAACATTTTTCAGCATCATTAAAATTAGACTGTGACTCAGTGTTATAACTGGCAAAAGAGTTATTTTATTTAGCGCTTGTGTGCCACTAGGAGATGTTTGCGTAGTGCAAATGAGCTGCACATATATGAGGGCAGAAACAAAGATGGGAGGGTGGCTGTGTTGTACCACAAGTGCAGAAGAGGCAGCAGAGCCTGGTGGCTGTGTGCAGGAAGAGGAGCTCACAGCTCTGGGCACGGTGTCATAAAGCAGCTGCATAGAAACCAGATGTCACCGAGCTTTTTGTGTGTGCACAGCTGAGTATGAGCACAGGAGGCAGAAAGTGTGGAGGAGGAAGGTTATGCTGAACTAAAGAAGACACATGGAGAATGTGAAAGTTGAGTTATAACCCTGGGTGGGCATTGAGTTAGATGGGAATTTGTGAACAACTATGGGGGAAACCATCTTGTAGATTACGGAAACTACTCGGTCCTGACCCAGAGAAGTGTTGTTGAGACATAGTTTTGGCTGTCTCTTCATATATGTACTATGCATCTAAAAGCTGGCCATGGAACATAAATGCTTATGGACCGTCTTGTTTTCATGCATCTTTGGATTTCTTTTTTTTCCAAAAGGAAGCTGAAAGTTGGTAGATCTGTATGCAACAATTGAAATTATGTTGATGACTGTGAAATCACATATAATGTTCAAGGGTGCTGACACTGAGACTGTTCAAATATTGGTACTCAGCACCTGCAAAATAGTCAGCGACTAATTTCTCCAAAAGATTTAGCTCCCACAGTTCAGGGCAGATTGTTAAAGCTGAATCTGCTAGCCTCTGTACACTTCAGAGCAGCCTAATCCTCAAAAACAGTTATCTCAGTGGAGCTTAGCACTTCCAAAAGTTTGGCCTGACAGGACCTGACTGAACTGCAATGACCTGATTACTGGCATTGGCTTGGTGGCAGTTGGATGTGCTTCATTGAACAGGTTTCGTAGCCAAGCCTGGGACCCAGGGTCCTTCAGAAACCTTAATGTTAACCTTTAACCCTCCTCAATTTGGTTGCTTTCCTGGAAAGATACTCTTCTAGGTAGGCTTCATCATGTGCCAGGTGCACGCGGGGAATAAACTAACCCCCATGTCTGGCATGAGTTAACCTATATCCTACACCAAGAAAAGCTACATTGGGATGAACGTAATTAACAAAAGGCTTCTTTGTTTTCTATCAGTTGCATATCAGTTGTATATTCAGCAGTGTATTACGAAGTGCCATCTCTGAGAACACTATATAGAGGACTTTGCCTTGCTGTATGCATACCTACACTCTCGTAAGCCTGAGATCTTCTGGTGCTCTTGGTGTGAACTCACAACCACACACAGGGGCTTAAGCAAAACTGTTGGCTTGCCTGAGCAAGTACAAATCATTGACAAGAAATCAGCTTCACTTCCCTGGTCCCCAGAGGTGTCACCTCTCTGTTTTCTGGATAACAAGGGCTGGATGGCAATTGGAGTCTGTGCAATCTGCTCTGGTGAACCTGCTTTAGCAGGTGGGTTGGACGAGATGATCTCCAGAGGTCTCTTCCAACCCCAACCATTCTGTGATTTTGTGATTCTGTGGAGTCAGGGTGAACAAAGGCATGTCCAGTCCAAAACACAGGGACTGGAGTTGAAGAGAGGCTTCCCTGGCTTGCAGGATGGAGGTGATGAAGGGAGGGTGATGCTTGCTGTTATCCTGCAGTGTTTTCAGACCTCTGAGCTGTCTGGATTTATTTAGAATTTATCCTGCTTGAAGCTAGGTGGAGCCCATGGAGTTATCCTAATTCTAGTGAGGGCAGAATAAGTCCTATCCTGATAGATATGTTTTAGAAGACTGAACAGCATAAATAGGTCACACAAATAGCCATGTCCTTTTAATACAGTAAAAACTTTATAAAACCAAGATTACATGCTTCTATTTAAATAAGATATAAGACATAGAAAATAGAATGGATGTTTAAACATTAGCAGCTATGCAAAAATATGAGTACTGCATAGGAAAAATATAACTATTCCAGAGTGATTAAACTAAATAAACATCAGGTTTCTAATACTTTTCCTGTATTAAAGAGTAAACATAAGGTTTCTACTACATTTCCTGTATTGAAGAGTAGTATATCTTCCTCAACACACAGAAAGACTGTTACAAATGGGTACCTTACTGCTTAAATAGTGCAAATAGACCTTTGTGATATCCCTTTTCATCCTTAAAATTGTGTGTATGAGTTCGAAATAAGCATAGCACGTACTTTACAGGATTCTTCTGCGGTGCTTTTGCTTCTTCCTCTATCCCCCTTTTGTTTGTCATTGTGTTACTGGAAGATGATGTTTTTCCAGCAGTCTGTCTGCATCTACAGTCACACTGTGCGAGTCAGCACAGTGTGAGTATTAACAGCAGCTCTTAAAAAAAACACAAAAAAACAAAAAACAAAAACATGCATTATAAAGCAAATAAATGTCCAGGACTTCCATATTTTTCTGCTGCATTAATAAATTTTTGATTTGGTGAGAAACAGCAATAAAAGCTACGCTATAAAATGTCACTGGAAAGCCTTGAGCCAAATCCTCGTCCCATTTACGCGCAGGGACTGCAAGGTTGTCACCATTTGAAGGTTTCCCTGGTGTCAGGCGGAGGTGGGTAAGGTGGACTGCTGTCTCGGGAGTGTTGTTTTTCTCCAGCAGGCTACATCAAATGCAGCGACATCTCAGTGATTATTACCAGTCACAACAAATTTGAGCAGCTCTGAGGATGAGATAGGACTCTTTTCACACATAGACTCTGGGAACAGGAATACATTTCAATAAAGGGAACTTTCAAGCAGCTGGAGGAACTGAGATGGCACAGCGAGGTGAACCCCAATCCCAGAGCGCAGCAAAGTGGTTTGGATTTCCCATGGCCCCATCACGGGGCTGTCGTGCAACCGTGCGGCTGTAGCAGCTTTATCTCCAAGCACGTGCTCTGTAATGTACAGCATCCCAGAAGGACTAAGTGGTTCAGCCATCTCTGTGTGGCAGCACATGGGGAGTCCCTTAGAGCTGGGCACAGTGTCCAGAGAAAGGTCAATGGGAAGTGACAGGATGCCTTCCTCTGTCATAATGTGGAAATTAAAAAAACCACAACTATTTCCAGGCAATTTATGAACTACTTTAAAAAAAACCATACAGTTCTTCTGATCATTGGCAGGTTCCATGACACTTGATTCATCTTCCTAGGTCTGATGTTGCATGTGAAAATTGCTTCGCCATACTCAAAGTATTCTCATGCAGCCACAACTATTGGGAATAATGCTAGTAACACACATTGCCCACTCAGCCTTTCTGTCTTCGAAAGAACTTGCATGCTGCACTGTATCTTGCATAAGAGCTGCAGAAAAAGACATCATCATGCATCTTACAGCCCCAATTCACTTTGTAGGAAGAGACATCAGTTTCATTTTGTTTTCCTACCTAAACATTGCTAGTACATGAAATACTGAAGATATTCACTATATAGCAATAGCAGAAGTACCTGTGGATCCTAAAATTGGCTCAGAGGCAGATCTTCACCAAGAGCAAAAAGTAGTGGCAGGGTTTTGCTTTATTTTAGTTTCTCTCAAAACAAAAACAAAAATAGTCTGAGAAAACATCTTCTTAAAGTGAGTCCATGTGCCCTTTTTCCTAGGGGCTCAGCAAAATCCCTTTGTGGTGACCAAGTGCCTGAATCCTCAGGCTATTAATGCTTGATAGCAACAATCATTTACTGACATTTTGCAAACTTGGACTTCCACTGACTGCAAAGGAATTACTCTTGCCCTACCGCTGTTTGGAAGATAATAGATTCTATTTAACTTCAATTTGTTGCTGTATTTATTGCTTAGGCATTATCAGGAGCTTAATTCTGCATCCAAGAGGTTAACAGAAGCATTTATTAACTTTTACAAGTCATGCTGTGATCCTCAGCTGGGAAGTGCAGTGTCATTGCTCTGGATTAATCGGATCTGAAGATTAAAATCAGGTTGAATTGATTTTCATTTCTCTTGCAGTGGAGATTGCTGCTGGTATACTGAGGGCTAGAAGTTAGACCACTTATCACTGAAGGGTGGGAGAACCTACTTCCTTGCAGGTATGGCCTTGCACTGCGAGCAGAGTGCAATGGTGGAGGTGGGAACCCACTGACACAGGACATAAGAAAACAGAAGGGGACAGTGTCCTGCCTGTGTTCAAGAAAAAATGCTACGTTGTCATTCTTGTAAGGTTTACTGAATTTTGTAGAAGCTAGACATTGTGACATAGGCTTCCTCGTTGTTCGGTGACCTCATTTCACCAGTTGGCAACATTTGGGATATGGTGTCACCATTTAGGGGCTCTGGTCCAGGCTGGCCAGAGGGAACTGGAAAAGGAGCAGAAGAATGGTTGAAACCATCATCGTGCACGGGCACCCTACTTCTGTGGCACACCTCATATGTGCTGGAGCTGCAGTTTCCTTCAGTGAGTGCAGTCTGGCTTGTGCCCAGGAGCCTGTGCAGGGCTTCATTTGGCCAGATTCCTCCGTAAGTCACAGGCAGGTTTGGATTGCTTTTGTCTGTCATCGCAGAGATCATCTTCAGGTCTGATCCACTCCTAAATTTTTCGGGAAGATTTGTGTCTGATGCATTTGATGGTGGCAGAAAAGTTTCTTGTTCAGTTTTTGCTTGAATGTCATCCACTTTATGGATATGGACGTAACCAAAATTCTCTGGGTTAAAGCTTATATCAAAATTCTGCATGGCAAAGGGAACAACACAGTCAGTTAGCAGTGTGTATTAGCTCAACCGAAGAGGTACTTTGATAATTCATTTGACTTTAGAAGGTTATTTATCTTTAACTCTGAAAGTAACCCTGAGCAGGCTGAACAATAGGTTAGCAGAGAATGAATTATCACATAGCTTAAAGTCCTTTTCCATTTAATCTGAATCTATCCCGTGGCCTGCTGAAGCCAGCACCACTGGAGAGTGTTTTACCTCTACACAGTGTGGTGGGAACTGGTGCTCCAAAGACTTTTCAGAGCCACACATCTATTGCACAACTGCTATTTCACAGGAATTAGTGTGCTGAGCCAGGCAGTTCCAGTTACCTTCCTAATTTAACAGTTCAGAAAGTGAAAGTTTGTCATGACTTCTTGAAATACATGAGGAATACCTGCACTGGGGGCCTTGTGGTGGGAAAGTCTTCTTAGACCTCTTGTTAAATTAAGAACATGCTAACAATGTACCAACAGGAGACAACAGCACTGTTGAGTGTCTTGGTGAAAAAGTACACGAGACACATAGTTTTAAGGCAGCGGGTTAGTTCCACACCTTACAGTTTGTAACATTCGTCCATCTGCCTTTTATGTGGCAGAGTAGTTCATGTGCCGTACCTTGGTGTCACCAGAGATGTTTGCAAAGTTTCATAGAATCATCTAAGTATCTTGGTTGGAAAGGACCTCTGGTGTCCAACTGATCCAAATTTCTGCTGAAGCAGGACCTGGGCTGGGTTATACAGGGCCCTATCAAGCCAAACCTTGAACATTTCCAGCAAGGGAGAAGGTACCTTTCCTCTGGGAAATCCACTCAATGTTTAATTGTTCTCACAGAGATTTTTTCTTATACCCAGATGAAGTTTGCTCTGAAGCATCACGTGCCTGTTGTCTCTGGTCCTATCACCATGCAACCTTGTGACGAGAACACCTTGCCCTTCCCTCTACCTACACTTAAGGTATTGGAAGGTTGTGATTTGTACTCCCCTCCCCAAGCTTTCTCTTTCCTGTAAACAAACTCAATTCCTTCAGCCTTCCTTCATATGTAATTTCTTAACCCTTGTAATTACTTTGCATAATTCAAAGCTCAGGCACTAGCATCTGCCTGTGCAGATGTGGGCTGTCTTCAGTGAAACACAGAAGTCATTTCTGAAAGATGTCCCAGTTCATGCAGCATTTACTGTCTCTTATGAGTGTTAGTTTTGTTCCCAATAGTCATACTTGGGTGAAAGTCACAGTGAGAGTACATACATTTTTTGGCTTCTTGCACAGTTGCTCCAATGTTGTTTTATGATCAGGAAGGTTTGGCCACACAGCAGGCTTGATCCTCAAAGAGCAATAGCAGAGAAAAAGCAGTTGGTTGAACAACAGCAAAAGACAGACACGTTGAGGTATCAGAGGTTTGTATTGCATCATTTCTACTAATTCTCACAAAGCCCTAGAACTGGCTTGCATCACCCACAATATAAATGAAGAAGTATCAGAATAAAACAATGAGAGGAGGAGTGGAGGAGTTACAAAGGTCACTGAATAGTCATTGCTCCTTTGAGACCACAAATTGTCACAGTTAGAGGAAGAATCTTCACCAAGTACTGGAAAAGCAGCAAATTGTGCTGACAAAGACCTCATTTGCACCTAGCTGTGTTAATTGGGTTTTGCATGAAAAAAACAATTTCTGCAAGTGAAAAAACATGCTGTGGTTTAAGTGCAAATTCGCTGATATTTGCCTCTGCATGTTTATATTAGTCAAAGAGCTGCATATTGTCCCACTCCTTGGCCAGCTACCTGTGCTTCAGATATCTATATTGTATCATTGTCCCGCAGGTCTAATTTTCCTGCCTTAATTAGAAAAGTTCTCGTGTTGTGTGGCTGGAAACTCTCAGCTGTGGTGCATCTAGAGAATATTGCCTGGCTGACATTCAATGTTGCAGTGATACAAACACAGCTATAGATTTATATAAATCTACATTTTATTTTATGTGTCTGTATATGTGGATATATACACACACATGTAAAAACTCCTTTTTGAAAGGGAAATCTCAGGGTTCAAAAACTTTCACTATCTAAAAGCCTGTTTTTTCAGCAGTTTTATGTATGCAGAACTTCTAGCAAAGCTAGAGAACTGCATGTGCTCAGCCACAGTAAAAAGCAAGAGGTAGAAATCTCAAGCCACATCTATACTTTCAAATAAAATAGCACCAGGGCGCATTCCCTGGCAGAAGACTCCACTCTCTGAAATGTTTGATTATTAAAATTGTTTTGGGTGTGGTTTCACTGGGGTCAACTAAGACATTCCCAAGCAATCCCCATGTATAATTCAGGTGTTGGCACAACCCAAATGTTGTTCCCAAAAAGCAACTCACATGCAGCCACCTCTCTGGATGTTAGTGGAGCTGGATGTCATGGATGGGCTGCTCTGAATGTCAACAAACAGCCCTGGGCATTCTGCCTTGTGAGGGGTTCAGCTCCTACAGTTAAACTTGGGACTTTTTCACTTCAGATACTGTTTTTGCCAAATTATCTATATATCTGTTCATTTTCTTCAGCTTGTCAACTATCTATTCTATACGGGCAGATATAGCTATGTATTTTAAAATATATTTACAGCTATCCGTCTACTGCTGTGTAGCCAATATATGAGAAGAAACCAACGCAAACAAATGAGTACCTGTGAAAAAAATGTATGTATAGTCCCACTTCTGCCGTGACTGTTTTGGTGAGGATGCAGAGCCAGGTTTTGCCACACAGCTGGATGTGGACCAGACTGGGCTGGTGGCTGATGCCATCAAGCCCTTGTTGCAGAGAGCTCTGCCTCACTGCTTCCAAAAATGCTGGAGAGCAAACAGCCTGCTGACACAGACAATGAAAGGGAAAGAGGCAATCTCCCCAGTACACTGTTTCCACACCTCTTGGGACTTAACTGAAAGCCGCAGGTTGCTTTCTTTTCTGGATCATGTCTGAAGCTTTTGAGTTAAAGTTTCCTCTAGTGAGACACTGACTCTGTATTTCATGGTGCCTGCAGCTCCCCAAAGGTCCCAGTGTTTCGAGCTCAAGACTAAAGTCTGTTTGAAGTGGCAGATCAGCTTCTGCCTGCCAACACGCTCTCTTGTATTGCCCACTTCTGTTCTTTGCCTGCCTTGGGCTTCATATAGAGGACCAGAGAAGGGAAGAGAATAGTTCACAAGTATAACAAAGAAAACAGTAAGACTGTCAATTCTGTCAGAACAGGACTGGCTTCCAGCACTTTTTCTGATAGTAAGAGACTTAAATTACCTGTTTTCCCAAAAAGTTCCAATCAGGACAATCGTGACAACAGACAGCATGAATCCCAGGATGGAGAGTATAACCAGGACCACGTTACTGTCTAAAGAAAAATGAGGAACATCAGGCAATGCATGTAAATACCTTGCTTTTAAGACACTGTAACCCTAATGTCTCTTCAGACAATAAATAAGGAATTAATGACAAACATTGCACTTTTCTGTCACTGGACCGGCGCAGTGTTGCATTTTTCCTGCCTCCTCTCGCTGTGTCCTTAAAGCAGCACTGAAGTGACTTAGAACACATGTAATGCCAAAGTGCCTCTGGGGACTGAAGGGACCCCAAGGACCAGAAGGATCATTCGTGTTTACAAGTGCAATGGTGAGGTTTTATCCTATATAGTATTTGTGTTTCAAGTGCCAGGTTTGCATGCAAATCCAGGGCCCTGAAATGTGTCTTATTTCACTGCTCTTTGTGCCTTACCTGAAACCTTTAGTGTAAACTGGTCCCTCTCCCTACACATTTGGCAGAAAGGAGTGCATCAGCCTCCACCTCCCTTTGCACACCCCTCATGCCCTTACAGCAGCATTTAATCTGATTTTACTACTCTTGAGTGAGATTTAACTTCATGGGAATAGCCAGCCCCAGAACAGAGCAATACAGCCATTTTCTGGGTCATTGCCTCTGGGCTTCCCAGTGCCCATGAGGGCTGACCCTGCTGTGGCCGTGGGCTCTTCCCTCCTCAATGCTTTTGTCACGGCTGCTGCTGGGGTTGACCAAGGAGTCAAGGGCTCCCATCTCTGCTTTTTCTAGGTAGAAAGAAGTAGTTTCTGCCCTTACAGCTCTCCATGAAGTTCTGCTCCCTTGTGGTCCTGAAGCTCTTGGAAGCGCTCCATTCACTCCACGTGCCCTTAAAAAAATCTCCATTGGGTTGTGAACGTACTTTCACCTCATATGATGCATCATTTTCAAGGTTTTTCCCCAGTAATTTTACCTGAAGGTATGGTGACTCTATTGTCTAAACAGACACAAAAAATCCAATTATTTTTCTAGAATACACAGGAAAATATTTTAGTTTCAGCAAAATGCATGAGATCAGGTGCATCCCAGCAGTACTGTGCTGTTTATTCCTTCTCTTTGCTTATTATGATCTCTAGGTGGTCACCACAGCGTCAGTTTAGTTTAGCAGCTAGGTAGTCCAGGCAACATTGAGAAGAGAGGCTAACTCTAGGTAAAATCTCTTTAGAAAACAGCTGAAAGTATTAACTGTGCTTTGCTGCTGTTAACAACACAGTGGGAAACATATACTTCCCTGGGAAGGCCCAGAAGAGAGAGAGGGAAAAATATATTTGTGTGGCACAAAAAGACAGCTTCTGAAAGAGCAGTTACAGGAAAGACGCTGAAATCCCACAGTGCAGCTCTGGCATTCTTTATCTGCATGTGTTTGATTGTCTGAATGATTTTCTTTTTGTAGTTATGGTTCTCCTGTGTTCCCTCTGTAAAAATCAGGTATAGTTCATGCTTTCAAACCACCTTCATCTGGACCAGTGTTTGCAAGCCTGTTCTTGCATCAGGGAACACTGAGGTTCCAGCAGCTGTGCAGTCCAGACCAGATCCAGCTCACAGGCAGCTGCAGCCCAAAACATGCTCTGGGTGCAGAAGAGCTGCTGGACTGTACGTGAAGCCTGGAGAGGCTCGATGAAAGAGGGACATGAAGAAACGGTCGCTAAATTTTAAAAACAGGGTCATATGATTTACTGTCTGATGAACACAGAAAATAAAAGTGAAGAGCAAGCCATCCAAGCACTGAGGATGGCTCTGTGTGCCTATTAACCTTATGTCTTCTCTTCCCACTGCAAACCCCAAATGAACGAATGTTAATTAGCCCGGGGAGGTGTCTAACAGGCATGGGTGCTGTCAGTCTGGAATTGTTTCGACTGATGAAATTTCCAAATGCCAAATACGGCACCTTCCTGAGTTTTCAGCTGGAGAACTGTAAAAATGCAGATTTGAGGGTTTTTACATGATAATGGGATGTCTGGTAGTGTTAAATTTCAGAAATTAGTGTAAACTCACCAATACATCATCACTTACCTTCCAAGTGCCTTCTTCCTGCCGATAGGCTATTTGATGTATCAGCTTGTCCTGTAAGTATTTCTTCCATGAGTGTGGTGTGCTATAATGAATGAGATATTCATTTGCCTCCTTTTGGTATGTGATATTTACATTGAATGGTACTTCAGGTTTAACTGCAAATGATAACAAATCAGGATATAACAGGAGCAGAATTATGTTACTACAAAATAAACAGGTTTTAAAAAAATTTAAAAAAAAAAAAAAGTTCCCTTCAAGTTACAGCCCTTGTGGGGTGACCTACCTTGAGCAAGATATGGCCTGAGCTGGGCAAGCCTTATGCTAAGCTCCAGCTCATCCTTGCACCTTGGTCCTGGGAGAGGCTTTGTGTTGATCTGCTGGAGCTGCAGTGTGACCAGCAGTGACAGTGCTTCCTAGGGATGTGACTTTGAGTCTTGGGAAGCAATGCCTGAGTGTGTTCATCCCCACAGTAGCACTGCTTGAAGACTTGAGAGTCAGTCCCTCTAACAAGTGCTCTGAGACAGAGATCCCATGGCAAAACCCATTGCTGCTCTGAGAGGAAGGCACTAGGGAGCAAACTGGGCATGGGTACAACTGCTGGTGACCATCATGGCAGTGATGGGGCAGATGGGACAGACAAAGGGAAAAAGCATGAGAGTGTTAGATACAGCAGAGAAGGTTGTGCCTCCAGGACATGGCTATGAACCCACACCTGACCTGGTCTGCAGAAGCAGACTGTGTCATATGACCATCTGTCAAGTACATCAAATCCAAAATGCAGCCCTCAGGACCATCCCCAAGCCCTGCCTGAGCTGCATGTGCCTGAGGTCTGCAGAGGCCTGTGTCTGTGACGCTGAGGCTTCCTGAATGTGCCATGGAAAGTACATCAGCTCTTGCAGGAACAGAGAACTCAAACCTCTCTCCTCTCAAGAAAATACTTATAGCCAGAAAATATTATGACTGCTCCTTCCACAACCCTCAAATACTTAATTCTTCCATGCGGAACCTGTACTTTCTAGAGGAGAGAGCACCAGAGATGGTCCAAGGCGGTCCATAATCTGAGAGGTAATGTAAGATTATTACAGAACTGTTGGGCTGAGGCAGAAAGGTTTCATTTGAGAGACATGTCACAGTGCCTGTTGCCAAAGGAAGGCAAAACAATGTGGCACCAGAGTAGAACAGAACTGTCCTACATGGGCTTCTCTGCAGCCCTCAAATGAGACCAGCTCCAAAGAGGGGTAAATCCTAAGGAGCCCCTCATCTCCTGAGTCCCCTATTTGTTGGCTCAGGTAGGTCCCAAATGTGACTTTGATGAGCCTAGTCATGGGCTTCTGGTAACTCATGTGCAGCAGGATGCCTGAGGACCTCATTCAGACAACAGGCTCCACCAAGAAAAGGTGTGAAAAAGTGAAATCTTGCTGCCTTGTGGTCCCTGTGCTACCGAGCTCACACTAGACTTGGGGTGGTCAGTCCTGAAACCGTGCAGTCCCTTGTAAGAGATGAACAATGTGTGCCTGCTTGACAATTCATCCACAGTCAGCCACAGCTACTTTGGTCATGTGCGTGATTTGGTCTAACACTGTCCAGACCTGGGCAGTGTTACTGTAAGCCAGAATTCAACTTCTCATTTTGAATGAACATTAATCATGTTTGGCTTTGAAGCAAGGGGAGCACTACACTCTGCTAACACCCCAATCCAGGCTCCATGCCCTGCTAGGACGCTATTTTATACTGACTGTTCTCCAGACTGACACTTAGGCTTTGTGCTGGGCTATTTTTTTCCCCAGTAACCCCTGTGTATTAAAAATACCCAAATATTAAGTGTCTTACCCATGTCAGTGACAACCAGACTCCTGCAGACCCTTCTCTTCGTCTCAAAGTCCATGCAAATGTCTTTATTTGAGAGTATATCAGTGAATTGTAAGAAATACACATCTTCCCGTTTCTCCATATTGAAGCACATGTAATTACTGTCTTCCTTGTTACTGTTGACCGAAGTGACACAACGTTAGTTTCTTCTCAGTCTTACTATAACATAGCAAAAGATGAATCCTGGTTGCTCATTTCACATTAACTGAAGTGAGACTCCATGTGAAATGAGAAAAAATGCTGTTCAAATAGAGTTTACAAGATTGACAGTGTTTTTCCTTGGGATCTTTGAGTACAATAATAAAATTATGTGAGTCACAGTAAGAGTCCTGGAGCTCTCTGAGAAAAAAACGCAATTATTAAATTGGGTATATATTTATGTTAAAAACCTTTGTATCATAAAAAATTATCTTGCTTCTGTCATTTTTAAATATAGGGCAATAGGTTTGGTTGCTCACTGGAGATAAAGAGAAGTGGAACATCTCCTGTATGAGGAAAGGCTGAGGGAGCTGGGTTTGGAGGAGACTGAGGGGTGACCTCATAAATGTTTATAAATATGTAAAGGGTGAGTGTCACGAGGATGGAGCCAGGCTCTTCTTGGTGACAAACAATGGTAGGGCAAGGGGTAATGGGTTTAAGCTGGAACATAAGCGGTTCCACTTAAACTTGAGAAGAAACTTCTTCATAGTGAGGGTATCAGAACACTGGAACAGGCTGCCCAGGGGGGCAGCCGAGTCTCCTTCTTTGGAGACATTTAAAACCCACCTGGACACATTCCTGTGTAACCTCATCCAGGTGTTCCTGCTTTGGCAGGGGGATTGGACTGGATGATCTTCTGAGGTCCCTTCCAATCCCTGACATTCTGTGATTCTGTGAAATTTCTTATTAACTGAACTAGTAACAAGTACAGGGTCAACAGTAGGCCAGGCCGTGAAGGCACAGTTTCAAAGGTGGAAATGCATTTGTGTGTTTCTCCATCTGTGTGACTCAAGTATTTGAGGACTGTCATAAAATTTCAGTCAAAATCCAGAATAAACCCCACAAAACCAGAAAAATTCTAATAAACTAAGTGGAAAAAATGAAGTCGTGATTAGAAGAAGAAAAAGAAAAAAACACTGATTTTGCTGGTTGCAGTAGAACTTTCAGAAAAAAAGGCGAAGGGAAAAGCAGAACTGTGCTAAAGAACTGTGCTAAATCTGAGCTTCTTCAGCTAGGTCCATTAGTTAGAATAAAAAGGTGAAAAAGAGTTTCAAGCCCTCAATGACAAGCAGAGATGGCTGATGGGTTTGGTAACTGTCGGGTTTTTGTACACTCATTTTAATGTGTTTTTTGCATGTCTGTGTATGCAAAGACAATTGCTTAATTTTTGTCTTGACGTAGATAAAGGCATTTTCCCTTCAGTAGAAACCAGCCTTCTTGCCAAGGAATTTTCTGTGGAAAGGATCTGCCTCTTTGAAAACATTCTTAATTTTCACTTCATAAAGACTGAGATGGTGGGGATTTTGTTTGTTTGTTTCTGTTTTGTTTGTTTTTCCTTTTTTGTTTGTTGCTTTTAAATACCATTTAATTTAAAAGAGAAATGCTTTCAGTTCATGCTGGGCAACAGGAGTATTAACAGGTGTATCAGAACAACAGAGGCATGATCAGGACTATTGGAGGCATTATAATGACCTTTACAGACACTTCCAGATGACTTTTTTGCTTATTAGAGAGCTATATTCTATTTCAGTAAACTCTTCTTCTTTGCTGAATATAGTATTCAAACTTAGTAAAACACTCTGAAGCAGAATTTTGCCTAACTTTTCTGCTGTGTTTCCCAGCATGTGGCAGCATGACTCACTAGTACTTAGCATTTTTCTTCCCAGTTTACCAAAGGACAGACTGACAGCACTTACCACAGGGCCAGGGTATAGTTAGTGTTGTCAGGAGGCAGCTCGATAAAATTGCAGGTCAGGCTGCTATAGGAATCCTTAAATTCCAACTGGCTGAAGCAGTTGATGTCAAAATTGTCTGGTTCATCATCTCCAGAAGTCCCTAAGGAAAGATTTGCACTGAATAAAACCAGTGAATGTATTTGATTTGCAGCTCTGTTGTATAGCATGTTGCCTCTTCGCATGATTACCTGAAAGGAAGAGGATCAACCTACCTGTGTTGTAAGAAGCAAAGAAAGCTTGTTCAAAATGAAATTAAAAGCCACTTGCATTTTTCAACATTGCTGTCCCTGCATGCCAGTGAAGCCCACCGACTTACCACACATAAAGGGACATTCTGCATCATCTGTCTGCGAACTATAAAAAGGCGTAGTGTTGCAGATGGTTTGGCCAGATGAGACATCCTATGTCTTTTCTTTTATATTAATCACAGGCAAAGAGGGGTGCTGATGTCAACCTGGAAATTTCTGTTAAAAAGTCCATTATCAAGTGCAAAGCAGTGAAAACACATTGTCCACTCTGCAATTTAATTCCTTCTAAGTTTGAGACCGGGACAGGTGAATTCTCATTTTAGAAGTTATGGATGAACTTTATAAGAAAATAAAAGCAGGACCTAATCCATCTGAAAACAATCTCAGGACTTTCTCAAACAGGTTTTCCTATTAGGAACCACAAATAATGCTCTCCTTGAGCATGCAAGGGGAGGAAGACACATTTGTGATGCCTGTTTAAAAGCAGAATATCAAGTCAAGGACCAAAAAACTCTTGAAAATAGACAGAACAGGAACATGCACTGAAGGATATGCTCAGCACAGTTAATGCCAGAGGTATCTGGGGCAGAAGCTGCAGGCTAATTAATGTCTACTAAAGAGCAAGGGCTAGATTCAACAAGAGTTATTTTAATGGCAATTTCAGCTCAGGACAGCCTGAAAGCACACCAAACACCTTGTAGCTCTGAAGCAGCAGACCCACAGCTGAGGATGTACACATGGTAATTGCCATTGCTTCATCTGCATCACGTCCAGCCATGTTGCAGACAGCTGAGAGCTGTGTCCTCCTGCCTCTGCCTCTGCCCTGCCCATGCCTGTGCTGTGAAGGTCTGGCCTCTCACCAGGCTCCTGGGAAGACTGAAAAACTATATGGTTGGTTTTAGGAAAGCAAGAGTATTTTGGTGTTACAAGTTAATTAAGCCCCATTTTGATTGTATTGCAAGGTTTTCTGAAATGTCACAAACTTGGGCTCAGGAGGTAAAGCTCAGACTTTTTGCCAGAGTGCGTGGCTTCCTGCAAATTTGCTTTGATGACTCATAAAACAACTGCTATTTGATTAAGAGCATATGTCTGAAGTCCTACACTTGGTGTGTATGAGGTCAGTGAGGCAAAAACTGATGCTTCTGAGAGGAGTCCCCCCGCTCAGAAACTTCCAGTTCAGCCTCATTCCATGAAATCTCACCCACTGTAGCTGAGCAGACAGGGAAAGCGTTATTGCTATGACCACTTGAGCAGATTCTCAGGGCAGGAATGCCTCTATTCCCTTTTAGTGGTGATTAAGAGTAGCTGTAATGACACATAACCCTCTTCCCTGTGTCCAGGGACTACTCCTGATCCACTGCTTGCTCCTCTCCTGCGCACTCCTCAGATGTGCCCTTGCGATGTGGCCACCTGCTGCCATGAGAACAAGACCTTGGCTGCTCCAGGGATATCAGTGACTCACACTCACAAACAGTGTGGGGAAATGCCTGTGGAAACATTTCCGATGGAAAATCCCTCCCAGAGAAAATGATGGTCATCCATGCTGGTACTCAGGTCAATCAGATCTCTGAGGGTGACCAGATGCTTGGATACCATGATTCATAGTCCTACCAGTAATGCTGTATGATCCCTGCCCTATCCTGCCAGCATGCAGGGAGACCCAGACCCTGTCTGGAATGGGAGCACATCTGAAGATCCAAAACAGTCATGGTTTGACAGTGGGGAGAAAGCAAGGGAGAGGTTTTTTTGATTGCTTTAAAATGTAAGTAAAAGAGCATCAGCACCCAGGGATGCTATCGGTGGTGCTTCTTCCTGACCTCGGAGCCGAGTTGCATCTTGAATCGGGTTTTGAGAAAGAGAAGAAATTCAGAAGTCATTCAGGAACATATAGAAACATGCAAAAGCAGTGCGGATAGGGGGTAGGAAGGGGACCACTGCCACCAGCACCCATGGTGGGCAGCGAGAGGGACAGGAGCATCTGATGCTGCAGGAATCCAGAACCCAGAGGCAAATCTATCGCTCGAGCTAAGATTTAGTGGCTGTTTGCCACCATCATCAACTGCTGCTACAAAGCAGATACCCGTCTTCCCTTCCCACCACAGCTCTGATGGTGTTTGTCCCAACAGAAGCCCAGAACTCCCTGACAGACGATAAAATGCATCACCTACCAGCACTGTTGCTTTGAGGGGCTAACCTGTGCAGCACAGACACAGACAAAGCAGATGCTCTGTTCAACCATCACATTTAGGAGGGAGACACGGGTCAGTGCAACTCCAGAACAAGCAATTTCACACAGGTCAGTGTCTTCACCAACACAGCCCTGAGCCAACTGGGCAGACACATATGTACAGAAATGTATATTACATAAAGCTACATACTTGTGGGTAAAAGTGTGTGCACATAGATATACCTATATTCAAAATTCCAGGGATAACAAGTAAGCTAAACTGAACTTACATAAAATGGAAAAAGTCCAGATTTTACATAGATAGGTACACCTACAGCTCACATGCACAGGCACATCACATATTATGCGTCTCTAAGAATTTACTTGCAACTGCCAGGAGATTGGCTTGTTTATACTCATAGCTCCTTTAAGATAACGTTAAACTTATGAATTAAGATGACTAATCTTCCTTTATATAAGAGAGAGTGGTTGGTGGTCTCTGTATAGAAAAACCACATACACCAGATTTTACATTAACACACAAAACAGATGATCATTGTATTAACAGAATATGAGAAAAAAAAAAATGTTATGGCTGTCTGCAACTGCTTTACTGAAAGGTGACAGAAATTTTAATTCATTCTCTATCAGGTTGACTGCAAAGTGAAAAGAAAGAAAAATGTTTTGTCTTGCAGTTCAAACGGCCATTTAATGTTTAACCAGCATGGTGCACTTTTGGTGCCAGATTGGAAGGAAATCTGACTTTACCTCTTTAACGCTGCACTTTCACATGATTACGTGGTTCCCTATTCATGGAAATAACATCTCAGCCATAGAGTATATGATAATTAAACCTCATGAATGGTGTTAAGTAAGCAATTTGAAATGCATTTTCTGGTATGGTTCCTCCGTTAGCTGACAGTAATTCTTTTGTCTGACATAAATATGCATGTAGCCTCAGTTACACTTCTTCCCCAAACCTTAGAACCACCATACACGAATGTGTTTGCTATGTAAAGGGTTTTGATGACTCAGAAAGGACTCACACTGCTAAAGACTCTTTATGCAATAAAAGAATTACAAGATAATACCTTTTTCCTTGAGAAGCCCTGGCCAGGCAGAGCCTGGTCCTGCTGAAATCAAGGCAGGGTTTGAGATGGGGTGATTCTAGTGGGAAAAATCTGCTCTTATAACTACAGTTATGGCAGGTCCTTCACAGAAATGGTTGTCTCTTGGGTCTGGACAACACCTAGAAGGATGGTTCAAATCACAGCAGGGACCTTATGAGCCTTTACCAAGAGAAGAGTGGTCCCAGAGGTTATGGGGGTGCTTGAACTTTGTGATCTGAAGCCACCAGAACTAACCACAACATGCGAAACCAAAGGCACCAGTAAGCGCCTGCAGGATCAGGGACCAAATGTCCAAAGTCACTGAAGTGACCGTCTCCATGGACAGTGTGAAATCTCTAGTGCTGATCTGATCCAGGCAGAACTCATTTTAATCACAACAGTTTTGATGTGGGTTGGACGAACTATGCAGTCCTGGGTAGGAGGGCCACTGAAGCCAGACATCCTGCCCATGAGGCCACGCAGTCTGTGGCCTCCTGCTCCCCCTGCCCACATCCTCCTGTGCCTCCATGGCTGCCCCTTCTTAGCTCTGCTTTTATCTGTCTTAGGTCTTTCAGGGTTTTCCACCATCTGTGCTTGGCTGGGAGACAGAGCTGAGGAGACAGTGTGCTGCCCTGAAAAGGTGATGAAACCAAGTACCGCAGTAAGCTTTTCCATCCTCTGCCCACCAGAAGGGGAGAGCTCATGCCTGCGTCAGCCAGCGGCACTTCACCAGAAGGCAGAGTGAGTCGGAAAGGCAAAGAGTAAAAGCCAAACATCCATCATGGGTCATTTTACCCTGGACTGCTTAATTTGTTGGCCAAACCCACAGGACTCATAAAGAAATCATAAAAGCTGCTAATTGCTCGGTGGGGATTTTGTGAATTGGTTTGTCTTTAACTCTAAGCAAAAGGTTAATTATTGTTTACTGGAAGTTAGTGACAACACAAAGAAAGGTTCAGTCATATATGCTTCTGGGAAGCCCTGAAGATTTCAGTGACACCAGCAATAAATCACTAGCATTGACTATTCACCACCATAGCTGCTCACCAAAGCTGGTTCTAAACAGCTGTAGATTGAATAAATAAAAGGCAAACAGAAAAACACAAGGTTATTAGATGCAGCTCTGAGCCACTCCCTGTTTTCTTCTAACTAAAAAACTTACACATATGCTTTCCATGTATGTATGCATATAAGTGTACATACATACATGTATAAGACAGGACAGACAGGGGAAAATGAGATTCCCTATCTGTAAGATACCATAGGAACACAGCCATTGTCTTCCTAAAACCCAACAACTCTTTTGCTTCCAAGCAATGAAGCCCTAAAACTGTCAGCAACTGAGCGACTGCCCATGTCCTTCAGGCACAGTGCAATGAGGTCTGTCACTGCTGTTTGTTTAGTATTAGACAAGAGTGTAACAGATTGGAGACTGAATCTCTAAATCAAATTTTTCAGTTTGCTTTTGAGAAAAGGGACAGCAGACTGAAACAATGGTTTTATTGCTGCTCTTTATGTTTTGATTTTTTAATTTTGATGCTGCTGAGTAATTTTCACTTGTCTACATGAGACAATGAAGCGTGCAATAAGCATGAATTTAAACTGTTGAATTGATTTATAGTGATTTGATGAATAAGGGATGCATGCTTTTAGTCATGGTCTGTGAGAACACCCTGGCTGAGCTGCTGCTTCAGGCATAGTACAACGGAGACTGAGACTATTCCCAGATGTAGCTTAATAAGCAATTTCTTAAAGACAAAGAGAAAAAAAACCCACCAAACTTCAGAAGTGGAACATCTTGGGCCAAATTTGAGATACATTTAAATATTCTATTTGCAGGAAACTGCCAACAGCAAGAGAAGTCAGAACTTCACCTCTCTCTGATGGCAGCTCAGAGTGACCATGGACTGCCAAAAAGGGACACAGCTCTCCCCTCACAGGATGAGCACTCCTCATATAAGCACTAGATACAACAAGAGGATTAATAGGTCTGGGCTCGCATGTCATCTGCATACAGCTATGGTCTCCCACATTTCATAAGGATTTGGATATTACAAGGACAGCAGACTTGGGAATTAAATTAAACAGCTATCCTCCAGTTCCACATTCACCTCAGGTACTGACACTAAAGAAAGTGACTGGAGGCTAAAACAATAACACATTTAACCCAGCAGTTGCATCTAGAGCTCTTAACTCATGTTTTTCAAGATCATACACAAATGGAAAGATGAACATTAAATGACTCACCATCACCATCTACTGAGGTGCAACCACTTTCGCCAAAAGTGGTGTGAAGAAACAAGACGAAAATGCTCAACACTGTACTCGTCTGTGTCATCCTGAGCACCCTGCATGTGTGCAGTATGTGTGTGCAAGGAACCCACACTCACTCACTTTATACTAGAGGCGGAACAAACCCATGATGAAGAGACCGCAGGCGAGGGGAAATGTAAACATGCCGACAAGGATGACTAGTGGCAGAGAGCAGGAAGCCAGCATAAAGATATTTGCAGAGCTTTTACTTTGAAACATGCTTCCCACTTCAAAACTAAGGACCTTCTGGATCAGGCCTGTTGGCATATTGGACCAAATCTGGTCAAGTCCAGTGAGTAAGGAGTGTGTTTCGTGCACAATGTTCTTCTCTTGGCTAGTGGGACATTTGCTGCTGATTTCCCCGAGAACATGGTTTACTCCTCTCATCCACTTTCATCTCAGTGAAGGTAGACAGATCTAAGGGAGAAAAATCTTCCAACTATGAAACACTAAATGTAATTGCTGTTAGTTATTCTTTAAGCATTGGCGTCAAAAGCAGCGTGTCCAGCAGGTCAAGGAAGATGATTCTGCCCCTCTGCTCCGCTCTGGTGAGACCCTACCTGGAGTCCTGTGTCCAGTTCTGGAGCCCTCAGCACAGGAAAGACATGGACCTGTTGGAGAGGGGCCTGAGGAGCCACAGAAATGATCAGAGGACTGGAACAGCTCTGCTGTGAGGACAGGCTGAAGAAGAGAAGGCTTCAGGAAGAATTTATTGAGGCCTTTCAATATATAAAGGGGACTTTTAACCAAGACCTGTAATGAAAGGAGAAGGGGCAATGGTTTTAAACTGAAAGGAGGTAAATTTAGATTGGACATGAGGAAGGAGTTTTTTAGGATGAAGGTAGTGAGACTTTGGAACAGGTTGCCCAGAGAGCTGGGTGCTCCATCACTGTAAGTCTTAAAGGTAAGGCTGGATGGGGCTGTGAGCATGCTGACTTAGTGAAAGATGTCCCTGCCCACAGCAGGGGAGATGGACTGGATAAGCTTTAAAGGTTCCTTCCAACCCAAACCATTCTATGAGTCTGTGAAGTCCCACATACAGCAATGCTGACCCTGAAAAAACCTGTGATTTGAAAGATTAATCCTGCAAAATCTAGCTCCAGAGAACAAAGTGGTACCTCTCTACATTTTTTCAGGTTTCGGACAAAGCAGAGGCAGAAAGACAAAGATGTGTTAAATATTTCCTTTGCACACTTTCTGTGGCTGTATACACCAACACACACCGGAGCATAATGCAACGCCATGTGCATGGATGACTGATGTGAGTAACTACAAGTGAGCTGCAGACCCGAAAGCAAAGAGCAAGTTTTGGCACCGCACCGCCTGCACCAAAAAAAGCTTTGTGTCAGAGGTGTAAAGGAAACCGAGGGCAGAGTTGGTAATCATGCCCAAGCAAACAGAAGAATGATGACACTATAATAAGGAGACTCAATATGGAAGCCACAGTAACTTTTTCATTTGCAAGGAAATAATTTAAACCACTCACCAAAATGATGAAAGCTCAGCTCTCATGGCTAGAGAGCTGTCCATCTTGCCAGGATGTCAAGGACTGTCCTCTGGTGTCACTTGCTGCCCTGTGCAGGAGGCAGCCAAGGGGATGTTTCTGGGCTCCCTTGTCCTATTTTAGTGGGAAGAAATGGCCTCTTTTCCACAAGAGCTCAGTGAGGCTGCCTGGGAGATGGAAATCTACCGTGCCTGTGTCAAGTCCCTCCCTGTGGTAGGACCCTGAGGCTGCCCACCGAAGCAATCTCTGAAGGTGTACTAAGTCTAGGTAAACACAGAAAAATGGGTTTGGATTCACTGGTCAAAATATAGGTATTTACAGTGTATACATCAGAGCTTCTCATGCTTTACTTCTGTCTAGCCAGCGAAGAGCATGATTTGTCTCATCCTAGCAGAGATATTCAAAACATGAAATCTAAACCCCTAAATAAATTTATTTCTCTACATTGAATACAAAAAGAGCTCAAGGTGAGGCTGGGTTTAGATGTTTGCTTGGCAGACCTCTGTGATACCTCCCACCCACGCACAGGGGTGAGGCCCGCCAGGCCACAGCGACCACCCACAGAAAGCAGAGCAGGACCTGGACACAGGACCAAGGAGCCAGTGGAGATGGTGGTGTCATGGCCTGACCAGACCTCACTCAGGAGCTTGACTTCACTTACAGAAGTATTTGGGACACTGCCCCATTCACACAATATCCCTTCAAGAAACATGCTCTTTCAGAGTTCTGAGTTGGCTGGGGGTACTTCAGGAGCAGTGAGTCCTCATCCCTCTGTCCCAAGTTTCCTATGCTTGATTCAAGCTCACTGAAGCCAGACTTGAATCAATGCAATTGAATGCCCATGAATTCACACCCCTAAGGTCTACCTCTGGCTTACTTTACAAAAATATAAAGATTTAAGCACCTGGCTTAATAATATTCCACATCATATTATTCTAGAAACCTTCAGGCTAATTTCTAGCTCATTTTCAGTCAGAAATATCAATAAAGGAGGTCTCTCCTGTGCAAACTGATCGCTACCTGGAAATGACACCTTCTTGCTTTAAATTTGTCTGTTTATAATTGAGTGGGCTATCGCTTTGATTTCTTTTTTTTCTTTTTTTCCTGTTTCAGCTGGAGCAAACTAAAAGAAAAAGACTCTTCAGACATAATATTTTGGTTGAACCTGAACAATCTTATTATCAGAGATGTGCTGCTCAGGGGATTTCCATGTTGTCATAGCTGCATTTTGTCTTGGTGGGGAAACAAGGGACCACAATGAAAACAAGAAAACTAGTATAGAGAAAAACTGTGAAGCAAAAGTACATTTTGTTTTAATTCTGGGCCTCTGTTTAAGAAGTTGTTTGATTTCCAACAGGTATTTGTGTCCCTCAGACTCACCTGATTGACTTTGTCTAATGTCCTGGAGGTAGGAAGTCAAATGTATGAGAGTCTAAATCTCAGGGCAGCTGAAGTGTTAGTACACAGGAGTGGCTGAAAGAAGACTGGATTACTTTTCATTGGCAATAAATTTACACTACTTCTGCCTCCTAATTCAGGGTTATACGCATACAACAACAACAACAATAACAACAACAACAACAAAGAAAGTAAGAGTTTTGATGGTCCAGCAAAAATGTACCTGTTCTTCATTGTTCTGCCAGCCCTCTTTGGGCTTTGGGTCCTAACCCTCTGTTTTGGAGATTCTGAGTCACCTTAGACTCCCTTACAATTCTGGCCGTCAGCAAAGTCAAGGTTACACCCCCTGTGGCTGGGGAAAGCAATTTTTCCAGTGCCCTGTGGTTCAAAAGTGTATGCTGTTCATGTGATGTATCAGCTCCTCGGTTACTTCCCACTGACTGCTCCATGGCATCTGACATCTTCTTGGGTTATCATTTGTGTTGCACTTATTGAAAATTACTAACCAAACAAGTTATCTACAGATCAGCATTTGTGTTTGCTTCTTATGCTGTTTGTTCACTTGTTTTCTACTCTTCTGAGGACAAAAAAATCCGGTTTTATTCTGGTTTGGCTCCAAAAAATGGAAAAAGCTTCTGCACGTATGCTAGATTTAAGTTTGCCATTGGTACCTGCTTAGAAAGATGAAGTTGGTAGATCCCATCCTTCTACCAGCTATGCTTTTCAAGCATGCCAGTTCAGAGACATCCTATAGCATTCGTGAGAGCCAAGTGAAGCAGGTTCTCCAGACACGCTGGAGACAGGTCCTGTAGGCAGTGACAGTCAGAAGATACGGGTGTCCTTGTGTCTGAGGGGTTCATCAGGTGTGTCCTGGATAAACCCATGGCCCAGCCTGGGACTGGGAGGGAACTTTTCTGATGTCTGGTAGCAGCTGTTGGGCTCCTTGGCTCTTTCTTTGACATTGGGGTTCCTCTGTTCCTTGGGCTGTTAATAAGTTATTATATCACAGAACAAGGGTGCCAGTCCTTTTGCCTCTCCTCTCTTCACTGCTCCTCAAAGATGTGGAGAGATGGAGGGGAGAATGGCACAATTTCCCTTCCCTTCTATGGACCATGAGTGCAGATTAAAGAAGGCTTTTTGACACCTACTTAGGTCCATTCTCCTTCAGTACAGTGTTTAATTTGTGCATAACTTTAACTTGCTTCTAAATCTCACTAAGTCAAAGCTGCAATAAAAAAATACCCTAAACACCTTTAAAAAAATCAGCCACAGGATGTTTAGATTATTGACAGAAAGACAGACTGAGGGATTTGTGCAGCTCTGAAGTAATAAAACAGAACCACATTACAACATGTATTACCTGTACAGTCAGGCTTTTTATTTAGATTTTTTTTTTTTTTTAATCAAATGTACTAGGAAGCAGAAATCTTCCACTCAGCTTCAGGTGCAAGGAGGAGGACTTCTACATAAAAAAAGGGATTCAGAATCTTCTCTTTTGTTGCTTCCTGATATTTCTTTCTCTGATCTGCTTTGAAAATTTGGTTCCACGTATCTTCTCCCTGGTAGGGATACCTCTTGACAGCTCATCAGCTGAAAGGCTTCATATTAGCCTCAGGCTGCTCGAAGAAGTGTTTTACTGGCTCAAAAAAAGGAGCATATGGGAGAGTCAATATTGCTTAGGACAACATTGCCATGGACAGCAAAGAGAGTGAGAGAGCACAAGAGTAGACATTGATGTTACTCAGATAAGAAAGCAGAATGAAACCCTGGGATTAAATGGAATTACTCTGGAGGGTATTGTCCTTTCCTCATCACCAAATTACATTAATTGCAAAGTACAAGAGCAACACAGGACTGAAGAGACATAGTTTGTCACCACATTGTCCTGAAAAAAAGGAGCCATATGTAACAGAACAGAAGTTTTTGTCTGTTTCTTTGAGTTTTCTTTGTTTTCAAGGTTTGGCACTTAAAATTACTGCTTTAAACTTCCTCCCCCAAGACTCATGGATTGGCCTGATAATAATAAGATCTGTTATACCAAGGGAAAAATATAGAAAAATTAGAGAAACATTGCCAGATGAAGGTTAAAGCAGAATGGACTGTTGTGCATTTTTGTCAGGTGTTCAGTTACTATGAGATCAGACCTCAACACAGCTGGGCTTAAAGATGAGAATGGTATTATCTTCCTAGCTAACAAATACAGCAACAGTAGTAACAAGAACAGTCATATTAATGCTTACACTTTTTTTTGCTTGCTAGTTTTTCAGTCTTTAGAGAGGATTCAGGATCATGTTTTCAGCTATTCTCCAAAGTGACTTGAGTTAAAGTGTAGTTAAAGAAATGAAACCTTACATTGTCTTCCCATTATTTTTGGAGTCATAAAGAAACATATTGAATACTGCAAGACATATTACTTGCTCATGAGCTCCAACAGGAGAGCACAAGTCACCATGCTTGCTCAATGACATTTTTCAAACATAATGCTGGGCCAAAACGCTGCTATTTTGGTAACAATGAAGCATTTGGGAATGTATTTTAATTCTGCAAAATACTTCAATTTAACTCCTGCTACTTTCATGTTAAAGATGTTTGAGTCTTCTTTCTCTTTAAAGTATTTTGTTTTAAAATTTCCTTTAATTTAAAAATCAGTATTACTAAACCCTGATTTGGTTTCAGTTGAATAAATTGTTTAAGAATCTGTCCACTGCAGCTGTGGCTCATTTTGGTTATTTAATATTCAGCCACATAGTTCCTGTATGCTTACTCCATTCAGAAAAATAAAAGCCAAAGGGACCTAGAAGGCTCCACTTCTGATGCATGATTAGTCCATTACACAGACCTAGATGCTTTTCTAAGCTCCAGATGAAAAGTGGGCGTAGGCCCCTGAAAAAAGGATGAAGTGTAGAAGCGAACAGAAGCCACATGATGACATATCCTTGAAAACAGAAGAAAACTTGGAGGAACAAGTCCTGATGGAAACTATCTTAAGAGAGTTAAGGTTGGTGGCATGCACTAAAGAATGTAAGGAACCTGAAACTGCATTTGTAAGACTTATGTTTAATGTACTCTGGATGCAGGACTCCACCACCACCAGGTAAGTGGGAAGATAGGGGAGAAGGTCTGCACCCAGCAGGCAGTGCTGGCATGAGGACCACAGCACCACATGGCTTCTCCCCTTCCCTCCCACTCGAGCAGGCACAAGACCCATGTCTGGCCAGAACGGTGTTTAAGTACTGCCAGTACTTTTAGTAATAGCTGTTGCAGTCATGGAAGTGGATAAAAGTGGAAACTTAAACTTCAGGGAAAAAAGCCAGCCTGGAGCATGGATAGTGTGGCAGAGCCAGGGTGGGATGGGAAGGACCATGGCCATCATGCTGAGTGCCATGCCGTGGTGCTGGCCCTCCCAACGTTTGTCACCTCATGCCATTTCCATGGCTTTTGTGCTGCAGCCATTGAACACTGATCCCACGCTAGCCGAGTCCTCACCCCTGCACCTGGAGAGAGGGATGAGCCCTCAGGGAGAGTCAAGTCCTCCACGAACAGGCTTTTAGGAGAACGATGAGTTTCTAACTCAAGGCTTGTGCTGTTTAGATGGATATGAAGTGGACTTGGGTGGCAAGTCAGGTGGATCAGGCTGCTGGAGGCAACTTTAAATATTAGCATGGATTCCCTTTGCTTCTACTTGCACATCTCACTACATATCCAACTTCCAGTGACTTAATGAGCAGCACTTGAAAAACCAACTACAACCCTACTGACCATTAGCTATAGGGATAACAGAATTTATTGATTAAAGTTAATGTGGTTGAATGTAGCTTCATCAGCAAGGCTGAACTTATTAAAATATTTTTAAAGACTCTTTAAAAAAATCCAAAAACTTAAGTGAACAAGGGCCAGATAAATGTTAGATAACAAAAGGTCACAAAAGAGTGTAATAATTTAAATGTATTTACGTTTAACTATATTTTGAAATATCTTTCCTGGTATGAAACCTACTTAGAAGCAGAGGAACTGAGAAAAACATACAAGAAAATGAAATTGCAGCTGAAAAAAAGTATCTTGTAAACGGACATCATTTAAGCTAACAAAAATATATATCATTCATGTAATTTGGCTCAATACAAATTTTGTGCACTGAGGTGTTCATCTGTTCAAAATTAGTTAGATCTTTGTCACCTCAATATTTTAAATAGGAGTGATGTTTGAGATATCATCAAATTGAGACACTTCTTGCCAGAAAACCACAGGAAAATATATGTGATCAACCTGAAAGTTTATCCTTCACTTTATGTATTAATGTTGAGGTGGTAAAATCTCTGTAACAGGGGAGAAACATTAACACATTAACACATTCATTATGCCTGCTTAGTGAGAGAAAAAGAAGTATGCAGATAAGACACTAATTGCAGAGGGGCATTTGCTGACGCTGATGGGACCCCAACTGGCAGAGCTGCCATGCAGATTTGTCCTCATCTTGTCATTGCAGTGAGCATTTAAAAATCATCCAGTGATGGTTCTGCATTTTTCACATCTAGAAATGGAGAAACTCCATCAATTTCAAACACTGTACAGTGTAACACAGGACCCTTTCTCCAGGCTTGCCCTCAGCCCAGCTACTGGCAACAGGCTCCACTCTTCCCTCCATGTCCTTCAGAAAGTCTCTTTCTTTTAATCTCCATTAAGGCCTGCTGCTGTCTGCTGTGCCTGCCTGTATTCCTGTCACAAAGTGCCATTTGCCGTCTCAGTTCGACTCCTGCCATCCCTTGCTGTGCCCGGGCTCCCTCACTCACCCCAAGGGAAGGATTCTTACCCGCACCACATTTTTTGTTTCAGTTTTAAATGACTCATTATCCGCGCTGATCAAAGCAAACTGAATATGATTGGCTTTTTTTCTCTAGAGGATTGAACAGATCTGTGTTAAAATGCAGAAAAAAGAGAGGTGACACGGGATGGGAATCTAGAGCATGGTGTCTGCACAGTGGAAACCTTCAGGTGTGGGGTACATCAGAAGGGCACAGAAGAAGACTGTTTGACACATTATTGCTGTTGTTGTTGTTGTTGTTATTACTATTATTATTATTTTCTCCATGGCAATTCTTTTTGAGGGATTGCTGTGTCAGTATAATGTTTAATGTGTAGCAGTATGTACTAACAAGACTTTCCATCTCTCGTTTCCTTTACACAGAGGCATATTAGCAGAAAGACCAAAGAAATAAAGGTAATTTCATCATAGCAATATGTAGAAAATGTAAGAAAGAAGATTATTATCTTCTTTCTGCATCAGTGAGAATTTCATCCTACCTCAAGTGGAGAACTAGGTGAAGAGTATAGCCAAAAAAATTCCTCCAAAATATGCTGAGCTTTCAGTGTAATATGGAAATGTAATATGGAAACCGAATCCTCTGATCCAGCAATATTATCAGTTCACAGTCCAATGAAGATTAGAGGTACAGGCACCACATCAAATGTTGTAAATGATGGTATGAAAGCTGGATACTTACTGCACTATTAGCGCACAGTTCTGATTCACCTAATTTACTGTAATGGGAGGTGATCTTAGTGGGACTCTCTGTCAACATGACTGTATAACCAGTGCAGTACAGCCCTAGATAGATCTGACAGATCTCTAACCTGTGTTTTATTGCTAACTGTGAACATAACCAGAGGTTTTATAAGGTAGAACAGACTAACATGATGATGTGGTCAGCCCTGAAGTACAATGCTTTCCAAATGATATCACTCTCTCATCTCCTTATCAGTTTTATTTCTGACACCCGAGTTATTACATTTGGTCTTCTCAAAACCTAAAGCAAATGAGGAACCCTGACACCTCTGAAATTAGATCGCCTTATCATTCAAACTGTACATTTAGACTTATCTAAATCTGACTTTCACTGGGTAGATCTTGTCTGCTTTTGTTTACAAAAATTAATTATCAGAAATCCTTTCCCATGCAGATGTTTGTAGTCAGCTATGAAATTGTAATTTTATCATGTGTTTGAACAACTAAACTAAATGTAGGGATTTACAGTTCTCACTCAGTAAAACAGGTCTTTCTCACACAAAATCGTCCTTCAGCTATTTTCTGAAGTGCTCAGAACCAAACTCAGTACTCTCGTAAGAGTCTCACTCATGCCTGCATGCAAGGATATTTGGATCATTGCAGTTGTCCACATTCTTGCACTTACACATTCTGGATCACAAGAGTTGATTTAGCTGCTGCATTTACTGGTATCGCTCACTGAATTACATGGCCACAGTCTTACCTAACTTCATTTTGGAGCTATTACTTCCCTGAGCTCAGACCTCTACCCAATAAAAGGGATGAGATAGTGCTAACATTGTCCAGATGATGTGCAAAAGCTGACTTCTGGGAATGTGAGGCTGATGTTGAGTGCACCTATTTTGGTCAGGCACACTTGGGACTCTAATTGCTTGATCTCATGAGGTTGTTACTTACCTTGCTCACATGCCTTACCTGCAAGCTGCAGTCAGCCCTGCAGCTGCTTGGTCTGCCTAACTGGGCTGCTCGTCATGGGTGGACATCATCACAGTCAGAAAAAAGTAAGTTTCATTGGGGAGTACATGACTCAATGCGGTTTCAATGAATAAAGCAATGTTCATCATGCTTTTGAATTTCAGCACTATGGTTTAAGAGAGACATTGCCTACGTGGGGAGAGTAGAAGAGCAAAAATGAAGAAGGAGAGGAAATCATACTACATGGGGAGGAGTGGAAAGGCAACTCTTTGTGCCTGCAGGGGCAGCATGAGCAGGAAAAGGTGACTTGCAGTAGAAGGGCTCATCCATCTTATGCTCTCCTGAATGACCAGCATGGTGCTTGTGGAGAGGTTTGCCAGGTTCTGTGTAATGTCAGCATCACATAAACAGGAGCCAATGTCTCTGAGAGAAGAAAGACAAAAGGCCTGACTGGTTTTGGGGCCTCTCCACATAGACAGGGTGCTGAACACACTGCTCTGAATTTATGCCTTTTGTAATTTAGGGTGTCATGGCACCTACAGTATTACAAGGCTTTTTCATTGCTGTAGGTGCAGCATAGACCAAGAAGGAGATTTTTGTTTGGTATTTACCTCATTGAACAATATAAGCTCCACTGGCAAGAGGTCTTTGCAGTCAGCAGAGCCACATGCACTGCAGGAGGAGCCACTGCCTGCAGACCCCCAGGGAGGCTCCATAGTTCCCCTTTCTTCCCAGCTCCTGCAGCAGTTCTCTTCTTAAATTCTGCTTTGCTTGGCACCAGCTGTTGCCTTCTGCCACTACACAGGCTGATTTCTCTCCACTAAAATGCATACAAGAAAGTTAGGTATATGTTGGCTCCTACCATATGCCTACCATATGTATGGACTAACATCACATTCTGCTGTCTGGACTTCTGGGAATGGCACTGAGTTTTGTGTGTAAGGCACAATTTTTATCTTAGCTTTCATTCCGCAGTGGATTATATGCAAGGAGTGTTGCTTTGAAACTCTAAGCAGAAATGTCAAAGCCAAGCTATAAATTGATCACAGCTCCATGAACATGTGCCAAGGCCCTACATGAAAGTGAAGCAATGCTGGTGAAAAACAATAAACATGGATTGTTTACAGGTTATGGAGGTTGCACAACCTTTTAGTGACCTCAGCCTGAGGTGGAGTTTGTAACAAAACACAAAACCAGACATACCTCCCCTGGTTTCACTTTTCAAGGCAAACACTTCAAGCCCAGCCTCAGCACAGCCAGGGTATAATTGCCACAGGAGCAATCAGCTTGAAGATGTTTGTGTTCACAACTAGAAAGTTCTGTAAACCTGCACTAAATCGCCTCTGCCTGAAAAAGAAAGAAGAAAAAACAGAGAGGGAAACAAAAATTTGAATACTGAGCAGCCAAAGAGAAAAAACAAACCACAACAGAGCCCAACTGCTGAAATGCACATTTGTTGCAACCTGAGATTCAGCTAGGAAAGTGATCAGCAAGATACTAAGTGCAAATATGGCAGAAAACAAAAAGATGGTTCTGCCTGTGGACTTCTGGATAGAGCGGTGATACTTCTGTTGTCCACTATTTCTCCCTCTGATCAAGCCCAAAGAGAGTTTGCAAAGTGCCAACTTCTTTTCTCAAGGAGACAGCAGTAAAAAAACAGGTGAGATTTGATGGTTTGGGACCTGTGCTGTCCACTTGCCACAACACAGCTGGCTAGAGGAGCTGAGCCAGTTCGGAGAGGGAAACTGTTCACATCTTGGCATAGAAAGAGAGCGGGTTTCTACCCCTGTGGGGAATGGGGCAGGCCAAGGACTTAAGTGAGGCACAGGGACACAGTGACAATGAGCCCTTCCACCCTGACCCAAGGCTAGCCAGAACGCACACGCGTCTGAGCCCCTCAGGGGCCCTAGTAAGCTTCTAACTAAGGTAAAATGAATACACTAAATGCCAAGGTGCAACACCAGCATTCAAATATTCCCCATGTCATGACATATACCATCCCTCGTTCCCAGAAACCATGCTGTACAGCCAGACCTTCACTTAGGCAAACCAAGGTCATATTTAGCATTTGCATTGTCTTCCTTGAATGTTACCATTCTCTGAATGTTTCATTTTCCTTTCAGCCTCAGATTCAGTAGATTTCACTAAGCTTTCCTGCACAGACTCAGCCTCACTCAAAGGAAAGCCAAGAGAAATTTCAGCTGCTGGATTATAACTATTGAGAAACAGGAGTGTACTGTGAGATCCTCCACAACGACAAAGACACTGCTCGGTGGTTTAAAATCTTATGTTAAAATGTACACTGTAATGTTGTGATTGCATGTGCAAACTTCATCACATTTATAACAAAACTGAAAATTTTTAGTGCTTCCCAATGCTTCACTTGTTAGCTTCTCCCACTGACCCCTTATTTTGCATGCTAAATCTCTCGGCATTTGTGTATGCTTATGTGAAGTGAACTTTGCAGGGATAAGAGATTTGCATCACAAATTGTACTGAAATCATAACTTTGCACTTTCTCAGCTGTTACACTTAAATTTCTCAGCCCTCTCATTATTGTAGAGACATAAAATTCAAAGTGGAATCTTCCAGTTTAGCTCCCACTCTAGGAAAATAATTTCAAAGTAACTGAGTAAAAGAGAGAAAAATAATTTCCATGGGATTTGTGCTTCTCAGTCACTGGAAAGCTTTTGCAAATCCTATTATAAGCTTTTTGTTACCTAATACTTGCCTTGGTTTCTCACTGCTTAACACCCTACATTGATTTATTTGGTCATTACAAATATTTGATACTATATTTGCCTAAAATGGGTTTCTGTGCCTGACTTTGAGGAGCTGTTTTGGAAAGGACTGTCCATTTTTTCTTCCACAGAATAGTATTTACAAGGCTGCTGTCCACAATAATGTTCTTTCCATTTTACAGCCCCTTTGCCTAACTATGGGGCTACATGGGGCAGTTTTATTGATTACTGTGGCTTGTCATTCAGCAATTACAGGAAAATGCGTATATAACATTTTGGAGTGTTTTTATGTTGACTCACTCAGGACTTAGACTATGTATGAGAAGAACTGATTTCCTCCTAGTAAGAATTCAGAAAGGAATTGACAACAGGTAGAAATGGACGTTAGTTTGAAGTGCTAACATTGCTAAGTACAGTTTTAAAGGCATGCAGGATACAAAAGAAGTTGCAGTCATCCCACATTAGCATTCCCCTTCCGAGGGCAGGTTGGCCATGCAGGCTCTCTGTGTCTGTTGCAGTTATCTTCAGCCCACAGCAAAGAGGACATAGACATCATCACAAACATGCTTTGTAAAAGCAAAGTGAAATCAAGTTATTTACAGCACACTGATTTGGGGCTATCAATAACAAAACCCACAAAACAATTTTTAAGATAAGCAAATATTAACTTTATTTCACAAAGAGGAAACTCACCCAGCAATGTGAACTGTGAATCTTGTCAGCGTCTTTTAGCAGCCTTTTCTGTCCACCAAATTAAATTACCTGAAAAAGATCAGAAATTTGGAAAAGGAATTGAGCGTGGAAACTGTTGGTTAGGAAAACACATTTGAAAAATTACCAATTTTTTACCAGAACTGCTTGGTCTGGAGTACTTTGTATTTCTGCTCTACTGGAGACTTAATGAAGACAACCTCATTAGACGTAACTAGTAGCTGAAGGCACTAAATGAGTGAATATGGATTTCCAGTGAAGTCACGGTAGCTGTCAAACTGAGTTTAGGAAAGTCAGGATTTTAGCCAACCACAATGTTACATCATGAACCACGATTTTGTACTTAGAAAGTAATGACAATAACAAAACCTTTCATTTCTACTCCATTTTGAAACTACAGAAAGTCTGTATCAAAAAAAAAAAAAGTGACTTCTTAATCTTGAGAGATTTTGATTTGAACTTTTATGTCAGCTTCACTTTATTTTCTCTAAATGTGTTCACTCATGTAAAACCATGATGTAAACTCTGGTTTTATTTATTTATTCATATGTAGCTGAGCACAGTAACAAGGGACATAGGGTGGAAAATGCACCATGCATCAGAATAGGACAGATGAATGTTCTGATTCTGCCACAACTACACAGTTTTGGGTCTGTAGGGGCGTCAATCTCATTTTTACTGGGGGCCACATCAGCCTCGCTGGCCAAATGTTATTTTAGGACCGTATAAATGTAGGAGTAGTTACATTTATACGTTCATAAAATAACATTCGGCCCTCTGAAGGCAACCGCGAGGCTGATGTGGTCCCCAGTGAGAATGAGGTTGACATCCCTGCTATGTAGGTATCTATATAAGTATCTTGAATCTGTCCTGAGCACCTTTTCTATCTAACAGTGGTTTACACTGTCACAGAAGTGGTATTTTAACAAACACATGCAGAATCTTGAAGTTTCCTGAAAATTGACTCATGTGCATATACAAATGAGAAAATGGTGTTCAGATAGGAAGCTATTAAAAAATGATGTTTTCCTGTTTACATAGCAGAACCAATACTTGTAGACTGAAAAGTTTATTATAGTTGCCCATCTCCAAAGAGATACAGGAACTCTTAATCCCATGTTTTGTTCCATGTTTTCTTTTAAACTCACTACCTAATAGACTGTTGTATAAAAATATCTTTTTAAGAAAAAAAAAAAAAGGTACTTGTGAAATAAACATTGACCAATGTAGATTTTTTATTTACCCTGAAGATGTACAAATGGTTCACTTATGTGTGGGTGTGACGTGACACTTTTGCCTGTGGTTTATGTGATAGAACTGTTTCATCAAATGAGCCACTAGCATGCAGACAACCTGTTGTTGGTTGTGTGTGTTGGGAATGAATTATTGTGGTCTGCATGTTTCTCATAGCTCAGCACTCTACAGTTACTTCATTGTATAAATCTCTGTCTTCAGAAGAAGTTGCATTTCTCACAGTTGAAAATGGAAAAACCTAATGCAAAGTCCCTTCCCTTCCCAATAGTTTTATTTCAAGTATGTTAAGCTGGAAAACCAAACAGATTTGTGCTGTTCTTAAAAAGCAGAGACTAATCCTTCAAAACTGATTTGTCATTGTGTTAAATTTTGACCAAAGTTTTCTTAAATATGATTTGAAAGTTAGGCTCCTATGTTTCTCTTTGTCTGTACTAGAGACACTTGACTGAAATGGAAGATAGGTGAAGATCGGTGCTCCAAATGTATATTCCAAATGCTACTGAAATTAGCATGTAGCTAAAGAATCTAAATCTGTCAAAGTCCAAAAAGATACGTTTCCACCGGCACATGGATGTTCAGGGTGAGGAGAACTTGAGCACTGCACCCCAGACTTGTCATGCTGCTGAACTGTGGGCTGACTCACTGCTCTCTTGAGGACTGTTACAATAAGTTGTCTCTAATACAAGCCTCTTCATGGTGTGCTTAGGGACACTACCAAAACGATGTATGAATAAGCATTAATATGCTGCAGTAGTTTTCACTCCGTTCACCCTCCAGATCTTCCAGTGTCATTTCAGGAGTTTATTGCATCCTCAAACACCACTTCTTGCTGCCATGTGCCTGTATCTTCAGGTTCATGCAACAAAAACAGTGTTCTGATGAGCTGTCACACAGTCCTGCTTTGAACTGAAAAAAACCCCAGAGAAATTAAGACCACAGTCACCATGTGAATCCTGATGCAGAGTTGGGTTCAAGTCCCATGTAGTCTGGATGCAACTGTTATGCTCTTGAGAGGTGAATCCTACAGAGCTTGGATCAAGCCAGCATCAGGGCAGGATAGTCCTTAACTGTTATTTATTTACCAATATAGACATAGCCTGGGCATCTTTCTACTGCCTGAGAGTAGATCTCGGTGTCTGCTAAGTACATGAAGTAACATACTTAATCATCTTCCTTTCACCTTTCTGTCACTCCTCTCTTTACCTTTAACTCAGTCTTTGGGATCTGTCAGCTTCTACTTCTGTCCTCCCCTTTTTTCTCTCTAAGTGATGCCCCTCAGAAGCACCACTGATTAGTTTTGTCCAAAATGCTAGTTGAACCATAAAAAACTGAACAGCAGAGCGGACATTAAAAAATCAGAGCTTTCTACTACAATGCCACCACCAATTTTGAAATACCCTTTTTAACAGAAAAGGTTAACTGAACCTAACTTTATGTCCATTCTAGTCCTTCAGAGTAAGTGACACACCCTCTGAAGAGACAGAGAGATACTTACCCTTTGTCACTGCATGGAGGCAGGAATCCATGGAGGAAAAAAATTAAAAAGTTCCTAATTAATGCTATTGATTCTGAATTTGAAAAACTCACAAGATTATGTATAAGAGGCTGAAGGTGTTCCCTAGTGCTGCAATAGCCTGACAAAGGATGTCTTTGACATCTTTTTCGATTGTAGCAAAAAAAACCTGACCTGATATGGAACTTCCTGAGGGTATTTAAAACACGTGTTACAATCAAATATGTAAATGATTATATATGAGTCACTGCTGCTGTGGCAATTACTGAGTCATTAGTTTCATTTGTTTTGGGATGTCTGAAAATTTTCCAAAGCCCTTCACTTTTACAGAAGCATGGCAATCAATTTAGTGCAAGAACTTCTAGCCACAGTGAGACAATGTCTGATTTAGGTCAGCTTGTATTTGTGAGTGTGTTAGAAGTGCAACCTACCCAGATCAAATTAGGTCAGCCCACAGTGTCCTGCTTGTTGAAATACATCTCTAGAACAGGGCATACAAAATCTGTTGAAACATTAACTGAGAAAGCCAGAGCAACTTGGAGTGTGCTATCTTCTGTTTCAGATCTACATTTGGCCCTTATAAATGGAAGTGAGAAAACATATGATCAGCTTACCTTTCTTTAGACAGTATAATTATGTATCTCCTCCTCCAATACCATTTACCTGTTTATTTTCATTGTATGTCTGGTTGAATATAATTGCTTAATCAGCCAGATGAAAAACAGCAAGGGTATTCTACAACTTACATTCTGCTTGCACAGTAAATCCAGCAACATAAAACTTGCATTTTCTTCAACTTCAATTTTACAAAACATTCCAGTCTTTCTAAGTGTTAATTTTTCATGCTCATACATGCTTTGGCTAATGAGGAGCAATGTGATAACATATATTGGTACTTTGTTTTCAATCGCACAGCTTCTTCACTAAGCCCTTAAACATGAAGTTTTTGTTTCCTTAAACCATGTGTGTGTAACATATGCTTATTGGGTATTTATGTTTTATCATATGTTCCTTTACTGATTAACATCTCTATAATAATTCAATACTACTAGAATAAAACTGATTTAGTATCTTGCAGCGGCAGCTTAACTTCTACGCTAAAAAGAATTTTGATGCTGACACATACGAGACTTTAAGCTTATAAACACACGGATGCACACAAGATCGGTATTCTCAGCACTTCGCTACAGAAAAACCGGCATTCCTTACATGCAGGTAAACTATTTAAAGTGCAGAAGCTTTATGTCTGTAATAGAAATTAACAAAACTTACAGCCATTCTTCCCAAAAACATTCCTGGCCTCTGTTTTGTGTATGCTACACTCACCTGAACTAAAAGTCTTCTAGAGAGCAATAGTTTAACACAGCCATATCAATTAACACACCATAGTTACAGTATTATCTTGAAAACCTCTTGTAAAATATTTTTCAAAATAATGTGCAACTCCTGTCAAACAAATCTGATTAAACTTGATCTAATTTAAAAATTTGCAAACCCATGTGACATGAGATTGAGTCTGTAGATTGAAAAGGACCAATGAATAACACAGATCTGAAAACCTGATTTACAATGCCTGAGTACATTTAATGGCATAGACTGTTGTCTAACTCTGAGAGTGCTTAGACCACTCAGATGCTTACATAAAACTAACATGGAGGAGAGCTCACTGTTTCAGAACTAAGCCTCCAAGGGCATTGATGTGACCAAGACCAGATCTAATACTCACAGGCAATGAACTAAATCTCTAGAAGGCAGCACATTTCCCAAATCCCCCCACATCCAAGAAAAGTGTAGCTGTTCTCAACAGCACATTTTAAAGAAAACTGCATCTGTGTTTCACAGTAATATGGGCTCAGTAATTTTCTAAGGGGAGCAGTAAGCTTTAAACCTTTGTAATATCTTTGTTTACATGTGGCCTTTTCTTCTTTAAAAACAGATCAAAAACCTTTGTTAGCAATTTGGTGAGGAGATAAAAAGTGATAGAAGAATTGTAAATCTTAAAGTAATACCTGATTTCTAGATAGGTTTAACATAAGTTAAACTGTAAAGTCTGGCCTAATACTTGGGATGCTTGATTCCAAAATGTGAACCCAGTTAATATAGAGGAATGTCCGTACAGACATGTGAGGAGAGATGTCAGAATTTTTATTTATTTTTTCTTTTTAAATTAGAGATTTGAAAAAACATCTGGTCATTGTATCTGGCTTCCAAAAAGAAGCATTTCAGCCTAGAGCACAAGGCACAGCGAAGTCCAGGCACTAAAGTGTGAAGTTAGAATTCAGTCTGAACAAGACATGCACATTTTTAGAAATGAGAGTAATAATTAGAATAAATTGATGTCTGATGTTCTAAACTCTCTGTCTCCTAATCCCTTGCAATCATAGGCTTTTTTTGGCACAAATCTTAGGATGAAGTTTCTTGCAATCAAAGGTAAAATCTCCAGATGAAAACTTCATTTAGTTTGAAATCAGTAACAAAGAGTCCACTGATTTTAGTAGAGACAAAAAAACACACTGTGAATATAAATGCTCCAAAACAAACTGATGGCAGGAAAAAATCTTTGATTTTATCTGAGTACCAGCTCTTCTTCTTTTTTTTTTTTTTGAGTTTGTCCTCATTTTGTTCCTTACCTTACCATTGTTTTTGTTGTTTGTATGTTCAGATGTGGGTAGTGGTAGAGAAGAGGAAACTTGTTTCTTACTTCTAATTCATCTGTTTCTCAGAAGCTACCCTAGCCCTTCCTTTGCTCAGCTTTGGATCTTTTAATGAGTTTTGCACATTAACTGTTTGGGCTCACAATTGAGCAGGAGAAGAAGAAGAAGTAACAGGAGTATTTTTCTCTTTTTTCTTAGCACCAGAGTGAAGAAGGATCAATTGAAACTAGGATAGCTTGCCTGGGGAAGAGAGAAAGCTGTGCTGGTGTCATGTAGTTTATGCAATTCAGATAGTGAGAGGTAAAAATGTGCCATGGGCTAAGCTTCAGAGGGCTCATCTAATTCAAAAAACTTTAAAGGAAGTGGTGAGGGAGAAAAAAAGCCAAATAGGCTGAGGTACTGAAAACATATTTCTTTTAAAGTAAAAGCTAATTGTTGCTTGAAGTGTTAGGCAGAAAACATAAAGAGATTTATGTTCATATAAAAAAATAAGGGAAAAAAGCAACTAACCAATCAAACAAAAAACCTCCCATGAAATTTTCAAGATCCTGTTGATATGGAACAAAGTAGAAACCTTCTATTTCCTGCTCACTTTCCAATGGAGGAATGGAAAAGATAAGAGGCATTTTTCAGAAAGCTGATTTTTTTATCTCCTAAGGATGTATGCGTGCTGCAGAACACATTATGAAATTCAGATACTCTAAGTTTAGCCATGGCACTACAGGAAATTACCAGCCTCTCTTTGTTTTAGCAAGACTCTTTCCAGTGCCTGAGCTAGCTAATTAACTTGCTGCCAGCTTTGACACCTCTATATTACATTTTACTTGACAAAGACACATATCCTTATTGCAGAACCCTAACCACAAGACCATCCTTCTTCCCTTTCAGGTTTCCTCCCAGAAACAATGTGAATGACATGCCCATTTAAAAACAAATTCTGGTTTCATTGTGTCACTATTAATCATGATGAGGCTAAAAAGGAAAACATGATGTTAAATCAATTGTGACATGTACTACCTGAACTTCAGTTCTCATGGTAATCAAGGTTTTGTTGTGTGTTTAATCTAGCCCTCAGTACACAGGACTTTGAATTCCAGGTCATTTCAGCACATGCGGTTTTTTAAATACTGAATCACAGAATCATAGAACCGTTTCTGTTGGAAGAGACCCTCAAGATTGAGTCCAACCATAACCTAATTCTAGCACTAAACCATTTCCCTAAGTGCCACATCTACATGTCTTTCAAACACCTCCAGGGACAGTGACTCAACCACTTCCCTGGGCAGCCTATTCCAATGCGTGAGAACCCCTTCAGTGAATAATTTTTTCCTAATATCCAGTCTTACCCTTCCCTGGCACAACTTGAGGCCATTTCCTCTTGTCGTATCCTTTGCTACTTGTGAAAAGAGACCAACACCCTCCATTCTTCAACATCCTTTCAGGTAGTTCTAGACAGCAATAAGGTCTCCCCTCAGCCTCTTTTCATTCAGACTAAATAGCCCCAGTTCCCTCAGCTGCTCCTCATCACACTTGTGCTCCAGGCCTTTCACTGGCTTCATTGTTCTCCTCTTGCTCCAGCACCTCAATGTCTTTCTTATAATGGAGGGCCCAAAGCTGAACATGGTATTCAAGGTGGGGCCTCACCAGTGCTGTGTACAGGGAGAAAATCACTTCCCTAGTCCTGCTGGCCACGCTATTCTTGATGAATGCCAGCATGCTGTTGGCCTTTTTGGCCACCTGGGCACACTGCTGACTCATGTTCAGCTGGCTGTTGATCAACACCCCCAGATTCTTTTTCACCAGGCAGCTTTCCAGCCACTCTTCCCTGAGCCTGTAGGGTTGCACGGGTTTGTTGTGACACAAATGCAAGATCTGGCACTTGGCCTTGTTAAACCTCATACAATTGGCCTCAGTCCAATGATCCAGCCAGTCCAGATGCCTATGTAGACCCTTCCTACCCTCCAGCAGTTCAACACTCCCACCCAACTCGGTGTCATCTGCAGACTTGCTGAGGGTGCACTAAATTCCCTCATCCAGATCATTGATAAAGAGATTAAACAGAGCAGGCCCCAATACTGAGCCCTGGGGAACGCCACTTGTGAGCTGGTTTTGACTCCATTCACCACAACTCTTTGGACCCAAGCATCCAGCCAGTTCTTTATCCATCACAAGAGTACACCCATCCAGGCCATGAGCTGCCAGCTTCTCCAGGAGAATGCTGTGGAATGCAGTATCAAAATGATTTGATTTTTGTGCTGCACTGGTTTAGCTGGGATAGAGTTTTCTTCATAGTAGTTAGACTATTTTTTTTTTTAGTAGCTAGTACAGTCTTTTGTTTCAGATTTAATATGAGAATAATGTGATAGCATACTGAATTTCCCACGCTTTGCCTGGGAAGAGTTAACTTTTTTCTTTACAATAGGTAAGCCTTGTTTTTGAGTTGATATGGAAAGAATACGAGAATTCGCTGATGTTTTGGATGTTGCCAAGGAGACCAAGGTCTTTTGCAACTTTCCAGCTGCAGGTGGAAATAGCAACTGAGAGGGGCACAGACAGAACAGTACCTAGATTAGAATCAGGGTTGGTCAATGAAATATTCCCTCCCATCAGTGTCATGCTCAGTACACAGCTGGAGGCAGCTTTGGCGGCTCATTAGTTTGTTAGTCTGACGTTTTGCACTTTTTTGGCATTTTGGCTTTTGCTCTCTTGCTGGGATAGCTGTTTAAGACTTGGGTGCTCTCCTTTCCAGGACTGGCTGTTCGGCATGATCATGTTTCAGTACAAACTGCTGACTGGATCTCCACTTTGGATCTTCACTGAATCTTCCAGGATTTGCTATATAGGACTGGAGCTTGTGAGCAATTGCCTTGTGCGTCACTTATTATATGGATATATATTTATATTTATCATTATTACTTGGTTAATGTTTGTTTTGGTTTGTCTTCACGTCTTACTAAACTGTTCTTATCTCAACTCTTGAGTTTCTCCCTTCCCTTTTGATTTTCTCCCCATCCCACTTTGGGTGGTGATTGAGCAAGTGGCTGGTGCTTGATTGCTGACTGGGGTGAAAACACAATGTTACATACTGTTATTGCTATTAACCAATTAAAAATGCCTAATAAAGATCCTACACTAACATAATTAACTGTTCTCTAGAAATAGCAATGTTTCTACAAGACCAACTGTAACCAAGACCTGCTCCTAAATCTACCTTCTTATAGCTATAATATCCATGAAGTTCTGCAGTGCATCAGATTATGAGTTCAACAGTTATAATGCTGTAAATTAAAATAAAAAAGAAAAAAATCAAGCTGAGCACAAAATGTCATTTGCTGGAAGAAGCAGTGATTCATGGTTAAACAGGATGTAACTAAACTTTAGACGAAAATGTACTCCTATCTGTAATTAGGAAACAAAGTTTTAGCTTTCTCTATGTATGTATGTGTACACATATGTATGTTTATACGTATGTGTATGTGTGCACATATATACTTATACATACGCCTATATGTATGTGTGCTCATATATACCTACACATTTGGACGTGCATACACATATTGGAAAGAAAGAAAGGATCAGCTACTGCTACAAAAGAGAGAGAAAACAAAGTCTTTGCCTAAATTGAACTGTGAAGTGAGCATAGTAACATCCTTTGTTGCCAAATGGTACTGCTGCTGATTTCTAATTAACAGGTATGATATTGATACTGCAAGTACAGTTTTTTCTGAAAGTACAGATAATCACTTGTATTATTGCAATGTAGCAAGGCCATGGGCCAAACATCTGTTAGGCCTTGAGCTACTAAGTCAAAGCTCTGCTAATATGAAGTGTAAGGATGTCTGAAGATGTTGCTACTGAAGCCATGAGAGTGAGAAATCTTGAATGTAAAGTGACTACAGAAGACAAAGGAAATGAAATTCAAAGCGTTTCAGAGAATCTTTAAATGAAGAATAGAATATTCAAAGGTCAGGAAATTCCCCCTACGTTTACCTTTGTAATATGAATGCTTCCAAACAAAATTAAGCTAGTGATGTTTTATTTCTATTTCCTTTGTTATAACTGTATTGAATCAATCTCAATATATATAAACTGATAGTAAATTGCATAACACATTAATGGCAAAGTCTAGGGTGAAATCTAACACACACTTAAAAGTGACAGTGGAAGATGTCATTTCTACTTAACAATGGTGCTGCCTGGAGGGAGTCAAGGTCATTCCTATTGATCTCAGTAATAAAAAGGTTATTCAGTTTTTCATTCTTCTTATCATCATTCTCATAAGACAAGCAAAGATGCCGGACATGGTTCTCATACATTTTCATCTTCAAGAGAACTAGTTATTGAGAACCATTTAGTTATGCTTGTGTGGCATCATTGAAGTGAATGATTTTACATGGCGGAAAGAAAATAATAAATTTAAGATCACAGAGTAATTCAGGAAGGAGTCTCCAGAGTCATCTATTTCACCTTCTTGTTCAAGCAGTATCAGCATGAGATCAGAACAGTTTGCTCAGGGCTTTATGCAGTCATGTCTTGAAAACCTCCAAGGACACAGACTGCACAAGCTCTCTGGGCAACCTGTTCCACTGCTGAAATGTTCTCATGGGGAATGAACTTTCTCTTACACCTGCTCAGAAACAGTCACGTTTCAAATGGTGTCCATTGTTTCTGGTCCTCCTGACATACACCACAGTAAATAATTTGACTCCATTTTCTTGATAACTGTGTCACAGGTATTGTAAAACTGCTGTTAGATTCCCCAAAGAATGCACTTCTCCAGGCTGAACAAGCCTATTTCCTTCAGCATCTCCTCTCCTGGCAAGCATTCAAGCTCCCAGCCCTCTTGGTGGCCCTCCACTGAACCCACTGCCATTTGTCAATGGTACTGGGAGGCCCAAAACTGGGCATTCTAGTCATAATGAGCACTGATTGCTGGAGGATAATGTCTTTTCTCAATCTACTAGCTACGCTCCTGTCAATACAGGCCAAGATGCTGTTGGTCTTTTCTGCCAGGGCAAACTGCTGGCTTATGATCTGCTTGCTGTCCACCAAGATCCCAGATCCTTTTCAGCACGTCTGCTCCCCAACTGGAAAAAGCCCAGCATTTATCATTGTGAGAGGTTACTCCTTCCATAGATGCAGGTTTTTGCATCTGTCCCTGAATTTACAGGGATATCCTATGATGAGATGTCCAAATGCAGAATATTCGTTACACATAATACTTAAAAGAAAAAAAAATCCCTCTGCCAAGGAAAATTTGGAATGAAACAAAATTTCTTTTCTACTTACAAATGAACATATTTGTTATAGAATCTGTTAGAAGTAACAAAAGCAGTACCAAAGTGAGTAATTTCTATTTATAAAGTGAACAATATTGATTATTTTGAAATGTTCTGACTGCTGTTGGTTTAATTTCATAATATTGCAAATAAGTTTGCGCAGATTGTATCTGTCATTGTGCGTTCCTTTCAATGGTTTGGAGAACTTCTCTTTGGCAGTCTTCAATCATTAAGAAAATTCAACATAGCTAAGAGGCTTCTCGGAAAGTGGTTTCCTTCATTTATGAAGAATTCAAAAATAAACGATGGATGAACCTCATGTGCAGTGGAAATGTATGTATATATGGACCACAAAGCAGACTTGAGGAACTTTTCTTGCTATCATGGTGGCAACGTAACATCACATAGCTACATTTTAAACCCCCCAAAACTACTGCCTTTGAAAGTGTTCCTGTTACTTCTAAATTTTTGAATCTTCCTAAGAACCTAATGAAATTAAACAAGGACCAGTGTAGGGTCCTGCACCTGGGGAAAAATAACCCCACGCACCAGTACAGGTTAGGGGTGGACCTGCTGGAAAGCAGCACTGCAGAGAAGGACTTGGGAGTTATGGTGGACAACAGGTTGACCATGAGTCAACGTGTCCTTGTGGCCAAGAAGGCCAGTTGTGTCCTAGGGTTCTTAGGGAGAGTGGGACCAGCAGGTCGAGGGAGGTTGTCCTCCCCCTTTTGCTCTGCCCTGGTGAGGCTGCATCTGGAGTTCTGTGTCTGGTTCTGGGCTTCCCAGTTTAAACAGGACAAGGAATTACTGGGGGAAGTCCAGCAGTGGGCTACAAAGATGATGAGGGGCCTACAGCACCTCTCCGATGAGGAGCGACTGAGAGAGCTGGGTCTGTTCAGCCTGGAGAAGAGAAGGCTGAGAGAGGATCTCATCAATGTTTATCAATATCCCAAGGGTGGGTGTCAAGAGGATGGGACCAGACTCCTTCCAGTGGTGCCCAACAATAGGATGAGGGGCAACGGGCACAGGCTGAAGAACAGGAGTTTCCATCTGAATATGAGGAAAAGGCTTCTTTACTCTGAGGGGGCCAGAGCCCTGGAACAGGCTGCCCAGAGAGATTGTGGAGTCTCCTTCTCTGGAGACATTCAAAACCCGCCTGGACACATTCCTGTGTGATCTGCTCTAGCTGACCCTGCTTTAGCAGGTGGGTTGGACAAGATGATCTCCAGATGATCTCCCTTCCAACTCCAGCCACATGATTTCTGTGATTCCTGTACTAGACTCTGCTTCCTGAGGGCTGTGCCTGGGGGGATTCTACATATATAATGGAATGGATCACCCCCCTGAAAGACTAGTATGGAATCTGCATTATTTACAGAATGAAATGTTGAGCCAGATATATGTAGAGAGATTTTATGCAAGTCAATAAAATTCTAGGAGACTTCCTAATTCAGCAGTACTTTTTGTTTTGTTGGGCTTTTTTTCAGGAATGGAATACAAGTAATTTTAATTGCAATAAGAATATGGTTAATGCAAATTCCCTCACATTTCTTCTAAGGCAAACTGTCCACGGCATTTTCTAAACAGCATAGAGAATGCCTGTAGGCAAATTAAGTTAAGGAGCAGGGGAAATATAACATTAAAAGACAGCATGCTGTGAAAACTGGATCAGACATGTTGCATATAATTAATGGGAAATGGAGCTAATTTTTCAGTTTATGGTTTTAGTTAAGTATTTTAATATAGAAAGTGCAGTTACTTCTTGTTTCAGTCTTGTTTTCCTTCACATACTGGATTTAAAAGCATCACCTATCTTGATTTTCCTGTGATGAGGAAATTGCAGCAACATTTAGTAAGTTTCTTCAACAGTTCATCTGCTTCCCTGTGAAAAATATGTGTGTTACTTGGAAACCTAAGGTTCCAGTCATTGAATCTTGCTTGTCTTTGCCTACCAGAATGAAGATACCCTACATGGATTCTTGTAAACTGATATCTGCCCTCCCTTAAAATTTTCTTTTGATGAAGTACGAAGACTGAGTTCCTCGAATTTTCTGGTACAAACTATGAATTCCTATCATTCTTGTGGTTCTTCTCTGAATACTTCCCAGTTTTCAACAACCTGCTTGAAGTATAGATACAAAAACTGAATATGATATGACTGTAACTCCACTGCCAAGTCTAAAGACAAATTTACTCAGCATTTCCTGTTCATAAATACAAGGACCTCTTTCATGTCTGGGCCCAAGCATCAGGCTGGGAACTCAAAGTCTATTGAATAACTATCGTGATACTCAATTATAGGCAAGCAGTAACTGCTAACAAAAACAAGTTGTTACTGCCAGGCCACACATTCTTTGCTTTTTAAATTATGCCTTTACTTTCACCATATAGAAATACGTAGTTTGACACCCCACCATGCAATCCAGTTCACTTTTTACTATTTGACATTGCTGCACTATTTACACTAATTTTAAACTTCATCAGTAATAATTGTATGTTACATTCTAGGCCACTGATAAAATATAAAAACAGTGTATGACAAGTAGTAGCCCTTGAAGAACCATACCTAAACAGCAATTTACAATTTCAACTAGATGAAGTCCCCTTTTACGTCATCCAGATTTATGGATTGTAAGCAAGTGTCTCTGAAAATAATACCTTTTTCTTTTCATGTGGAGAATTTCAGTATGCAAAGTCAGAATTCAATACTTAGTAATTAAAACTGGCATTTATTATAGAAACTAAATATGGAAAAAAAATAAAAATTAAAGATTCCAAAGCATGCAAAAGGCAGAGAACTGCATTTTAATTTTTTCGGTCTATGTAATACTTCCACAAGCAGAGAAGAGCCAGAGTCTTGCATGAAAATATATATGTAATGTTTCAAGAATATTTGGGATTAAATTTTCACTGAGCTGTACATGCTACGAGAAAAAATTATTCTGGTAACAAAGCAGATTAATTTGTATGCATGATAAAGTCTGTTGTCATATGTAAAAGGAGGATGTTGAGGTTTTAGCATGGTTTGCAGGAGCACGACAAAGTTACATCTGTTTCTAAGATAGTTCTAAGCTGCAATGTGCCAGTGTGGTTAGCATAAAATATGTAGAGTGAAGAGACACAACATTATTTGCCTGAAGTGATAAGCTTACTGGGTTCTATTCTGAGCTTTGTGGATCACATATAGACACTTTGATCTGCTACCGCTAGACTAGCAACTTTCCTTTCAAAATTTGTCTGTCTTTAATCAACAACGAAACAAATCTGCCATTATTGACATGAGGATGTTTTAAAATCTGACAAAATGTTTATTATTTTATCATGATAAAAACCATAATTTATTTACAGGTAGGTCTGCCAGTCATTGTCTATACCAGCGTCTTTTTTTTTTTTTATAATGCTATTGCTTATTTGATACATATTTGTTTTATACCTCAAGCAGGCAGTTTAGAAACCTTGCTAGGAACATCAACAAGTGTTATGCAAGTACTATGCTATGTCATGCACAGTTGGCTGAAAAGTAATAAATATACGTTGAAAATGTAAAAGTATTCCATGTAGATAGCGCTCCTCAACAAAGGGCAAAGTTTTGTGGTTCCCTAGGAATTAGCTGACTTCAATTTGTATTCTCAGAGACCATCATACACTTGAGTACTTTGCTGAATCAAATCAGGGAAAGGAAGCTTTATATGTTTGCTGTAATTGTTACAAAGGTACTGCCGTATTCAGAAGAAAATAAACCAGAATGGCAGGGGCCAGCTATGAGTAGGCATCTTGGAACTATTTACTTAATACTTTTGTTTCTAAGCTAGTAAAATGATATAGAACACGCAAGCTCTTTGCCTCTCTCTTGTGCAGTTGACAGAGTGGGAATTGGAAGGGATACTGAGTTCAGGCAGTCACAGCTACCTACTTGCTATGCCTAGTCTTCAGAAAACCTTAAACTGTAGATCAGAAGAATGTGTACCACTGAAAACTGAGGATTTATTAGACATGTCAATGTTGAAATCCAGATGAATTAATTGCAAAAAGCATCGTAAGATTTATGTTTCAAAGTTCAATGAAAAAATACAGTTCCTATCATCTTATAGTTAGCCATCATAAGCCACAAGAAAAGGGAAAAGTTGAATAAAACTGCAAGGAAAGACAAATGTCCTATTAACAAGAAAATTTATATGAAAACTATTCCTGACCAGCTTCCAGGAAAGCCAGTAAGAGCCAGACTGGATACAGAAAAAGAAACAACAACTTCTGCAGTAAATAAGGAGAGTGTTTCACCAAGATTCTGCTCTAGCTGCCACTGGAGGCAGCACCCACTAGGTGTCATCGTGTGTCATAGAGACTTCTATACTTTTATACTTTTATACCTACCATATGTGAAATTGTCTGGAGCACATGGTGTCCTCAAAAATACCGTACCTACTAAAAAAATGACTTTCAGTTGATTACTGAAAACAGTTGTGTGAAACGCCACTCTAAATTCTACTGCTGATATTATGTGCAGAATTAGGAGTGGAACCACAAATGGTGCAGCACCTACCTCACTGCCTCATGTGGGGCCTGCTTTGTGCTACACAGCGGCAGAGAGGTTGCTGGGGAGCAGCATCCTGTGCCACCCACACCCCTGGGCTGTCTGTGCTGCTGCACTGGGAAAAGAGCCTGCAGATTTTTAGTAGGTCGTAGCAGGGTTGAGCTGCAATGGAAGGTTAGAAATACAGGGTGTTTTAAAAAGATGGACCCAACTGGAAATCACAACACAAGGCTGGATGAAAAAGATTCATTATCTCCACTGACAACAAACACTATATTTTCCCATACATTATGTTTCTTTGTAGTTTACCCAAACCTTAGAGAAAACTGTGTTTTCATCTACTTGTTCTATTAGCTATGAGTTCCAAAATGGTTTTTAAAACTAATTAATTACAACATTTAGTTCATTAAAAATGAGTCAATTAATAAATTAGACACACTAACAAAAGGTGACCAGACATATCTTAGCTCACTTACAAGAACTGGACATGCTCTGTTCTTATACCAATTACAAATGAACACACTATCAAGTCTACTTAAGTTCAGAAACGAGTTTCATTTTATTCATCAGGTCATTTAATATGAAGTAACCATATCTTTCACTGGGGTTTTTGCCTTTTTTTAAATTTAAAGTGATAGAAAAATTATAATTGCTGTGGCACGTTTCTCTCACAACAACAAATAATTATTTCCCGTGGAAGGGAGAATTGGACGCATTTCTTTAAACATTAATAAACTTTTTTTAAAAAGTCTCTTAATGGTCAAGAACTACAATCTTTCATATGTTGTTGTTCTTCACATGTGGTATTTTGTCCATCAGTTGACTGTGCTTGTTCAGCTCTTCGGAGAAAGATTTTAATATCCTATGAAAAGGAAAATGAAAAGTTAACAGGTCATTTAATGTAGCAGACTTATATACCTTAAAACTTTTAAAAGTAATGCCTGTCTTTTCATGGGGTGAGCTTTCTAACTAGTGACTGGAAGAATTTGATGAAAAACTAACTTCAGCAGAGATATATTATGATAAATTACACTTTCCCCAGGTTAAATTAGATATCTTCCAGAAAGGCACTCAGAATAGCATTGTCATTCAGCTTCAGCACTGTGTTTAGTGTACTAATGAAAACATGAACATGCAGTGACAATTGCAGAAAGTACATTCTTTATGGCAAATTCTAAGAGTTACAGATGCGTCACTAACATCACAGAAGTGAGGTTTTCATCTTATCACACAACCTCTTTGCATTCAGTGGTTTTATAAAAGTACAGTGTGTTAAAATGTGATTCTTAAATTAAGCAGAGATCTTAAGCATATGCTTAAACTTATCAGTAAAGACAGGTATTCAGAATGTTGTTTAAATCAGCAAATATTATTCAGAACATAGAGACATATTCTTCAAGTTTATTTTTTTATGTCATATTTCAGTCTGAACTGAAGCACCTCAAGCACATGGGAGTAGAAGAAAATAACTGTAATATCTGGAGTAATACATACCCACATTTAGACATCATAGAGTTAACTTTTTTGTGCACTTCTGCATTCTTTGTAACACATTGTTTGATTTGTTAATTTTCAATAATTTTGTATTAGCACAACATTCTCTGTTTCCAACATCAGCAAGACTATCTGTTTTCTAAGTAGGATGAACAAGGACTTTGTGATATAAAAAAATATTCTGAATGTTTAACACAAAGATATGTAATAATTTAACTTCTAGCATTTTCTAGTATTGTCAATACACATAGTTTTCCTTTAGTAGAGTAATTAACGGTCAGAATTTTTATTAAAAAATATTTAAAATTCAAATACCTAATCCAATATGTATTTTGCGCATATTTTGAAGATACAACCTTTTTTCAAAAGCAGAAAATGCCCATATGTAATGATGCTTCACATGCCTTGCAAAATTCAGGAGCATTTCAGTGAATACAAAAGAACCATGTTGAAAGATAACTTTACCAGCACTTTGTTTTAGAAGGTAGTGCAAACATTTCTCTTTGGCTTTAAGAAATACTTCAGTTTAAGGAGGCCTTTTTCAGCACATTGAGTCAGAAAAAGAAGTTTCAATTCTGGTTCGACAAAAGTAAATGTTAGCAAACGGAACCTTCAGCAAGTTCATTATCAGTACTTATCTTTACCACATGAAGCAGATGAGGATCTCAGTAAACTGTAGTGCTGCTGGTACTATAGAATGTGAATTTTATTAGGAAAGTTCTGAATATAAAGTACAAACCTATGTTCCTGTAAATAATAAGTTGATAAAGCTACTGCTGATCATTTCAAAGCAAATTATACAGAGAGACACGTCCAACACTGTCATTGTGTTCATGTGTGTGGGAAGTGGAAATATATGTTTGATGTCAGTCTAAAAGCAAGAACGGTGTGATTGAAAAGCATAATCTGATGCAGAAGAGAGAGTGAAAGAACAGCATTTTAAGAATGAGAAAAAGTTTCCTCTGGATAGATTTTATTTATGTAACTACTAGTTTTGCAAAGGAAACCAAAACTTAATAACCTTGAAACACTGGAGAAATCATACCCCAACAGATTGGCTATGTCTGTGTTTAATGAAACAAACTTAATGTTTCTGTTATATGAATAGATCTATTATTTTTTAATGTAAGAAACAGTATTTGTCAGGTGTATTTGCATCCTATTGGTTTTTTTTAAGAAATTATAAAGAGAAGCATAACATAGGTCTCTATTTTAAACTGGTATTTAAACATTGAGTTCCATTTTCCTTCTCTTGCACATTGGGACATTTAAAACACCACATGAAAAAGCCTTCTCAAGTTTCATAAGTATTACAGCTACTGCCTATGGGTAGACAGTGATTCAGCAGTGCTTTTTTCTGCCAAAACATCAATATTGCCTAAGAACTATATGATCTGCCTCATAAGCCTTACTGAATAGGATCTGTATGAACTCTCACTAAACAGAAAATGTCTTTACTTTCTTAAATGACAAGTGGAGTTCTGAATATTTCTTGAGTTGTGTCATATTAAATATCTGTTGTGAGTATAAACAAGTTTTGTAGTAATTGTTCAACAAACAAATAAATGGGTTTTGATAAAGACATGTTAACTCCACATTATTAGTAATTCTGTCTCAATGGAATTCCAGTTTGAATGAATATCTGAGTAATTTTACTGAAATTATTAACAAAACCAACAAAATAACAGCAGTAATATATGACAATTAATTTTGAAGGAACAAGCTTGAAGGAACAGTCTGTATTAAATGTATTCAATACACAGACATATGAAAATACAATGTCATATTGTTTTCTTCACAACTAGAGTTTTTTAAAAAGGATTATTCAGGAATTGAATGAAGGATAAAAATGTAACATAACATTATCAAACACATACTAGTTTTCATATCAACAAACAAAATGCTAGTTATTGTGGGGATGTTGGCTGACAACCAGCTGAGCATAAACCAGCAGTGTGCCCAGGTGGCCAAGAAGGCCAACAGCATCCTGGCTTGTATCTGAACTAGTGTGGCCAGCAGGACCAGGTCAGTGATCATCCCCCTGTACTTGGCACTGGTGAGGCAGCAACCTGAATCATGTCTTTTCCAACCTGAATGATTATATGATTAAAGTACTTGTTATCCTCAGTAATTACAAGAATGTAGTCTATTCAAAATAACAGATTAATGCAGGTGTTACGAATTATAGGAGTAGAATATATCTCAGATTCTTTCTTTAAATGTATCACAACCAAAATCAGAATTACTAAAATGTGGTGTTGTTTCTGTATTACCATATCTACCACCAACTCCGGACAGAAGGCAAAATTTTTAACAAGGAATAATACCAGGCCTGAAGAAGACCTCTTATTAGACCAACCTTAACACAACAACTTATGCAGTGGAAAAAGCAGAATCGCTTGTTTCCAGATGAATCACTTGGTCTAATAAAAATATTCTCTAATTTATTATTAAATGTATTTAAAGATAATTTCATTCAGAATGTAATTAAGTATGTACATAAGCACACACTCACATATAGATGTGGTCTAGCTTTTTTAAAGGATTACATTTCACCTGATAAGTGAAAATACTGAGTTGGTAATCACAGACTACTTGCAACTTCTAGTCAGGACCAGAAAGACTGCTAATCAAGATAGAAATGACCAGATTAAAAAGTAATAGAATTTCCAGGCTTATTCACTTGTTGGCATTTGTACAAGGATAACAGAAAGGTCATTGTCCTGTAGGGTGTTACCAGCCCACTGGTATATGAACTGAGGAAACAAACTCCCTTCAAAAGACAAGAATATATCTCACCTGGAGATGATATTTTTATCAGAGACAGTATTGGTTAAAACTGAACAGGATATTGAGAGGCCACAGGAATCTGATGCTGTAACTGAAATTTAAAAAACTGTAGGCTAGATATTCCATTTATAGTTTTCAGCCAAATGTTTTATTTTCCACTGTTTATGACTGCAGTAGTAGAAACATTTCAACCTTAGAAACCACACCCTAACTTGCTGTATTTATCTCACAAAAGATCTCAAAATAACAGCAGTGTGGTTGAATTTCATTTTTATACAGACTTTTATAGTCTCAAGAGAATTTATGAAAAAAATAATTGATGCTAAATGTATTGTTTACTTATTTTGGAAATGCTTTGGGAAGAAAAAAGTTCACCTGTTCACTAAATATAATTCTTCGAAGAACTGTCAGAAGAAAACTGTTCCTGAAGCACATACATTTTTGACCAGAATCCTAACCTACGTAAAACAATTGCCACTTGGTCTCTACGCATGTTTGGTGGTGAATACAATAATTTGCTGTAACGTGGAGCAAGAACCTGTGGTCTTAGCTCTCCCTTAGTCAGAATTTGAAAGTAAGACTGTGAAGTGTTGATTTCATGCATAAAACAACAGTCTGTATTTACCAGTATAGTCAAGGAATATAATATTTTATTTTAAAATACAGAAACCATAAAGCACTGAATTTGAGATATAGTCAGTATAAAGTCTTGCAAGAGGAAATTCTAAGTATTACAAATCGAAACTGAAGCTCTGCATCATCTTAACTGTCAAACCAGGAGATACAGGCATCAAATGAATCTGCCAAATAGGTACAAAAATGTATTAGTTGAATGCAACGGTACCAATATGTCTCTGGTAGACAAACTGTGGAAACACTTTGAGAGAGCATGTGGTCTGAAACCCTCAGCTACTGCCAAGATTCATATACAGTATTTTCTCATCAACACCTTTTCTCATAGACTGATAATTTTATAACTGTGCTGTCCTGCACATATGCTGCCAATCATAAATAACATAGCTGATTGATGATAGCTAATAAATTTTAAATTTATACTACAATCTGTTATTCAAGCTATATAACATAGTTTCTTCTGAAAGTGGTACTGGAAGACTAGAAATTTGATTAAGAATAGGTGCTGTGCTCTTGAAATTCAGCTGTTGGTTAGTGTGAAAAGGTTTTCAAAAGAAGTCCCTCTCCTTGTAAATTGCAGAGTATTTAATCAAATACAGGTAACAGGGAAATTCTACAGTATGTCGGGGAAGAACATTTGAACCTGTACTACTTCTGCATGCCTTTTTCTGGAGCCTGGTTGGCCTAGGTTGGAATATATTCTACCGCACATCCCGAAATGTCTCTCAGTAAGATCCTGTTGGAAAGATAATTCAATCAGGCTCCTTTCTATGGGTGGGGGAAAATGAAATGCCACATATAAGTTTGCAGACAACATCAAGTTGGGTGGGAGTGATCTGCTGGAGGTTAGGAAGGCTCTACAAACTCTATAGACTCTACAGCTACCTGAAAGGAGGTCGTAGTGAGGTGGGTGTCAGTCTCTTTTGTCATGTAGGAAGTGATAGGATGAGAGGAAATGGCCTCAAGTTGCACCACAGGAGGTTCAGATTGGATATTGGGAAAAATTTCTTCAGAGAAAGGGTTATTAAGCATTGTAAAAGGCTGCCCAGGGAAGTGGTGGTGTCACCATCCCTGGCGGTGTTTAAAAGACATGTAGATGTGGTGCTTAGGGACATGGTTTAGTGGTGGAGTTGGCAGTGTTACATTAATGGTTAGACTTGATGATCTTAAAGTTCTTTTCCGACTTAAAGGATTCTACGATTCTATGTGGCAAGGTGGTAGAAAACCAGTAGGCAGCTATAGGCCAGCAAGACAGGTATAAAAAATAGGCTGGAAAGCAGTGCAGTCTTCTATGGACAGAGTTTTCAAGGAAAACTTAACTAACTAATGAAATCTACAACCTGATATGCTGTATATCTGGTCTACATTTCAAAGTGACAGTATCTAAATTAACTATATTTATTTGTCAAGGATAATGCAATTTTCAGTATGTGTAATTACAAAATTCTTGGTTCTAGAAAGCAATACTTACAGGAATCTTGTAAAGTTGACACCTGTTGATTAAGTCTTGAATGAAAGGATGCTTCAAAAGGAGTGCAACTGGAATGGGTGTCAGATCTTCACTGCCCAATTCCTTGTATATTTTGACGAAGTGCTTTAAGGAAAAAAAAAAAAAAAAAGTTGAATTTAGTAAGTCTTAAAAAAATCTGAGGTCAAATAAAGATTGCAGCACACATTAATTTAACATAAAACACAAGATACAAACCGTTCTTTGAGTCAAATAGCCTACCTTCTCATAGCTGCCTTCCTTCTCCAGATTATTGAATCTATTATTATCTTCATCTTTACTTCCTCCAGTATGAAACACTTTGAGTAGAGTTGCCACTGAAATTATTCCTTCATCCATGTAATCCAAGACCACATTTTCATATGCATCTATCAAACTTTTCCTAGTTGTTACTATGATGGTATAAGGAAAATCCTAAGAAAACAAAGTGTGTGTATAATATTTGGTGATAAATAGTCTGTCAGCAAGTTATCTGTTTCATTTAGACATCATTAAGTGGATTATTCTTCCAAACCTCTGTTCTTACAAAACAAAAATCATCAATTCACACAAAATTATCTACTGAACTAGAGGATGAAGGAATGGATCCTCAGAGTTCAGAAATATCCATTTCATTGATATTACCAGAAATTTAATAAACAGCTTTTTCCAGGAATGTGGCCAACATTCCACTGAGAAATTCATATTCTTCAGACCAACAAAACATAAAAATACTTATTAGGACAAATTACAATATTGTACCAAGGACTCTGTTGTTTATACAAGGAGTAAACCTGGGAATTCTGGATGTTCACATGAAAAAGCAGCATTAATTTTCTAGTCGAAATCAAGGAGTCACTGCAAGAATTTTATTTTGGTTAGCAGTTAACATAGGCTCACCAGCTTTGCACAGAAAAAGATGTAAAAGGCTTTATGCAGAAAAAAGGAAAAAAAAGAAAAAAAAATAAATTTAGTATAAACAAACAACAAAGTATCTTTGGGGTGATTAGAGATGGACAAAGAGGAAAAAAAAAATCCACTGCACAGACTTCTGAGCACAAAGATAAAAAAGGACCTCACACAGGTGCACAAAGCTTTGACAAAGTTAGGCTAATCAGTGTAGACTAACCATTAGCAACAAGAAGAAATTGTATTTAATTTAACATTCCATTTCTTTCTTCACCAGGAAAGGAAGAGTGCTGGCATTCAGTCACACTTGTGCTACCTGTCTCAGGCCTTAATATATGTCTTTTTCAACACAGGAGGAGCAGAGTCATTGACCTAGTCTTTTTAACACTCAACAGTGGAGACTACACAAATATCAACACTGAGATCCTTCTATCTCCCATGAACTGTCTACATTTAGCTCTAAGATCTACACAACCAGTAACAAAATTATTGAGATCTTAAAGTTAAGCATTTTAAATGAGAGGGTCTTTGCTATGAAGTTAGTAAAGTGTTTGCCTGATCTTCTACTAACATCATTAAAGTTTCAGTTGTGTTTCTGTAGGCAACTACCAATCATGAGTCATCACAATTGTCAGCACAGAGCAAGAAAAAGAGAGTAGGCAACTTATATTAGGCACCACTGTGTAAGTGCCTACTGACAAGCTGATTGTCTAAGGTCTATTACAAAACTCCTTAGAGATGAGCTGGATAGCTCTTTCCATTGACTGATATTTCACTGATGATATTTACTAGATTTCCAGTACCTGCAGTGAGAAGTTTTAGATCACATGTAAATAGCCAATGGTGGACAATGGTTTAGGTTCTTAATTTGATCTGGAAACCACTTTGGGCATTTTCAAAGATTTATGTCTTTCTGTTTGATGGGGTGTGACTCAAATATGAAACGATACAAACTCATAATTTACTTTTTGCCCCCTTGTGGTAGCTGAATATTCTGCATGAAATGCGGGCCCTACTGAAGTCAAAGGTGAAAACTCATTCACTTCAGTGGAACAGGATTTTATTCAGTCTCTTTTTTTTCTGTATTCAGCTTTTTTGTTAAAGTGTAGGATTATGACACAAAAGAAATAAGAAGAAAGAAATATTAAAATGGTGTTCTATCAGCCCTGCAATTGTAACCACCAACCTATAAAAGATGGATATAATGTCAAAGATAGTCCAAACATGCAAGATGTTCATTTAGCATCCAATTCTTAGATATTTCTAGATTTCATGGGGACTTCTCAAGATGAATTAGGTGTGTAAACTGTCTATGTAATACATTGTGAAACAGATCGAACATAGCACAGATTGACAGAGCCGATATATTGACTGGGAAACTAAGCATGAGGAAATTGTCAGGTTGGATGGGGCATAACTCTTGCTCTTCAGAGACACTTTGTTAATTCTAGATTGTAGGGAGATGCTTCCCTCCACTCATGGCCTTACCAAGTCATTGACACAAAGGTGATTATGCCAGTGCAGTCACTAACAATCTTACAGAAGTCCAGAGCAAAGAGACCAAACCAAGCAGTAAACAGTAAGCAGGAGAGCAGGTCTTGTTGCTTTATATCCAATGACCTGAAAGAACCTTCCACTGAAATATGGGAAACTAAGTTCAGATCTACTGTATCGAATTGGGAACATTCTGCACTCTCCTTCTTTCTATGAAATGTGCAAGGGAAATTGTTTCATTTAGTGTCTCCTATGGACAATTAAAACTTCTATTAACATCCCCCTCCCCCGTGAATTGGAACTAATTCTTCTCTCACTTCACAGCTGTGCTCCCTTCCAAAAACTGTGCTGTGCCAAATAAAAGCAGACACAAGGGAATATAATAATATATTTTGTCTTTTAAAGTGATGTATAGGCTTACATTGTGTGGTAAAATAAAGGCCTTTCTATACTGTTTCTGGAAAGCATAGCTCTATTTTAAGCATTAGGCAAATAAGCTAGAGTCACTGTGGTTGTGACAGCCCAGTGAAACACTTTATTATCTAGATGAGTGAGCTCTTTCCAAGGTGTATGTACAGATGTGTTTCTTAGATGTCAAAAAATTATTTAATACTTCAGTAATAAGTAACTGATGCATGCAGTGCACTAATGGCAGTTTTGAGTCTTAATAACAATATATTCAAGAAATACTAACAATGTTTAAAAGCCCAGCTTCATTTGATGTGCAAATACATTCATCATGACTCTAAAAACAATCTAAAAATAACTAATTCTTAATTATTAATCCTTATGACTTACAGGTAAACTGAAACACTTGAAAATGATAACAAAGATGCATATTTTTCCAAATACCACACAGAAACATAGTGGGAAAGAAAGTAAGAACAGTAATAAAATCAGGTTTTGTGTCTTTGGATGATGATAGCATAAGTCACACTATAGTCTTAGTTCCTGGGGACTGATAGCTGGTCTTAATTGTCTAGAGTGTGCTCTGTTCATCTGTACCACAGTACAAAGGGTAGTTACCAGTACATATCTTAAACTTCCATCATTATTTGGCAAGCAAATTTCCAGACTTTTGGAAAAATACCTCTAAGTATTACTAGCGAGGTCAGCAGCATTATTTGCAGAGTTCTCATGCAGTCAGTGTCAATACTTGTAAAGACTGGAGCTACCCAGTATAAGAAAATATACAGAAACATAGTTAATTTATAATTTGCAAGTACCAATATTATTCTCTAATATTTTACTGTAAAACTTTACCCCACATGGAAGAGAAGCTTCTTTTTTCCTATGGATATATGTTCCACTAGCAATGCTAAGTGCTCTGTAAACACCTTCAACAGGATCAGGGTGGCAGGCAAAATAAAGTAGCATCTCAGTATAGTTGAGTAGAGCAGGACCTTTTCTTGTATTGGCAAATAAACTGAAGAAAAACTATAAAAGGACAGAAATATGTAAATTAATTTCTACAAGTGGCATTTAATCAAATACAAATCAAAGGCTGTAGGGAAAAGGGAAGGGTGGAATAAAGTAATGACTGCTGATAAGTGATCTCATCTTTAAAAATATGTTCATGCTGTGCGAATCAAGATATATCAGAGATGTGTCTGAGTCACTCAAGGAAAAAAATTATAGTATTTTCTTTTCTACAGTGAGGACTTTCACTGAATGTGCAGAAAGTCATAAAATCCTGTTTCATGAAAAAGAGGTCCAAACCACTTTATTGTATTCAGATCACACTGTTACCTCCCTCTTCCATGGAGAATTCCAGCAGCTTAGATGCAGGTATCACTTGCCTCTCATTCTTTACAAGGCTGGTTACTGTACAGTAAAATCAATGTGGTTCAAAGGAAAAGTGAATAATTATGACTTTCTGGGTAGACTACGATTTAGAATAGTGAAGGACAACTCCTAGATTTCTTTCTATATTAATTCAAACTTTAAGGCTTTTTATACATGGAAATCATATTCTGAAGCACAATCTGACCTCAAAACTCACTGAAATATTGCAGCAGTTATGGAAAAAAGGAGACCCAAGAAACTAGAATGAGACCTTTCAGGTAGTAGTGACTGGTCTTGTCAAAACATGTACATTTTAAAAGTTACCTGTATGAGATGTCGTAGCCTATCTAAAGGCAAAGTGTCTCTGTAACTTTTTGGCATGCTTAGATGTTCTTCATTTCCATTAAACCATAAGCCAACCTGATTTAAAATAAAAAAAAATATATATATATCTAAAATATCACACCTGAAAATGAAGTGGTCTTCTTTATGCTCTATAATTGTTCAGCAGACAGATTACTAAAATCTTAATACTTGAGTTTAATCAAGGTGAATTTGTTATTCATATACACTGACATCAGAATAAATAAGTAGCTGTCTGTACTTTGTACCAGGTACTTTGGGAATTACTGAAAATGAAGTAGGATATGAAGTGAATCTATGCTCTTTAAAAAGGTGAAAATGAACTATTTATCCGTAAACATAAGCTGCACAAGAAACAGAACATGATGCAGAGTCTCTCTGTGTGTTCTTGTTTCTACCTATTAGGGCATCCTTTGCTAACCCATAGCTTTTGTCCTAACTGTTCTGTTGGAAGCAACCGTCCACAAACTTCAACGTAATGGACAGAGGCACAGCTCTTCCCATGCCTGCCTGCTCCCAATAACTAAACTAAGTGTCCTGTAGTGCCTAGAGAGCTGTATCTACAACTGTAAATTAAAAGTGTTCAGAATCAAATCTCCAGTACTAGGCCCAACGCACAGGAAACATCTCACATCAGCTAGATCTCATCTTCTAGAACAGGATGGCCAGGACAAGACTGCCTACAGCAAAACTCGCTTGGAAGTGGCCCATGGCAAACCATGCCAGATTGTGCAATGTCACAGTATTCAGTATCATTCCCTGGGGAGGTTCCCTAGCACTGTGCCGTTTACTAGTACAGATGCATGTAGAGGGGCCAGCTGAGGCATCTCATATTCCCAGTGGAAGGGTCTTCTTGCTACTCTCACTGAACGTTGCTTGTCATTGTTTCTTCTTAAGACAGTAAAATAAACAAAATTTTATGACATTTTGAATGCATGTAAGTCTCTGTATTAAACAAAGAATAAAGTTTGTTTCTGTTTTTACTGAAAAATGTTAACATTCCAAAAAGTCAGTTTATTCCCTATTAGATTAACAGTCTAATATGGATGATTTCAAATTGTTGCAAATCTTCATGAGTCACAGATGTTAATGAGAGATGCAACAGTATTTCAGTATAGGTATTAAGTTAAAACTTTGTAACAAAAATATAATTTCATTAGCAACATCCTTTTCCACATTTCAGGTGAATTACTGCATTCTCAATTATATAAAATACTACATTGTTATTACTATGTGTTTTCTTTACAAAGCAACACAATGAAATAGGACAAAACAGGAAGTTCCAAGAGATTTTCAGAAAGGAGAATTAATTAGTAAAGCTAGTTTTCTGCTTTTTCGCAATGTGAGTTATCTGGGAAAACTGGGGAAATTAATAGCAAGAAAACAAATGTTGTGTTGTCTTTGAGATCCTTTACTAGAGACATATCAGATGGTTTGCTCTAGATGATATAATTGAGATATAAATGACAACAACTGATGAATACTTCTTTTACTAACTGTCTGCTAATATTCTTCCCTTAATTTTATGGACTGCTCTGACTCATTAGTTCTCTAGTGCACCATGTTCCCCAAAATATGAATCATTATTTTTTCAGGAAATAAATGAATAAGAAAGAAATTAAACAGGTATTTACCTTATAAAATTTGCTATGAATTACTCCAAAAGGATACAACAAACATTTTAATAAAAACGATCCAGATGTTCCTTATCAGTAAATTTGAAATTAGAGGACTAAAGTTTACTCAAGTCTGAAAAATTCTGTTTCTGTTCTTCTCATAACAGTAGAGGCAAAAAATCCAAACAATGGCACTGTCATTAATATGAACTGCAGGACCTCATACAGAGCAAGTAAACAGGGTTTTCATAAGGTTTTTAAGGGAAGAAAGTTCTGGTAATATTTCCAAACATGAAATAGGTGTGGCAGACACTACAGCTTCTATCTGCAATATTAATTGGTTGTGGACCAAAATCCTCAGAGCAATGCAGACTGCTGAGGCGGGTTACTCTGGATAATCTGGAGGTTCCTAAAATCTTTTCTTGAGCATCTAGTTTGTGTGCTGACCTACATATATTTCTCTTCTGAAAAGGGATCTTCAGCTGTGGAGTTACCTGTATGTTTATCAATTTTTTGGTACTTTCTAGTCTTTAAGCAAATACATAAGACTGTAGGTTCAGAGTCATCAGTCTCATGGAAGTTTTGTAGAACCAAGAGGAGCAAGTCTCTAAACAAATGAGTGTACACCATTGTATATTGACTCTCATTGACTGAAAGTGAGCTAAATCTGATCCTGAAATGAGTAAATGAATTGCTTAGTTAATGCAGTTTTTCAACTAGGATTTTGTGTTTAAAAAGTACATTCACAGTGTGCGTGTCTTGCAACTGTTAGTCTATTTTTAAACTCAGACTTCACTAAAATATTATCAATCACATGAATAAACAAATAGATGTGGATAGACCTGCATATTTTGTGGGTTTTCTGGCTTTGTAGATTAGTTTCTTTGCCATTCTGGGGTGGAGGCGGGGTTGGCAGGCATTACTGGAAATTTTAAATTAATCAAGGTAGGTCTGAAACTGAAAGGCTTCTGGAATAACACAGCCTCTATTTAATTTTTGAAGAAAACTAATATTAGGTGATCTGAAAACCAAATGCAATGAAGGTGCTATTAAATTTATTTAAAACACTTTAAAAAGTATTTTAGTATCATTGAACATATACAAGCTGGCAGACCTGTAGGACTTTTGTGTTTACATGCACACACACATATATCTACAGATATATGTATAGCTAGCACACATTAAAAGAGTGAACCAGTAGTCATCATAAGTAGAGTCAGAAACCAGGGTGAAAATCTAATGGGCAGAACCAGGAGAACTTTGCTAAAAGAAGAAAAATGTATTCTTAATACTCAGCTTAATTCTAGAAATATTTAATTAACGTGGAGCTGGTGAGCCCAAACTAAGAAACTTTTTTCTGTCTGGGGGCAACCTCTTTGTCCTACAGGTACAGTGCCAAACAAGTTAATAGTAGTGCTCACATAGTAGTTCCTCTGGAACAGGAAGCATTTTCACTTTAATTTAGGGGGGAAGTAGGAAATGCAAGTAGAATGTAAGCTTAATTATCTGGATTTATGGAACTATAGATAAGGTAGATACTAGGTCTTCACTTTCCCTAGAAAGCACTCTTAAAAAGCAAAACATTTAAAATTCAGACTGAGTTTCTCAATGTAAATAAACCCAACAAGACATCATTCAAATCAGACAGTTTAACAGAAGAATAGTATTCAAAAAAAGAAAATAATTATGACCTGCATATAGGATTCCTGTGTAATAAAGCCTGATCCAGCTACATCAACAGACTTGAAGTTATATAGAGTTTTGAGAAGCTGTGTCACAGATGGCACTGGCCAAGGCTGTGCAGCTCCTAGTAAGAATCTCCGCCAGTCAGCAAGTTCTGTGTTCGCTGTGACTGCAGATGCCAGATTTTGTAACTATAAAAATAAAATAACAAATATTGTCAAACATACATGCATAAACACACCCTTTCCATATACTTAGATCTTTTAGATATGTGCTTAGATCTTTTTCCTGTTTGGCATGGACAAGGTTCTGCAGCGAGATTTCAAAGATGTGTAAAGGACACGTATCACTAAATAGAACAGGACACAGAGCACCACCGGTCCGTGAGGCCAGTTGGCACGTGCAGTTGGTATCCACCTAAATAAGTACTCTGATGCCCTTAATAGGGGTCTATATCTAAGCTGCCTAAGAGATAACAGTCCTTAGCATGTGCTAACCCCTGACCCATGCTCCATCTGGGAGAGCGCTAGGAATTGAACTGGCAATTTTGTCACATGAGTACAAACCCTAGTAAATGCCTGGGCCTGTGTCTTGGTCTTATTTTTCCTACATTTACAGGTGTCCAGCTTGCCGCATGTGTCTTTTTCCCACACAAGAGGTAGTATGTGTGCAGAACACGTAGGGGAATACATGTAAGATCCCCTGACAGAGCATTGGGAAAGATGTACCAAATGGAGGGAAGAAAATTGGCACCGTTCTTTTCTGCACTATTGGTGCAGTGAGAACCCACCTTGTCAAGGGAAGCGCCTGGTTTGCTCCAGACTGGAGTTCAAGAAGAAAGCAATGTGTTTACAGGAATAAGGGCTTGCAGCAACACAGAGATAATTTGATAATGTTGTAAATACCATCTGCCCTAACTTTGGCTGGTACAGTAACGCCTACTATAATTTGAAAACTTATTTGAAATTCTATTACTCAGTCAATGCAAAAATGAAACTGTGAATTCAGTTCAAAATAGCTTGTGCAGAATAAACATATATCTTAGCTTATGCTTCATGCATTTCCTGCTTTCAGTATAAATTGAAATGTCTAATTATAAAAGGGTGCTTTTACGGAAAGGAAAATCTGTTCTTAAAATTATAATGGTACTTACAAGCACTGAAAGTTCTCAAAGAAAAAAGAACATGGAATACACATGCACATGTGTTCCATTAATAAACTGAATGTTTGACTCATAGTTTTCCCCATATAATTAATTTCCTGTGCTAAGATTAGATTTTTATATACTGATGATGACAGCCATGCCTGTTTTTCACTAAATTCGGTGGAAATCCACCTTTCATAAACCTTAAAATAGTTTAGTCATGCATTAATCTGTGTAAAGAATATTTGAATAAAGCTGTTTCCATCATGTTAAATCCAATTAAACACTTAACGTGAATCATGGCTTACTGTCAGAAATAATTATCAAAATATGCTAAAAGATTTAAACCCTTTCATCCCCTAGCATTACCAGCAACATCTGAAAGTAAAATTAATCAGAGAATTCAGTGATGGAAGATTTGGAAAGACTAAATTATATTTTTTCATGATCCTAAATCAGAAAATATTGGATAAATAAGTTTAAGGTCACACAGCCACAAATTTTATTCTCATGCCTTGGAAAAAATGAACATAAACTAATTTTAACTCTTGGAAGTGAATTTTCAATGGTGTCTAAGAAACTGATATAATCTGAAAAATGTAAATAAATATAGGGCTGACATAATTATCTAATTTTTAGCACATTGGCTTCCAGATTCTTTCTCTAGTGAAAGAGAATAATTTTAAGGAAAAACTGATTATGCCATATGATAGTAATTCTCTTGACTTTGTCATGGTAAGGACAATGCTACATCATCTACATAATTCAGTACTTAAGATGAAATGAAAATAAGGGTTAACTTACATCTGGAAGCGTTAAGTTCATCCATGCATCAGGAAGGCAATTTGTTCCGAGATTCAAATTAATCAAGCCCAAAAAAATGTCAATAAATTCTTTCTTTTGTATAAAACCTAATAAAAAAGTCAAGATAGATATATATTTACATTTTAACCAGTTATCAATGCTAAAGGAAATCTATTTTATTTAGTGGCCATATGGGAAATTACTTATTTTGCTATTATGTACTATTGATAGTGATAATATCTTTGGAGTCAAACATAAAATTTCCTCATTAAGAATAAATCATGTGTCCCCTGTCTAATAGTAAACATCAAATATTCCTACATACTACAATTCTTTTGATATTTGTCCTGATTCACATTGTGATCACTAACCCATCCTCACACAGTCTGACAGCGAGTACTTCACAAATACCAATCACACACATATTCTGTCCATTGAATACCTACTAGCCATTTCTTTCACTGTTGTCTGTTTTAATAAATCATAAATCTATCTCTATTCTTGAAAGCAAGTGTATGCTAAGAGAATAAGATGGTAAACAGAACACTGTTTGGTAAATTTTTGAAAACAATTGAATTGCTTAAAAAGCTTCTCGGGATTGGCTTGAGGGGGCAATAAACAGCTCCTTAAATTTTACTTTAAAGAAATTATAAGATAAAAGTAAATAAGTGCAAAACCTATTTGTTTTCTAAAATAGGCATGGATTTGCTTATAAACAAATAGAAACTTCATACTTCATGCACAGTATTAGAACACAAAGAATTGTATTCCAAAATTTAGCAGACAGATACAGGTCTGTCCATCCAGAAATGGACTTCACTTGGCTCAGTGAGGATTCACTGCAAAATCTCTGTAGTAAAGACAAAAAGTGTAAAGTAAGTTTCAAATTATCTGAATTTTAAGAGACAAAACTGATTTGTCAGGTTACGATCACTTCCATAGTGTCAAAACATTAGGTTTTTAGATTACCTTTAAAAGCAAACACAATGAATGAAATACCAGAAGAATTTGATAATTTACTTTTAACAGTCAAACTTCTTGTCCTTTTGAAAAGGCACACTTGTGCACATCCTATGACTAACAGGCTTTCTTCTTTGAAGTGAAACAATGAAATTAAATTTGTTAAGATTTAAGTGGTACAAATATTAAGAATGTGTTTCAATATAAATCTCATAATGGTAATGTACAAAATCAAGTTGCCAATTTGAATTAATAGACCTACAGTCTCTCTAGAACTGTTTGTCTCCAATCAGGAAATCATGAGTAATGCCCTCAGCACATCTTAACGCAGCAGAAAAACACTTCACATGTATAAGCTTGGAGACTAGAGGAAAAAGTACATACATGTATTTGAGAAGCTTGAAGTCTGTTCAGAGAGAAAGAAGGAAGGGAGAAACACTTGGACTTGAAGCCTTATGTCTTACCATAAATTTCAGCACGAAAGCAAAAGCTGGGAAAAAATACAGGGAGACTGATAACAGTGTTCTGATGTCACCTCTTGAAGGTTTTTGAGCTATTTACTTTGCAAAAGAACACCTTGTAAAAAACATGTGAGTTAAGCTGTTTACTGAAGCACCATGGATTGCTGATTTAATCATTTTAAGGTAACTAGAAACTTTTATTTTGATGAGAACTTGAAGCCACAAGAATCAGTTGATTTCCATAAGGCACAATAAAGCCCACATCGTAGAAGTATCATTATTGGGAGGCTTAACTGAAGATTCAATGAAACAGGTAACTTTTTGCTGGTTCATGGGGAAAACAGGCTATGGTCCACTAAGAAGCCAGTGAAAAATTCATATTAAAATAAAGAAAAGGTTTTTTTACATCTTATTTGCAGTCTCAAAATGTTTGGTGCTTCACCATGAAAAGCCCACCTATAATAATTTTTATTTCGTATTTTACTGATGATTTCCCTTTCCACATCTGATCCCTCATACTCTGGCAATTTAACTTCTTCCTCTCACATTATCTCATGGTTTAAACTGTTCAATTTCTACTATGATTTCCTGATACGAAAATAAAAAATTATGTTCCTACATTTCCTCTGAGTTTCTGGGGGTCCTAAAAACTAATTGAATTTTATCTTCTGTACAGAATTCTAAAAGGATAGTAATTACCTCATCTCACTTTTTGTGAGGCTGCATGACTTCAGAAACATACCTGAAAAGTATTTCAGGGGCAAGGAAATTAAAGAACTTGAATAAAGAGATAACATCTAAAATGAGATTAAAGGATTGGCATCTAAAATAGTAACCACTATTTATAGAACTTTGATTCAATTGTAGAACATGTAGAACATAGTTTTAAGGTAAATTTTATATTAGTTGATGTAAGGTAATAGCAAGCATGAATTATTGTGAGATATTTAAGCACTGTCAGGTGATCGGCAGTGTCTACCTGTTTTTCTTACTCTGTGCTAAACATAAAGCAACAACACTCATTCAGAGCTAAGCTACTTTCTGTCTGTTAATTATAGAATTGCTGATGTCTGTAGGGTAATTTCTTTTACTACCTCCTCCTGAAACACTCTTTGTGGCACAATTCCGAGGTGTCTTCAAAAAGTTAGAATACTTAAAAACCCTCAAATGTAGTATGAGTTAATTCCTCCTCCTGACGTATCTAGAAGGAACGAGGTGGTCTCACAAGTATATAAAAAAGATATCAAATTCCTTTCCTCAGTGTGTTTTTAGATATTTTGTCTAGATATAGTGTATCTCGAATTGCGCTGTAGAGCATTGAACTGGTTTTTAATATTGGATTATATTACAAAACAAAAGATGATTCATCAATTTAATTCAGTGGTTGCCAACGCCACAGAACTGTTTTATATTTATGGAGAGATGAGTGGACAGCTACGTAGATAGTGCTGAGGAAAGAATATTGGCGTCTGCAAACAGGACTCCGCAAGTGCAAGGAAATAATATCCCCTGGACTTTGTCCATCTAACAAGACTGGTTTCAAAACAGGAATGCTCTTTACAAAATCTTGTTGTTAAGTCAAAAAAAACCCAAACCAAAACCCAAACATTACCAAACAAACGAAACACTTTTTTATTGAATGATATACGAGACTGAACAGAAAAAAAAAAACCAAACTCATTACATGTGTTTCTACACGTTTCATTAGAAGGCATAGCAAGCATTTTGGAAGAAGAATCAGAATTCAAAGAGATTTTTAAAAAATAGAGGGATGGTCAAGATTAGTAAGTAAATGTCATTGGAAACAGAACAGAACAGAACAGTGCTTTGAGTAAACAGACTGCACAAATTAATACATTTATTACATTGCAGATAAAAACAATCAAGAAAGGACTTCAAGCACATTGGAGAACAGAATCAGAATTCAAAGTGTACTTTACAAATTGGAGATACAGTCTGGGATAAAAAGGAAACCATATCCCACAAGAATAAATGTCAAGCGCCACAATGGCCTGAAATAATGAACTGCATAAAAATGACAGTGGGAATCTTACTGCCAAAGCAAAATTTCTGTAGAAAATGCTCTAGGGATTATGGCAGATTACATCATCACCAAAAAGTACATGGGAAGACACTGGAAATAATATTTGCATTCTCTTCAGCTGTTAAGGCTTCTGCTGGTATACAGTTTTGGAATTTGCAGATCTAGAAAGATGTATAGCAACTAAAGAGTGCCCAGAAGAAAGCTGAAAGAATCTTCACAGGGTTAGAAACCATGTCCTGAGAGGCAAGGTTGAAGGAATTCTGCTAGTTTCATTTATGAAAGGAAGATTATGAGAAAATATAGAAGTAGTTTATCAGTTAAAAACAAATACTACAAGGAGCATGGGGATAAGCCCCTCTTCATAGCTCCAATTAGGAAGAATAATAAGAAATTAAGTTTATTTGCAGCAAAAATATTTCAGATAGCGGTGAAAACCATGTAATCAGAAGGACACCAAAGAACTAAGGAAAACAAGCCACACTGATTCTACACTGGATCATTTTAAAAGCTTATCAAAAAAGAACGAAGGGTAAATATTGGACATAGTTGTCTGACAACACTTGATCCCATTTTTAGACATAAATGACTTCTTGATATCCAACTACTTGTTATAATACTAAGATTTTACTAGTATTTTTCCAAGAGCAAAGCATTCATTATCTTCAGTCCTAATATTAAAAATGTGATGCTTCCCCCTGAGTATCACGAAAGTTACTTCAGTGCTACAGATCCAAAATATACTTTTGTTACTTTGTATTTTATCTTCTGCTGTTGAACATTCTGGGGACACACTTTCTTTTTTTTTTTTTTCCCTAATCTCGTCATAGTTAATAATAGTTAATAATCATCTTCCCATTTGAAAACTTTAAGGCGAAAACTTGGTGTTATGAGGTTTAAGAGAAAATCCTTAGAATTACCCATGCCACATACCTAGTAAGGTACCCCGTATAGTATATATCCTGTTGCTTATTAGGTAAACTATAACTAAACTTTTTTGTTATCTGAGAAATCACAAATGAACACGTTTCAATGATGTATCTTTTATAATCAATTATCTAATGCACAGCACCGATCTCTTTTTCTGATCCCTATAGATTAACTCTACTTCAGTGGACTAATATCACTTAATTGCTTCTGATATACTACTTAGACCTAGAAGTAGCATGAATATATATGCAAGAGACACCACAATGACTATATGTGTGTGTGTGTGTGTGCATATTGTGTGTACATATTTATAGTATACCTTCTGCAATTCCTAGACATGCTTCATATTGACAGTAGAGAGTTGATAATGATTTTGGAAAAGGGTTGATTTAAAGATGAAAGAACTCAAATTAATTTATCCCAAATTATTTCTAATTGATCTTCACGATTGAAATAGGGTCATTAATGATTTCACTTTGGCTTTCTTTTGATATAAATCGTTAATTAGCTTGATGGTCAAAATATATTCTGCTGGTATGTTTTTCCTTGATTGGAAATTATCAAGTATAAAGTTGCATTTAAAACATGTAGCAGTATGAAATTAGGAATCAGAAGCATCTCTGAACAATTTTCATTCTTGGCTCATAGATTAAAAATCAAGATACAGCATTTTTATTCAACCTTCCCTGAAGCATTTTTATAGGAAAAAAGTGGTTCACGCTGTGTAGTATATTACTTTTATCCTAGCTGTAAGAGTATTCACTATGGGAAGACTCATTTGTGCAATTAATAATCAGCAATGGAAAACTGTTCTGTTCTGCCTCTGTAGGAAGGTCTTCTGAGCGACAAGTCTGACAAAAATCTGGAGAAGTTCATGTTAAACCTCATTCACAAGAAATAAAAAGTAGCAACACATACAGATATGGAAAGAAGGTATGACCCAAAATTCACAGGTGACAGAGATCAAGCAGTCATTTAACACAAATAATGCACTGATTTTCACACATATTTATAAAAATATTATCAGAATTTTCACAATCAGTGAAGCTTCTTGAACAATTAAAGACTGATAGTAAGATGACAGTTAAGTCCAGTGGTTATAAAGCATTACAAATCAGGTAAATGCAATAAACAATCAGAAGTTATGAGTCATCCCTCTGTCCACATGTCACCAAGGTAACAATGTACTCCATCATTTTTGTTGTCTTCGTATTTCTAGAAGTCAGGTACAGAAAGGCAAATGCAAACATCTACTGGCAATTCAACAGTGAACATAAAGAAAACCCATATTTTAACATTGTAACACATTATGAAAAAAAAAAATATTAATTTTACACTCATTAACCCTGCAATGTATTATGTTAAAGTGCACACGTACAGTACAAGACGACTGCAAAATAAAATCTAACAATTTTCATCTAGTAACTTCCATGGAGATTCTCCAAATCAAACTCAGAGGAGTAATTTGATCTTTCATTTGTCATATCACCTCCCTGTAATCTATTTCTCTTCCAAGTAGCATTCCACAAACGAATAGCTTTCTTGGGGTCAAATTTTTTTATATCTGGAGAGTTCATCTGAATTATCATAAGATCTGTTACACTTTCAGACATTAGTTTAGAATGTAAATGCATCATGGTGAGTTTCATCTGACCGAAGCCTCGTTCTGTTTCAGCTGAACTTGCTGGCAGAGTTAGGATCAAATCTACCAGTGTCAGGATGTTGGGATACTTCTTTGAATAATCTGAGTTCACTGAATCCCATGTCAAGGTCTGGACGTTCTGAAATCTAAATAGCATGGTAAAAAGTAATAACTATCAGGAAATGTATTTTCATAATCCTTTTCAGTAAATCAATAGACAGACACAAATGTAGTTTTCTTATTACCTGTTATATAGCTCTAATTTCAACATGCTCCATTCAGTTTCTACTTCACCTATTTTCACACTGGCAGCTTCTAGTATGACTTCATAATGTTTAGTCAAGACAGACACTTCCTTTTCACCAAATTCTATAACAGAGGCAAAACAAAAACATTTTATGCTTTTAAAAAAATTTTGAATGTGCACTTCAAGGAGACATTATCACAGTTCTATACCTTGTTTCAATTTGTCAGGCCATAGTTTAAAACTTCCAATAGCAGTTGCTCTCAAAACATCTTGACTTGCATCACAAAAACAATCATGGAGCTTCTTCATCAAATTACTTAGTACTTTGGTTCGTGCTGCTGAAATATTTCCCTTTCCAACAAGCTGGTAACCATGAAAGTGCTGCATGGTTTCCATCAGGCGTTCCTTTGGTCCAGCTCTGAAAGACATAGGATACACAACAATATATCAATATATAATAGTCTTTCATTATACTCTAAGAGATGATGGTTCAATCGTTAGAAATGCCAGACCTTGTTTGATACATATGGAGTGTTTTGAGAGTTGATTGCACGGCTGCAAATATATCTGCAATGGAGGAATTACGATCCAGAGTAACACGTGACAGAATGTTGAGAACATTGATGACATCCAACAAGAAGTGTGAAAACTTGACTACCTCCATTTTCAGAAGGAGGTGTAAAAGGCCTTTGACTTTCTGCTGCTTTGAAGCTCTTGAATCTCTTTCAACCTGGAAATCAATACAGAAAAACAGAGTGTTTGGTATGTGGACAAAAATTAGCCATAGCAATTATTTTTTTCAGGAAGTTACATGCAAATTTTAAATAATTTACCTTACTCAGATGTAGAATAATTGCAGGATAACCTTTAAGGAGAATTTGTAGAGCTGTTTGTAGACGAGGAAGCCACTGGGAGCCTCCAGTGCGAGAAGGAATAGCTGGGCGTAACTTGATGGCTTCATATGTGGCTTTGAGATTATTCTTATTTAGAGGTGAGTTATGATAAAAGTAATACATATTTCTCAAGACACTGGTTAAGATTTTGTACAGCTGAATATTTTTCAGTGCTCCTTTGTAAGCCAGCTTTAGCCGGTGAGCAAAACAATGCACAGATTGTACACAAGGTTGAATTTCCCTCAGAAGTTTAGCTACTTCTCTGTTTTCTCCTACCATGACATCTGTCGCATCACTTCCAAACCCAACTAATTTTCTTGACCAGTCTTGGCTTGCCAGACAGAGATGGAGATTTATTTGTAATGTTTCCTCAATTGCATTTTTTATAGTTGGAGCATCAGTTTTGTGAACAGGCTGAATGCCAACAATCTGGCAATGGACTTTTCCTTCATTTGCAAAGCGTACGTAGACAACTGCAGCCGCTTGCAGTATACTGTCTATGACTCCATCACTAATGACAGAGAAGAATTTACATTTCTCCAGTTTCTCTTTCAAAGCTCTTCTTTCTGCTTCAGCAATAAAATGTATAAACATTCTTGCTGACTTGTCATTTCTAAACACAGAACCAACATCCACTCCTTTCATATCATCTAGTTTGCACATCCAATCAAGGTCTGTAAAGGGACGACCAGATTTAGCAATAGCATGGCATGTTCTAAAAATATTTTCTACCCTTCCTAATGTTATGGAGTTCATGCTCTTCAACATCTGCTCAGCAGAAGCTGTATTTGGTGAAGAAGTACTGGCAGCTTCCATGCAGGTAGCCCAGGCATGAGCTTCACTACTCTGGTGTGTATTTATAAATTCAAGTTTGAAGTCATCAGTGCCTGAACAAAAATTATGAATGTTTTCCCCCAAATCCACATTATGCTTACGACACAGTGCACAAAACATTATTCCCCTTTCATCATCATATTTTAACCAGGAATATTTTGTTAGCCATATTTTTGGAAACTGGTGATTTCTCTTTGTTCTCTGATATTCCAAATCTTTCTTCTCTTTCCCTCTGTCACCAACTTCTTGCTTGCTAGAAGAATTATTCTTGCTTTTAAATTGCTTCAGTGCTCTTATGGCTATAATTTAAAAAGAAACAACTGAATATAAAATAGTTTTCATTTCATAAAGTATTGATTGTATTTTTTTTCTTTTTTTCATCCACATAAAATGTAACAAGGAAAACTGAGATCTATTCTAAAATCACTGGGAAACTATCTAGAACCCATGTATCAAATGATCAGTTTTGACTCCAATTTCTTTTTGACTACCAGAAGTTTGTCAGAATCTGCAACCGGTAAAGTGCAGCAGCATCAATACAATTTTGAAACAATATAAAAACACAGAGAGTGGAATTCAGAATGGTATTTCAGGCAATATGTTTCCAGACACTACTGAGGTCACAAACCTGTTACAATGCCCATTACACCTAGCAGTTAATTTGAAGCAAGTTTGTAAGTACATAATCACATACCTGATACAGAATGTAGACTGTTTTTATTACTGCTTTGAGAGAGATGAACTGCATAAGCTTCAAATTTTGTTCTCAAAATGGAAACATTCTTAAAAGCATTGAGTTTGTTCTCAATATTAGTCTTCCAAATTGTTGTCAAGATGGTCATTCATATATTTTGTAGGAGCAAATGCCATAAGCTGACATTTCTGAAAAATCTATCTCTAGAGATTGTAAATCTCTCACTTTTCAGCTAGTAAGATAATGATTCTTGTAGTATATTGTTGCCATAAGTTCATGACTCTGAAAAGAAAGCAGTCAAATAGTTCCACGCAGAACTGAGGCAATAACACTTGAAATCTGTTCATTGGGAAACAGTAGAAGTGAAGCACTGGGGAAATGACTTAAGAACAATCTGACTCCCCACCTTCCTTGCAGTGGTGTGTACGTCAAGAGGCAAAATTAATTATTACATCAAGATGATCACAGAAATAAATGCCATTTCTTGTGCTTTCAAAAGTCTTATGAAAGAGTCCTTGTACCTCACCCTTTTCTGTTTTACAAGAAGGGACAAATTTTCTTATATGTATTATACATTTTGTGAGAACTGTTTGTTCCCATTGTCATAAAAATGCTCCATCCAATTCTGTTTATCCTGAGAGGCCATAATATTAAAAAATGTTAGGAACATACAGTTTAAATATCTTTCTATTAAAAGAACTATGATACCATATGAAAACTGTAAATCTGAGCTGGTAGCTGTGGTCCACATGGACAGCAAAAACAACCACACCTCCACAGAAGCTTTTTCTGACGTATACCCAAGTACCACATCCAGGACCAAAAAGACAGCATGAGAAGCATTCTTAACACACAGTGAAGATTAAAAACCTTCCCAAACATTAGGTAGCCACAAAACCACAAGAATACGCGAAAAAGAGATCATAGGCAGGATTAACGAATCTGCAGCTGCAGATGGAAGGGATAAAATGGTTGTAACACCTCTGTGGTGCCTACTGCTTCTTCAGGTATATGGGCATCTGCAGAAATTTCCTGCTGATTAAAAAAGATGGGGATCAGAGTAGGTTCTGTGAGCCACTGTCAGAGATAAGATTCCCTGTAAGATCAATCTTCAATGTTACCGACATTTTTCAAGTTTTCAACTATGATGGCTCCTTACAAATCGTCCCTGTAGTATATTCTTACCATGCTTACCTAAGGAAGCGAAGGTCATGCAGTTGTGTTGCCTGTATATCTCTACATCAATTTGTCTGTCTAACAGTTCCCCCTCATTGATAATTTCAGAATGGCCAATTTGAACCAAGTTTGTTAATGGGGTAGAGTTCTGAAGGCCTTACAAATTTTTTTCAAATCTGTTCCAAGGTACAGGAGAAAGATTCTCATAACACTCATACGGAAGAAAAAGCAGGCAGATGGCCAGCTTTTATCCACTCTGTGCCCAAGAGGTGCCAGGAAACCTAAACTCAGTTCCAGAGCACAAATAACATAAAGTGCATCCATAGTGGCCATAGCTGTACAAGCAAAACCTGTAGATAAAAGCACAGGGAAGAAAAACAACAAGGTGATTCTTTGGTTAGGGGGGGTAGTTTTTTATTTTTGCTTGTTTGGGCTTCTTGTGTGGATGTTGTTGGGGCTTTTTTATGAGCGTAACAGACACGGAAAGGAACAGGAGATTCACTAGTGGGAGGAAACTGGGAGAAGGTGGTATTTGTTACAGCGGTACTAGAGAAAGAACACAGGAAACAAAAGGAAGCCATCCTATACTACTTACAAAACAACGTTTTTTTCATATAGAAGTTTATCATCAATGAAATCGAAAGGAAATGTAGAAAAAGCTACACAAGGTAGAACTGTTTTTCATTAAAATCTTCCAAAGTCAGTATCATTCAGTGATACACAGGTGACAGTGAAGAGGATGTAAGAGTGTTTCAAGAAGTAGTGTAGAAACATAATAAACAAATGCAAAAAATTCATTAGAAAATAAATTAAGATTATGACCTGAAGTGAAACTGAAAATAGAAAAATAAACATTCAAAAGGGAGCACTAAAAATGATAACAATGCAAGTGTTCACTAGATGTGTAAGTCTGTGAACCAGGATTGTGTCATTTTAAAGGGATGTAAGAATCACCATGTCACAGCTATAACACACAGATAGCACACAAAAGAGACTATTTCTTAATGATACACAAGTCAGAAAAATATTTTCATATTTAGAATAACAGAATAGATTGGGTTGAAGGGACCTTCAAAGGTCACCTAGCCCACCCCCCCCGCAATAAGCAGGGACATCTTCAACTAGATCAGGTTGCTAAGAGCCCTGTCCAGCCTGGCCTGGAATGTCTCCAGGGATGGGGCATCGACCACCTCTCTGGGCAACCTGGGCCAGTGTCTCAGCACCATCACAGTAAAAAATTTCTTCCTTATATCTAGGCTGAATCTCCCTTCTATCAGTTTAAAACCATTACTTCCTGTCCTGTCACAACAGGCCCTGCTAAAAAGTCTGTCCCCATCTTTCTTACAGGCTTCTTTTAAGTACTGAAAGGCCACAATAAAGTCTCCCTGTAGCCTTCTCCAGGCTGAACAACCCCAACTCTCTCAGCTTGTCCTCACAGCAGAGCTGTTCCAGCCCTCTGATCATTTCTGTGGCTCCTCTGGCCCCTCTCCAACAGGTCCATGTCTTTCCTGTGCTGAGTTCTCCAGAGCTGGACACAGGACTCCAGGTGGGGTCTCACCAGAGCAGAGCAGAGGGGCAGAATCACCTCCCTCGACCTGCTGGACACGCTGCTTTTGACACAGCCAAAGATATAACTGGTCTTCTGGGCTGCAAGTGCACATTGTTGGCTCATGTCCAGCTTTTCATCCAGCAGTACCCCCAAATCCTTCTCCATATGGCTGCTCTCAATCCCTTCATTTCCGAGCCTGTATTGATACTGGGGGTGGCCCTGATCCAAGTGCAGAACCTTGCACTTTGCCTTGTTGAACCTCATGAGGTTCACATGGACCCACTTCTTGAGCTTGTCCAGGTCCCTCTGGATGGCATCCTGTCCCTCAGGTGTGTCAGCTGCAACATTCAGCTTGGTGTCATCTGCAAACTGTCTGAGAGTGCATTCAATTGTTCTATCTATGTAATTGATGAAGATATTGAATGGTACTGGTCCCAGTACAGACCCCTGAGGGACACTACTCATCACATCTCCATCCAGGCACTGAGCCATTGACCACTACTTTCTGGATGTGACCATCCAGCCAATTCTTTATTCACTGAGCAGTTCACCCATCAGATCCACAACTCTCCAAATTAGAGAGAAGGATGTTGTGAGGGACAGTGTCAAAGGCTTTACAGAAGCCCAAACAGACAACATCCATAGCTCTTCCCTTGTTCACTGATGTAGTCACGGCATCACAGAAGGCCAGTAGATTGGTCAGTCAGGACTTGCCCTTTCTGAAGCCGTGTTGGCTGTCTCGAATAACCTCCCTGTCCTCCATGTGCCTTAGCATGGCATGTAAAGGCGCTATATGAAAATATTTCCCTAAAGTGAGGAACTGTAGGAAAGATACATATTATAATTTTACACAAAATATGGCAACAAAATACGGAGGATTGTAAACCTAAGATAGAGATAAGAATTGTGTTAAACTTTTATTCAATTTTCATCAAATTTTAACAACACATTTTAAATTATTCCTACTCCCCTCCATTTTCACTGAGAAAAAGGTTTTCATACCAATTTCTGACTAGACCTTTGGATGATGACATATGCAAGTTATGTATCATTTACCAACCCGAGGTGCTGCTATAACTTAGTCAAGTTTACACTCATTGCTTAATGTTAATTTCTGCTGAGTACCCATGGGGCTTCGGCTAAGGAACGCATCTTGGGCTACAGTGGGGCATGCCTGATATTAGCAAGAGTTGGGATTTTTAATTTAGAATCACACAGAGTAAGGTATGGCTGTTTCTGCACAGGTGCAATGAGAGGAGAGATCTTAATACTTGGATAGATATATACAAGCGCACAGAAACATATACAAACATGTTTAATATGTTTCATAAAAGTAATTGGATAGAAATATTTTAAACACTGTAGGCAAAAAGTCATGGGTTTCTCAAATTAAATAATATACAAGATTTAGTAAGAGACCTAACAGGAGATGTGAGTAAAACTAAGTCAGTAGAATTACCACTTTTTCCATTATCTGTAGGGAGAGGTATTGGATCTATTTTGGATCTCTGGTTAAGGGCTTTATGTCCCAAAAGCTTAGGCACTTTCTATCTATGTCATTTGTCTAAGATACTTCCTCTGACTACAAACAGCCTTTTTTGATTTTCAAGTTTTGAAAAAAGCACATTGAAAAGAAATATAGTCTTAGAAAATATAGAAGATAGAGATGATGAACTTCTGCTCTCACATATGAACTTCACTGCCTACTCACATCAAAGTCAGATCATTTGGGTTACTATTGTAAGATTTTCAATTGTTTCTACAAAAGTGTTTGGGAAGAGATAGCATAACCTATAGACATTACTCAAGGTTATCATATAATTCTGACTGTTGTACTCAACTAAATGTTGTATTAAAGAGGGAAAAGTTCAATTGAACTAGATGCACACTTTAATATGTCTATGTGTTTCAAATCTGGCAACAAGAGTAAAACTCAATTGACAGGTCTACAACTTAGAAGAAATAGCAATAAAATTTGATCATCGGCTATCCTCTACATTTGCAAAATCTGGAATCAGATTAGACAGAATTACTAGGCACAGTTCATGTCTTAGCAGACACTTGTATAGTTTTTTAAAATACTAATTTTAAACATTTTCTATATATTCAACATGGAAGTGTTTAAAGCCTGACTTGTTCTGATGAACAAACTGATATAATTCAAACTGGAATGGTTCATGACAATCATGACTGTGAAAAAAATGAATAAAATTTAGAATTCCATTGTGTAATTCAGTCAGAAGATAGAGAAAAAAAGTCTGGAATAAAATCTATATTGATTCATTTGGTAATGCAAAGCATTACCAAAATTGCTTTTTCTGAAACACCTTTAGAAGAAAACAGAAATTCTAGTTGTATGCTAATCAAATTGACAACAGATGTGGTCACAGGAAGAATATAGTGCTAAAGGGAATCAAAGGGGATGAGATCTAATAGATGGTTAGTTTACTTTTGTTAATTAGAACAAAACACAGCAGAAGAGACTGTAGAAGAGAGAAATAAGCCAGTGTTAGTAACTCCATTTAAGACCTGTCATAGCTCTTCCTGTAAAAAAGCAGCACATTCCTGAGGCAATATATTAAAGCACTGTTAATAAATTGAACAGAGGAGTCAGTGAAATTAACAAATATTGCACAGCCACCTTGAATTTGGGTAATGACACTTGGGATAATAATAATTAAAAAAAAAAAAAAATCCTTATGAAATGACTGTGACAGTAGGTAGGAAGGTCCAGCAGAGGTTGTATTTTTTGTCCATCGGTGCTTAGAATGGTGAGTAATGTGTTTCCATGGAGAACCAAGAGTGTAGGATAGAACAAAGTTGTCTGTGATGAATTGGCAGTTCTTGAAAACTTTAAATTCCTAGGAAACACAAAACTGTTTACAATTTTTATAAGATTTCTTTTGTAAATACCAAATAATTTTAAAGTATATTGGCACTCCCATTTTTTGCTTCATTTTGGCAACTTGCTGAACATATCTTGAAAAGATATCTTCTTGACATTTGCCAAATAAACTTTGAGAAAACTTTTTACATGTTTTATTTTTTCCAACATAGTAATTCCTCCTTTGATACTCTTTCTTTTGGTTGCTTTTCTGGGAAAAATTATTCTTAATGCAATCTCCATAATGCTACGGAAAATAAATCCATTTTGAAGTGTGTAAGAGAATGGGAGAAAATGCTTTAAAGATGACTTGCATGGCTTGTGCTTCCCATCCTAATCCAGCTATTCAAAAAGGCAAGGGACCTTATTTTAAACAGTAATTCTGTACCATTGTCCCAGAGAACACACAACAGCATTCTGCTACTGTCTGGTGACTATTAAGCCAAGATACTTACCTTTTTGGATAGCTGTGCGAGTCATCTTGGATCATTTAAGTAAATATAGTATTGTAAAAAAGACAGTATTGTAGAAATCTAAATATTTCAACTGTCATTCTGCTAGTTATTACAAGCGAAGTACTTATTTTGTCTTAAACATGTCAAGACTATTAGAGGTTTTATTAGACAAAATTGCTTAGTCTTAAATATCTTGATGAACAAATTATTTAAAAGCAAAAGAAAACCTTTTAAGTGGAATGACCAGTCAATCTAGTGTCTGTGTTTCACCTCTATGGCACTATCTAATGATTACAAATGTACACATTTTTAGTTTCACATGGCATTATATATGCAATACTATCTGTTACTTTAGTCTCTATAGAAGAGTTTGGATTGCTTACACACACACACTCCAAAACTACAGATAAGATGATACAGATCTCTATAAAAGAAAACTGTAAACATTTTTCTGCCTAAAATGAGTTCGTGCTCAAAAGCTAACTGGAATTTCTCCATAAATACACATGAAAAGCATTTCTGAGTAAAAAATTAAATTCAATTTAATTGTAACTTTGTTGCCTTATTATATCAGAAGAGTTAGATCCAAATTTGTCAGTGCATGTTTACATATTGTATTTAATGATCTTAGTGGCAATCATATTAAAATTATAATACAGAACACTGATAGTAATATATCTGTCAGCAAATATGTGTTTAACTATTTTCCATTTCGGTTTAAAAGTGCCTTACCTAAATTATTTTATAACATTTATAAAACAGCATGAAGTTTAGTAAGAAAGTCTTTTTCAAGCTTCCTAAGCCTAACGTTCCCATAGTTAGAGCACAGGGACACAATAAATGCACTCACAGAAGAAAAAAAAATGTACATATCTGAGTTAACACTTGCAAATCACCCAAAACAGCTGGCACACATTGATTTGAAGAATGTAATCATTCATAGGTATTATAGACTCTATACAACAGTTCCATTAAAATAATGATTTCTTTAAAAATGTGTTTTAAAATAATATAGCTTCAGTGTTCACTGAGCTCTAAATTAGTAATTGAGTTAAAGACTTGCATTTGAAATTATTTTTAAGAAAAATAAGCATGATACAAACCACTGTTGAAAATATATTGTAGAGACACCTGTTAGACGAATATTAGGTATGTGGTCTTGAGGATTTAAAGCCCATAGCAAAGAGACTAAACCTTTCAAATGGTCTGGTATTTCACATTTTTAATATTTTGCACTATGACTTTTCTTTGGTATGTAGCACAATCATTAATTGTAGTATGATCTTTAATAATATAGGTAACTAATGTTTAGTAGCTCCCAACAGTTACTTTTAAGTTGGTAACAGTGCTTCAGAAGTGAAAAGCAAGACTTTTTCTTACCTCTAGGTGCCACCTGTAGAAATTGTTTATGAAGTGTAGTAAGTTGTGAAATAGTTAGAGTACCACTTCCAGACGTCTCTACATGAGGACCATGTGGTAAAGGGACAGGGTCAGGCATCACTTTTACATCACTGCTGATGAAGAAATCTGTTTCTTCTAAAGTCATTTCATATTGGATTTTGCTAGAATTCTCAATATGGTGTCGTGCAACCTCAATCAGCTTTTCAACACTGTGTAAGTGGAAATGCAGAAAACAATGAGTACTTTTAACACACAATGTTAATAACTTAGAAATTTAAGTACAATTTATATAAAGGCAGATCTAAGCCACAGAAGAGACCTGATGGAAAAATATGAAAGGATGATACTTTCTTTATTCTATAAATTTATAGGGTTGGGGTATACATGTTCCAGCTGTGATCCTCCTTTAGTCCATCTTAATGCCTTGTCTTCTGCTCTGTCCATACATTCTAGATGTACAGAGCACTTTCTAGAGTATCATTGTGTAAGTACATATGTTCTCCTGTTTCAAGTGTAATGAGCACAATCTATACAGGGAAAGAAATCAGCTGTCTATAATGTTCAGTTAGACACAGTTGGGGTGTCAGTTCAAAGGGCATGATGTTCTGTAAATGTTGTGTCTTTCGTAGCTGTTGTTGTCGGGAGAGCCAATAAAACTGGCTGTCAGGAAGAGCTCATCTTCTTTGAGCTACTGCCCACTAGAGTCTTCACATCCTACATTGCTGTCTCTTGTCTTGTACTTGTCCTGACATGGACCAACTAGTACTGTCCCAGGTATTCTTCGAAAGTTAGTACAGGCCAGAAACATTTTCCAAAAGGCAAAGTAACCTCTTTCTCTTGGAAAGGAAAATATTTTAATGATATGGACACAGGCCATTACATATCAGATGGTCTTTGTGTCCCAGAGTGGTCTCAAGCACATTTTATTTACTAGAACAGAACTTTTTTTTTAATGGACCTTGAAATAATTTTGAGAAATTTTATACATGGTGGTAATAGCAGTAGGTGGAATTTTGCAGCATGCGTAAGACATGGGAAAAAAAACACCTCACAATCCAAAGTCACAGAAGCCACTAAAGTGATACAGAGGCTTCTACTAAATGGAATAACTGGTTGTCTGCTGGTGTTCATAAATCTGCCAAAACTGTGGTCTAGAAAAACAGCATGATTACTATTGCCAGATGAAGGTTCTAATCATCCAAGAAGTGATACTCAGGTATTTAAGATCAAAGTAAATTCCAGATTATGAAATGAAATTATTTTCTACATTTTTTTCCAAATTATTTGCTTCTATGTAAAAAACTATCTGTATTAGGATAGTTTAAACAAACAAACAAACAAACAAACAACTGGATATACATTACCTGGATGTTTCTGCCAGGAACCGAGATCCAAGCCACTTTTCCATATCTTTATAAGCTGCTTCTGCTTGCATTGTTAGCTCTTCAAGAAATGCTAAAGCTTTTTCTTTTAGAAGCTCTAGTCGAGATACTGTGGCTACCTCTGTTTAAATAGTAATGTCATGTTATTTATAAAATTTGAGGAAAATTCTCAGTCTTAAGGACCTAAAGTTTAGCATGTTAACCTGCGTTTAGGCAGAAAAATATTTATTTAATTTCTCACATCCTTGAACAAATTATTTTTCAGAATCACCCCCATTGCACCATGTATTTTAGAAAAGTGTGTCTTCTATAAGCAGCAGATTTCACAATGTAATAAATATCTTAATAAAACTAATACAGAGGTGCAGGGGATTTTTAAGTAGACAGTGACATAAAACTAAATTAATACTACACAGCATCAAAACAAAAAGCTTAATTATGCAAGTCTGAGTATCCTGTTATGGGTAAATATTAAAGGAAACACATCTAAATAATTTTGTTAATCACAATACAAGTTTGCCTACTGCTTCTAACCTCTAGCCCTTTAAAACAAACCTCACTGGGTTTGCTCCAAGCTTTCTACATATGACTATTTTATACCCTAAAAGTCAGGTTTTATTCTAAAAGAGTTTGGTTAGTGAGCACTAAGAAAATAATTCACCCCTACCAAAATTATGCATAGACTAAAAAAATGATCAGTTTCTCATTGAGAAGCTAATACTTTAAAAAAAAAAAAAAAAAAAAAAAAAAAGCAGCTAAAAAGACAAGAAATTGGGGCAGGTCAGCAATGTCCAAAGTGAAAAGGATGCCAACTGGACAAAAAGACTCCTGAACTAATGTATTGAGAGGCACAGGAAAAAGGTACTGAACGACGTTTATAGCCTTACAAAAGAAAAGTGAGAAAAGAGGACAAGTAGCTAGAGATTATTTTCAATCCTGAAGGCAAATTTAGTGTTCAACTTGATTCTTCTTCACATTTAACCTTCTGTACTGCGGAATCTTTGAAACAGTTAATGTTATTTAGTAATTGGTACAGGGAATTCAAAGAATGCAAAAATATTTATATTATAATCACTCCATAGGCTACTAAGTTTTCAAAATACTTAGGTTTGAGGCTGAAACATTCTTTAGGCAATCAATGTAGAAAGATGGAACTGCAAAAATATGAGGCATGTCCTTTTAATGCTATTTCTCAGTAACAGTATAATGCAACACTGCACACTTTCTGTTTTGAGAAAGAAAGAGTGGACATTCAAAATTTTAAACATAGAACCGATTGAGTCTCACAGACAGTTATTTTATTTGATGGCAAAGATGTAAGAGTAAAGGTTCTTAGCAACTGAAAGTATTTTAGATGATGCTTTGTGCTTGTCTAGTTACATTTCTTTAATACAGTTCACGGCTGACCTCTTTACATTTTGAGTAGTGCTGTCAGCAAGCTACAAAGATAGGAGTATGACAGTTTTTGTCTCCTTGCATTTTCAGAAGCAGATACTGTGCAGCCCACTGATGAAGCTGCTCTCTTAACAGTAGGAGAGTAAAAGGCTTATTGATGCAACAGAGAAATGGAATATAAAATCAACCTTAAAAATTTAGCAAGTGCCCACAACTAGTGACTTTGCACCTATCTAAATTTATATCTTTATAACCAAAAGCACAAGCATCCAGTTACCATAGCTGCAAATGAAACTATGATCCTCAAATGTATTAGCGATGTGCCTGTGAAATTACGAAGTATAGCTCAATATGTCTAGTCTTCCTTAGATACTTGGGGTTTTTTTGTTAAATGTAAGAGAAAAATGAAGCAATCTAAAGAAAACAAGACATGACAATTAATCACTAAAATTTGTCTTCATGCTATTAAGATCTTCAAAGTTACTACCATTCCTCTTCTAATCATCCCAAAATCTTAGAATGTTGATTCCTAAGGTGTTTTTGGATTAAACCCTGTTGAAAGTGGTAGGTGCACAAGCGTTTGGTCTGGTATGAACCTAGAGAAGCCTTATGAATTTGTGTTTTGTTCATTAACTGCTGTTTGCCCTCTACTCTTCTAGATATATGCTATGCAAAAAAAAAAAAAAAAAAAAGTTAGCCCTGCCAAGGAGGTAACATACATGATGATGAGCTTGCCAGCTGTTGCCAGCCAGAATACCTAACAGCTGGGTTCTAGCTTCGCTTTAGTGAGAAAGAGGTCTTCTAGTCTAAACCCATCTTGAAAAAAAAACAAAGGGACTTCTGCTTTGGGCTGTAATTGACTAGTTGGCTTGGAAGTTGCTGGATAAGACAGACAAAGAGACAAGGTCTGAACAATACATAGTTTTTGGAAGAGTCTGTCTGAAAAGGGGTTTGGAAGAATAAAAATAAAATCTGTGTCTTGCTGCTTGAATCCCATGCAGCCTGAAGAATAGGAAATTGGAAAGAAGAGCATCAATGAAACATATAATTGCAAACAAATTCTTTCCCAGATTAAAAAATTTCAAATACCGAATTCAGTTCTACTGAGCAGTGAAGAGTGGCTAACCACCTATATGAAACGTACTCTCTCACTATGAATATTTGCTTAGTCATGGAAAACAAAATCAAATAAAATTAAATAGAAGAGAACAAAAAGAATAAAAAACTCATTTCTGTTTTAAATATATTTTATATTTAAATATATTACTACAAAATCACTGATGACTACCATCCTAAAGAATTTAGTGATTTCTCCAGACACTTCCTTTTTCCTAATCGTATCCATTTTCCCAGGAAAAGTTTCTGGCTAGTTTTGATTATTACATTGCCTAAATCACCCCACCAATATAAGTAACCAAATAGTAACATACCCTCATGTTTCAAGGCACTGAAATATTCTTTCTTTATTTTAACCATCAGTTCTTGTTTCTTTAATTCTTCTGGGGACATAGGGACTGGACTATCTTCAATTGTAGAAGGTGGGCCTGCAGGAAAACAGACCTCTCAGAGTCTTTGGATTTTGCTCGTAGGTTTGTGGATCTGTGTATGGGCTCACTCACAAGACAGCACATTTTGTCACATGGAAAATGGCACTTTCCACCTTACTTGACTTAACCGTTAATAAGACTACAAAGGTGATTACTCAAGTGTTTTATTTCAACATATTTAGATTTCTTCAAATGTGATTTGCATATGCAAGACAAGCTAAAATTAACACACATAAAATTAATCCAGAATATACAACTGTATTAAAATTAGTTAAATAACATCCTAAAATGTATTTCTGAATGGAAAATCATGACTGAATAGATGTGCCTCTGTTGTGATGCCAGATGGTCAAAATGTCCTCTTTGACCCTAAAATTACACAAATTTCTTTTGAAAGGTAACTGTTCCTCCTGGAGCAAATTCAAGTTTAGCAAACCGTAGTAAAAATGTTGTGGTAGTAAATATAATTGGTTATCATCAAAGCAGTGAAAAGAACAATAATACTATTTAAAAAAATCATTGCATGAAATTCTTTAGTCACAACACTTTGACTACTACTCAAAAATATTAAAATATTTGTAACTGCTTTGACCTAAAAGAAGAGTAGATGGAGCTGTTATGGAAAAAATAATATCTGCATGATATGTAAGGTTAACATAAAGCAAATCATCAAATCTAGAAGTGATAACATTACATCTGATAATTTGTATCACTGTTACTAGCCTACAGCTGTACCTTAGGGAATTATTCTATCACAGTACTACAGTAACGCTGTATTTGGCACTATGTTCATACTTCAGTTACAGATACATCAGTTGATACTTCATCTTGTACCATGACGAATGCAGAGCTGAGTTCTACTTGCCATTCTGTCACTTTACAGTTTTGTGACTTCAGGTAAGTCATCTAGTACCGGATCTGAACCAAAACTGGGTTCCAAGAAGCAATCCACAAACTTCAACCTAGCCACTTAGTATATGATAGGTGATAGCTGCTGATTTTTCATCACAAAGCTTTTCCAGAAATCTGAAAACCTGCTACTGTCTTGGCTGGATTGATGAGCTAAGCACACACACGAGGCCCCCTGAGGCTCACAAGTGAGGTGTCCATGTGGCTATTTGTAGGGCTATTCTACTTCACTCTGCTATAAGCAGAATCAATCAGAGAGAGAGTATTGACTACAGTGCAAACAAAATGTCCCTCAAAGAAAAAAACCCAAAACCAGCTGCTTTACACATAATAACTCTGCAGTTACAGCTTTCCCACTTGGAAATGCAGTACCTGAATTTCAGGCTACCCTCACACCTGCAGGTCTTGAGCCCCTCTCTTACTATGTGGAATGTCTTTACAAAAGGCACAAGGTGTAGGCTGCCAGCCTCACTTCCTGCTGAAGCTCTGACATTTTGCACAGAGAAGGGTAAATTACTTAAACCACTACCTGCTCAAGGAAGTATTTATGAAAAAATGTATGAAGAGCATTGCATGTCAAGATTCCTCCCAGCAGACTGTCTGAACTGCTGTGCTAAAGAGATAGGGTTCTCTAGGTCTGATTCACTTTTGCAAATAAATTTTGTATTCTTATCTGTTTGGACAGATTCTTGCCAGGCCTATGTGCAACACCTATCTCAATATGAATCCACTCTTTTTTAGGACTGTGTGTGCCATTAGATTTTATGTTCTTTATTCACACTATGTTACAGTTGTATGTAAAAATGATGGACCTTGATAGATCCATGCTACTATCAGGCTGATTAATTATTTCCAAAACACCTTGCGGTATTGGAAAATTTATCCATTCTATTCCAGTACTTTTATTTTAATATATGAAATATTTTGACGTATGGCTGGAAAGCAGGCAGAATGTAATGGAATTTTATTTAATTTTATTTGATAACTAGTTCTAAGTCTTCAATTCCAAAACAGCGCAAGGAGAAATATTACTAATTACTTTCTAGGTTCTGTTTAGAATATTTATTCCTATGTAATAACAACAACACCACATATGATTAAAAAAATGCAATGGCTCTTCAAAAGTCTCCGCACTCCTTTATTACTACCAGCTTTTCATACTGATGTGTCACATTTGAAATTGAAAAGGAGAAATTAAAACCAAATAAAATGTCTTCTACTTACTCTTTCCTGTATTACTGACATTTACATTTCAGTTATTTCAAGCACTGCTAAACCAAAGCCTGCATTTCAAATACCTTTCTTTTTAGTAGCTGATTTGGCACCTTTCCCAGTAACTTTGCCTGAATTTTTCTGTGATGATTTCAGGTCTTCCAGCTGCTGACGTTCTTCTTCTTCCTCCATTTCTTTAGACCGTATTTCAGTGGTTACCTTGGCACCATAGTCACACATAGTAAAGCACATAGTATCAATACTGTGCAACTACAGTTTAAACAGCCTATGCTTACTGGAAGTACTTGATGAGACATACACACATAAAATAAAACAAAGGAGATTTTTTAACTAAATACATTGATTACATTTTGATTATTTATAAACCACAAAATTCTATAGCAAAAATGCAAGATGGGAAAATAATGGTTTTAATTGTTGTAGCCCATCATGTGTAACCTAGGAGAAAGTGAAAAACATAAGAATCAACAGTATGCAAAGCAAGACTACAGTTCCACCATAAGACTGCAGAACTGAACTTTTTTTGAAATGCTCAGAAAGAAAAAGTGAACCTATGAACCAGATATTTGAAAAGACCACCTAATTTACTTTCAGTTATATATAGAAAATAATGTAACCATAGCTTTTGAAGTTATGAAAGCTTTGAGCAAACATTGCATTACAGGATAAAATTTTTCCCTCTTCTCATACTTCTGTAAGGGATAAGGGGTTTGCTTATCATGGAAGAAGTAGATATATAGAGTCAACATTATTTGTCTCAGTAACTGAACGAAAGAGTCATTTGCAAATACAGAGGTGCTGGAGATCTGATAATACATGGATTCCAACATTTTCCTCATAGAAACACAAACATATTCAATGGAAATATCAGTGGCAGAGCAAGAGGCATGAAATTGAGATACACCGTGCAAAGGCTGTGTATTTTGGCTGCACACTGAATGGAAGGCTTTGTCCGATCCAGAAATGTTTAAGTAAATAAAACATTCCTTACCATATTTGATACTGCTGTTACTGCTGCTTGACATGTATCAGTAATAAGATTTTCATCTTTCCCAAAAGTGGCCTTTCCACTTTCAGAAGAATTCTCATCCTTAGCACTCTTCTGTAGAGTTGTCTTGCTTTTTGACTTAGTAATACTTGTTTCTGATGAAGGCAGCTTCCAAGAAACTAGAGGAATCCTTAAAAAAATAATATAAGGCATAATTTGTGCACCTCTTTATAAAAAGTGTTGATTTATAGCTATATTGGACAATATAGTAAGAGAATGAGAGTACTATTTTCAAAACTTGCCATAGCAACAGAAAAGGGATGAACTTTCCTTATGACCAAAGGTGATAAAATGGATGAGAAGAAAACTGTTTTGTTAACTAAAGAAGATAAGGAATAATAATAGATGAATAAAACTACATTAAGTGACAGTGTGATCTGCTGATATATTCCACAAGGGCTAGAAGTACAGCCTCATTACTCAGATGGTTTCTAAGTGAACTGTATTTAAAAAAGCAGTTATCATTATTGACAGCATTTTTGATATTGTGAATTTAATTGATGATATCTCTTTAATGTGGCATTCAGTTCTGTGCATCTTTCGTTGTTGCTTTGACTTATACTTGCTGTTATATATCCCTTTTAATTTTGTCTGTGCAAACTTTAAACCTGTTTATGTTCCATAATAATATTTAACTTAGTTATGTGAGGATTGTGCTTGAAACTGTCAGCAACACAGAGGGAAGCAGGAAACATTTCTATAGCAGATTTCTTTCTAAGTCAGCTTTTTAACTGTTTTATAATTCAGAGATAGATTAGTGAAAATTATATAGGTAAGTCAGTAAAAATCAAGGATAAATTAAAACTGTAAGATGATTCAAGATTCATTATTTGAATATAATGCCTGGATAAAAATTCCTGTTTACCTATCATTTGAAACATACACATACATATTTTCACATACACCCACAAAGCTAACAATACATTGTATATATTTGTATTTGTATAAATCAGTGCATTTCTACCTTCTTGATTCATTTTGATCTTCTTTCTGCTTTACATCAACAATGTTTAACAATGGGATTCTAGTAAAATCTTGACTGTCCTTTGTTGGGATTTTTCCTTCCATTGCCCTATAATAGTCATGAAGAAGTCTCTTTGTATCTTGGAAACGATCCACTTCAACCTCAAGAAGATAGAATGGAAAGATTGTAATTCAAAACAGGACAGAAAAAATTTCTGTTATGTTTTTACATACATGATAGCAAAGTGATCTAAATCCTAAGAGTTTGAGGGAGAACAATGAACGTAACCATATTTGTTTGAAAATTTGCAGTGTATTTAATGCATACTTCTACATGCATCTATAATGTCTTCAAAGAGGTATTTCTAAGGTTTAATAAAATTCTTAGTGGTTAGAATAGGAAAAATTATTTACAATAAATAATAGTTGATGCATTAAATTCAGTTATAATATATATTGCTGTATATGTATTTCCATACTAGACGCATATCAGTACCAACATTTCATAGGCATCTTTTTGTTCAAAATAATTAAAACCCTTAATAGCACAAAATAAAAAGACTTAAAAGTGAAGCAGAAAATTTTACAAGTCATACGGTTTTTCTGGACCAAAGAAATCAACAGACTTTCCACACCCAAGTATCTTGAAGATCTTTTTGTGTGAATTGTCTTGAAAGAAATCCAGTATGGTTCAAAAAACATTTAACACCTGTCATGTTTTGATTTATTGATACAGGATGGTGTTAGCTTCTAACTGAAAAAACAGTACTGAATATTCATGGGAAAATGCACAAAACCACATTCACAAAATGAAGGATAAAACCTTTGTGGTATAAACCAACATGTATCCATAAGTTAAGGAGAAAATACCTTATTGTATAACAGTGTGTACACAGAATGGTGGAAAGAAATCTGATAAACGGCATTTATACAAATTTGTATGTTTATACCGTGAAAGAGCCACCTGGGGAATATATGTAATTTCCCACAGAAAAACCCACAGAAAATTCAAGACCAAAGAAGCCTATTTTTGGCTGTTTCTCAAACAAAGCCATAACATAAATATATAGTTATCATATTTTTAGTTCTATAGTTTTAGCATCAATAATTCATTTTCTTCAGGGAGTATATACTAAGTAAAGGAAGCAAAAATGTTGCATTTTTCCTTAGGAAAAAAAGCTTATTATGGGTAATACATGTATTTGTAATTTAAATGGCTGTTCTGCATATCCACATAAGACACGTCAAATTAGACTCATAGTGAATCTCCTGTGGATTGCATCATACACGTCCATGAAATTCTGCCAGAAAAACAATTAGGGTTGCAAAGTTATACATGAATACAAAAGGAGAAAAATAGAAGATACAAGCTTAGCAATATCACTTTAATTTGTCTCCCTTATGGATATAATTTAAGTTATATTTTTAAATACATAGTCATAAAAATGTCCTTATTACAGGACGTTGTTCAGTTAGTCAGCAGTTACTCTACATTTATCAAAGAATATAAAATCATATAACCATAGAATATTAGATGAGACCCATAAGAGTCATCAAGTCCATCATACACGACAACCAAACCCAACATATATACAATCATATTCAGGCCTCTCTCTTAAGTTAATAATTTAACAGAGTTAATAATTACCTTAATATAGCAACTGACTACTTCACAAGCTTTACTTAAATAACCACAACACTCATGTCTCATAAGAGAGTGGTTCCCTTGTTCAGTAAGCACATAGAAATAAAACAGAGAACTGAAGGGCAAGAAGCCCAGACTAAGCTGCTTAGGCCTGATTTTTCAGCCAAATTATCATCACATGGCATGTGTTTAAAACATTGTCTTCATTGTCTCCTTTACAGTTGCCAAAACTTTCACAGAATGGTCATTCAGAAAAGCCTGTCTAATGTAATCTAGTCTAGTCCAGTCTATTCCAGCCCTGACATAAAAAACATGTATCCACCTAGAACAGCAGTCACAAGGAAATTTTAGTTTACTTCAGCAACTGAAGTAATTAATAGTCTGGCTGAATAAGAAAGGCTTAAGGTGGAGCAGAGGAAAGCCAACTAACTGAAGACAGTGTCTTGAAAATTTTGAAGTTAGGTGTTGAAAGTTGGGTCGTATTTGAATGGATTTTCTCAATAGCAACAAATGACACTGCATTTTCAAAAAAACATTTTTCTTTTTCAGTCTGAAGGAAACATTTCAAGCTGCATTGGTGAAGCAACAAATGAAATAATTTTATGTGAAATACACAACAACCTGAACAGCAAGTGAGTCTACAGCAGCAGTTAATTATGTAGTTCGAAACTTAAGAGCCGACGTCAATATTATCACAGAAGGATAAACAGCTCTAAGATTTGTGTTACGAAAATCAGATTATTCACTTGGCTGATAAAACCACAAAGACCACCAATTTATATTGCAGATTGAAAGCTGAACAATAACGATGATATATTCCCTAACCATGCCTGCCTGCAAAACCAGTTTAATTTATTGAATGCCATCTGCTTTTAATCTCTAACTTTTAGATAAATTCAGGAGAGGCATGAATATGTGCTTATCTAATTCTTCATCTTTCACTTATTCGGAACAAACTGTATGAAATTCCTCTGAGGCTCACTTTCTTCCAAATCTATTTTGTTGTCCCCTTCTATTGCAGGCTCCGTAGTAGAGCCATACCTGCATGAGTGAAAAGAAATGGTTCATCGCAATCCCCCTACGATCTGGTAACCAGCCATCATTCATGATATCAGTACGTTCCTGCTCAGCTTCTTCTCTTCTGCTATCACAGATATCCCAGAGAAAATCTCTTAGGTCCTAAAAACCAAAATCAAATATGAGAAATAACTATGAAAGAAAACATAAATGTATTTTTTTATGTTTATTATTAAAAATCACATATATTGCTTGTGCCTAGGGAATCTTCCCATTTGGATCTTTTTCATCATTGCCACAGATGTCAAAGCTTGGTCAAAAAGTTATGTGCTTACAGGGAGCTGACAGAAAGTAGTACGGGAAATATGCCAGACAGAAGAATTCAAAAATATGAGATCAATGTATAGGAAGAGGACAACTGCCTTGCTTTCCCTGGGCAGAGAGACCTATCTAAACTAGACACAGATGGGAGAATATGAATAGTTAAACTCTGCACCAACAACTTTGCCCTTGAATGGTTTGCTAACAAATACAGCTATGAGAAGAATACTCTAAGGACATGTGCAATACGAAAAATTCTGAGAAAATTATGTGAGAGTTCAAATATTCTTCCAATTTGCATAGGTCCTTTCCATTTTCTTTAACGTGGATGGTTCTTTATAACTGAGGGCTCTTCAACTAGTGACTATATCTGATAGCTGACACCTCTGATATCAGCACATAACTGATAGGATTGAGGACCTACTAAGCATACAACAACATGCATGCAAACACTTCCCCATTGCCATTTCTGCATGGAAATAGCGTGACAGGCCTCTATGTAATAAGAGGAGATGGGAAGAGTGCTACTAAATGCAGCGCTAAGGTAAGCTAAAATCAGCTGTCTCTCAGGTCCCAAGAAATTCTACACCACCTGACTTGTCTGGAATAAATAGAAGTGGCATTCCAGACTACCAGCCCTGCACTGAGAAGCTTAGGTTTCAGGTGATAAGTGATTCCTGATTGACCATATCTTGGTCTCAGCCTAGTATCAGAGAATCATAGAATCATTTAGGTTGTAAAAAACTTTTAGGACCATCAAATCCAACCATCAGCCTAACACTGTGAAATCCACCACTAAACCAGGTCCCTAAGAAGCACAGTTACATGTCCTTTATGCACCTGCAGGGATCGTGACTCAACCACTTCCCTGGGCAGCCTGTTCCCCTTTCATGAAGAACTTTTTCCTAATATCCAATCTAAACCTCCCTTGGGTCAACTTGAGGCCATTTCTTTTCATCCTGTAGCTAATATGTCAGATCCTCTTTCTCTCCCCATGTCCACAGTCTTCAGACAAGTCCAGTTGTCCTCTGTTGGACAAAAGCCACAGAGAATCTGACAAATGAGTAGTCCCTGAGCTACATAACACATCAGTGATGACATAGATATTAGGTGAAGGCTATCAGATATTCATGGCTGGCCCAGCACTGTAGGATATACACATAAGGATATGCTACCAAATAAAAAAAGATACAAGCATAAAACTTATATCTTTTGCAGTGGTGGGTTGACCTTTGCTGGCTGCCAGGTGTCCACCAAGCTGCTCTATCACTCCCCCTTCTCAAGTGGACAAGGAGAAAAAAATACGATAGAAAAGCTCATGGGTCAAGATAAAGACAGGGAGATCACTCATTACCATCCCATGGAAAACAGACTCAACTTGAGGAAATTGATTTAATTTATTGCCAATTAATAAGAGATCAGAATAGTGAGAAACAAAAGTTAAAACACCTTTCTCCCATCCTCTCTTCTTCCTAGGCTCAACTTCACTCCTGACTCTTCTACCTCCTTCATCACCAAGCGGTGCAGGGAGGATGGGCTATGGGGGTTGTAGTCAGTTCATAACACTTTGTCTCTGCTGGTTCTTCTTCCTCATGGTCTTCTGGGTTCCCTCCTAAGGTATACAGTCCTCTATGGTCTTCTCCAACATGGGACTTTCCCACAGTCTGCAGTTCTTCACAAACTGTTCCAGCATGGGTATTTTCTATAGGCTGCAGTTCTTCAGGAACAGACTGCTCCAGCCTGGGTCCCCCACAGGCCACAGGTCCTGCCAGAACACTTGCTCTTTTGTGGACTCCCCTCTACAGCCCGCAGTTGCTGCCAGGAGCCTGCTCTGTTGTGGGGTCTCCACAGGTGACATCTCTCTTCAGGGTACATTCATCTGCTGTGGTACAGAATCCTCCATGGGCTGCAGGGCAAGTATCTGCTTCATTGTGGTCTACTAAGGCCTGCAGGGGGACAACCTGCATCACCATGGCCTTCTCCACTAACTGCATGGCAATCTTTGCTCTGGCACCTGGAACACCTCCCCCTCCTTCTTCACTGACTTAGGTAACTGTATAGTTGTTTCTCACATATTCTCACTCCTCTGTCACAGCTGTCATGCAGTGTTTTTTACCCTTTCTTAAATATGCTATTGCAGACACACCACCAGCATGACTGATGGACTCAGCTTTTGCCAGCAGCAGGTCTGTCTTGGAGCCAGCTGACAGTGGCTCTGCCTGATACAGAGGCAGTCCCTGGTGTCTTCTCACAGAAGCTACCTCTGCAGACCCCATGCTACCAAAACCTTGACACATAAACCTAATACAATACAATACCAGAAAAAGAAAAAAGAAGCATGACATAAGATAGGCCAAAAAACAGAGAAATAAATATGCACAAGTGGAAGTGAAATAGCTTAAGAGGAGTGGTAAAAAGGAAAAAAATGTAAAAAGTAAGATGATTCATGTTACATCAAGCTTGTATAGACTTTAGGGTATACTATAACTTTTGCCATTCACTTACAGTAACTCTTTGGTGTAGTTCTGCTTTTGTCTCCTCATCTTCTCGCAGGTCATCAGCAACTGAATTAAAATCCAACTGCCACTGAGATACAAAATCCTGCTTAAGATCTGGACGCTTCAAATAATCTTGGAATTTTTTTCTGTAATTATAGTATGAATAATTCTGGCGTTAAAAGACACAGAATGCCACAGGAAAAATACAAAATAATATTAATGTAATAAGCTACAATTTCTACTCACCTAATGTCTGCTAAATAATGTATCACAGAGTGTTGTTCATCCCTTAGGCATCTAAGTATAGTTTTGATGGTATTCACATACACATTTTCTACCATTTCCCAGTAAGGTACTAAAAAACCAGGTATCTCCTGTTAATTTTTTAAAAACATCAAAATTAATTGGCACATTTCTTGGTTACCCATTTAGCTGTAGCATTAGCAAATATAAGAAAGATTATTTCATTAAAACATATTATTGACTTTTTTTCACTATGCATTTATTTTGATTTACAACTATTTACAACATATGTTGTGTCTAGTTGTGTAGTCCTCAGCACAGGAAGACATGGGCCTGTTGGAGCGGGTCCAGACGAGGCCACAAAAATGATCAGAGGACTGGAACAGCTCTGCTGTGAGGACAAGCCTAGAAAATTGCAGTTGTTCATCCTGGAGAAGGCTCCAGGGAGAGCTTATTCTGGCCTTTCCATACTTAAACGGAGCCTACAGGAAAGACGGGGACAGACTTTTTAGTACGACTTGTTGCAAAAGGGCAAGAGGTTAAACTAAAAGAGGGGAGTTTCAGGTTAGACATAAGGAAAAAAAATTTTACAATGCGGGTGGTAAAACCACCCAGGTTGCCCAGAGAGGTGGTAGATGCCCCATCCCTGGAGACATTCCAGGTCAGGCTGGACAGAGCTCTGAGCAACCTGATCTAGTTGAAGATGTCCCTGCTCATGGCAGGGGAGTTGGACTAAATGAGTTTTGAAGGTCCCTTCCAACCAAAACTGTTCTATAATTCTATGATATAGTTTATCCTGTGCATTTCTTTGTAGAAAAGTAGCAGTACTCAAAATGAAAGGGGAATTCCAGCAGATTACTCCAATATCTGTGGTTTTCAATATACTCATAAACTAAGTGAAGAAGACTGAGTCCTTAAGTATCAAAATTTAGTGGTACACAACTGGTCAAGCTGGTAAAAATATAAACTGACTGTCTAGTGTTGCAAAAGTGACATCGGATTGACTGACTGTCATGAAATGCAAAACAAAGCCCATGGCCAGAGGAAACCAAACATATTGAGCTATGGGCTTTAGACACTCAGAAAGGATTCACAGCATATGCAAGCTAATTGAAGTCATGAAGGCAAAACTAGTAAATATTAAGAAGGGAATTACAGAACAAAATTCAACGCATCATTATGCACCATTCAAATCTACATCTCGAACACTGCATGCAGTCCCAGCCCTCTGTCTCAATAAATTTACAGCAGAACCAGAACACAGACAGAAGAGCAAGAACCATGATTAAACATATTGAACTGTCCTACACGAGGAGAGATAAACAGATTATGACTGGATTGGAGAAGCAAAGCAACATTGAGCAAAATGAAGAAGGTGTAATAGATGCCTGTCACATTTTTTATACCTTCAGAGGGTGACTATAGAATTATTATCCATTGTATCTGACAATATAAGAACTACGGTCATCAAGTGACACAAACAACAAGTTTAAAGCAAAGAGACATAAAAGTTTTGGGTTGGTTTTTTTTTTTTTTTGTTTGCTTGTTTTTCAGAAATACCTTAATTATGCAGGCTATGTCACAGAGACCAAAAAGTATAAAAAGCAACCAGACATAATCATGGAAGAAAAGTTTATTGAGAGCTACTAAACATGAAGATGCAGATGCAAAGTTACCTCAGGAAACCCCTACATTTCAGATCACTGGGAGCTAGGAAGATGTCTTTGAGAAAAACACATTAGAAAAAAGTATCCTAGCTGGAAGATCAGTGCACAGTCTCCCTGTTCTAAAATTCTTTCTACAAGATCCACAACTGGCCCTTGTGAAAGGCAGAAAACCAACTCAGTAAGTCTATGCTTGTATTTCATAATATTAAAAAGTAATATTATTTTGGAATCAATGTGGTATTCTTTGTCATCATTGTGAAGAATTAAGAGAAAAAAACAACAACAAACATTTTAAAGTATGTTTCCTTATATATTTCAGTATCAGCTTCTATTCGAGGTTTTTTTTAGATATTTATAATACAGTACGAGTGTGTCTTTCATTGTACGTCGTTTTCTTCAATATTTTTCAATGAGATAAAACCTTTAGGTAGAACATGCATAAAATACTGAGAAAAACATCTAATTTGACATCTAAGACTTTTAATCATGAATGGTCGTACCTGGGGAATTGGTTCATCTACATAAATCCATTCATCTGATCCTGGTTCGATTGGTGGTGCTGTCACAGGAACTGGAGGAAGCAGATCTCCAGATGCAACTGGTGAAATTTTTTTTCCTGGTGATTCTTCTTCAACAGACCCTTGTATATGGATATTACCTTTGAATGTATTTTAAGTATCAATAAACAGAAGTACACATCTATGCTACTCTGACAAGTTCAAAATAATGAGACAGATTCAATATTTCATTACTTAGGTGTTGTTCATCCAAATATCTACTAACCAAATCAGTGATGCCACAGTTACAAAATCACTTTCCAATTAATCTTATATTTTGGAGGATGGATACTTTCCTAAGACCACATTGTGCGAGAAACATGAAGATACTGAATTAGTGTGTACACATATGAGATAAATTGTTTACCAGGTAAACCAAGGCCAGTGGTGTTAATTAGACTCTGAGATTCACCGTAACTATCATGATTTCAGAGACTCCCTGTCTAATTAAAGAACAGTTGCAAACACCGAGGAAGAAACAAACAGATAAATCGAGCTAAATCTGGCCTACTATGGAAAACATACGGTACTCTGAGGAGAAGCTAAGAAGTATGAAAGATGATGGTTGGGAAAAAAAAAAAAAGAAAGGAAAAGATCATGTGTAGAGAAAGAAGAAAGTGAAAAATGCTGCTAGCCTCTAGTATATTAATATACCAATTGTAGCTAGCAGCTTCACAGCATGATTCAACCCTAGGATCTGAACTAACCTCTTGAAAGAAATCAGTGTCTCAGTAAAAATAGAAGGACCCTACAACAACATTGATTAACTGCTCAGAATCATGTACATGCATTCTGGCCAGCTTTGCTGTGGATTAGAAAACAGGCTTGAATTGTAACAGTGTTGACTTTATGTTTGAAAGCTTAGCATTTAAAGAATAGATGTGTTCTGTTTTTCTTTAAGTACGACAAATCTGCTTCTGAAAAACACAGTCTTGCTAGGTGCTCCAGTGGAATAACTGCTATCATTCTCCTGATTTCAGTTTATAAAAACCACAAAACTGTTTGCCACATAAAATATTCCAACTACTTCAGCTTCTGCTAAATATTTTGAGAACTGATCTCTGAAGTTTGCTTTGCCATGCCACTCTCAGAATGTTACTGATGTCTGAATAATTCATACACATTCTCATACCTCTGCTCTGCTCATCTTAACCTAATAGTGAAGAACAGCTTGGAACCTATCAACATAAATATGAAATTAAACATTAATTGACCACAGTGGTTATTTCCATATATGGAGTAAACATCCTTCGCTGTTGACTCCAGCGAGTCTATGAATTCTATGAAGCACATTAAAAAACCCATTACAGCCAGGCGGTTCTTTGAAAACACACCACCCAATTTTCTGTCAGGTGTGATACTTCCAATAATTTTTCGTGAACTTGAAACATTGTGCAGGAGTAGAGGTCTAAATTTTTACTGTTAAGAGTGCTTTTCAAGCTATATGTTTTTTAACTGTTGCTGTTAGAAGAGACATCAGACTTTCTCCTAATAATTATGAATAACCATTTTTTTCTACTAATCAAGTAGACTCTTTTTCTAGTTTACTAATCCTGGTTTACTTGATGCATCATTTCCCTTGAATATTTAATCTTTTTCCTTTCTTATTTTTAAGTGATTCTTTCCTTTTGGGTGATTAAGAGGAAAACTGGAATGAAGATGCACCAAAATGGATGTCAAAATCACTCTGAGTTATCCATGTTTTTAAGCTGCTGATGATAAATCAATATTTGTTGATAATGGTGACTTAGTCTTTCCTGTACCATTATGCTATCTCATATGGTGAAAATGCTAGCTGTAATATTTAAACTAGGAAGAAAAGACTGAATTTAGTAATCCTTTACTTCAGGGAATTTAAATAAATCTAATAGACATTTTATTTTAAATATTTTAAAATTCTTCTCAAATGATATTTGCAACTATGTGAAATTGATCCATATCCTCTGAAAAGGTAAAAACATAACAGAAAAGTTCAGAGTTCTGGTTCACTAACTCACAAATCCCCAAAGCTTTGAAAGGCAGTGAAAACAGATGTTTCTACATAGTTTTATAAATTAACTAGTAGAGTTAATTATAAAGCATAAAGTTTTTTATTTCTGAATTGTGAAAAGCAGGAATAGGAAAACTTACTTCTATTCTGGTTCTTGGCAATTTCTTCCATTATAATTTCCTTCACTGTTTCACACATAAGACTTTCTTCTGTCTCTGCATTGACTTTCACTAGAATATTTTGATGGACTGAAAACCATTTCTCTAATTTTGGCCATGTGTCTAGAAAGCCTGAAATTCTACAAAAATCACATTAATATATAAAATTAAAATATATCTACTGGAAAATAAAACATTTTCCCAATTTAACAAACAAAAGAAAGAACAAAACATCTAATTCAATACTAAAACAAATCCAGGCAATATTTTTTTTTTTTTTTAAATAATACTCCATCCACATCAACCCCATTCATTTTCAACACAGGAAAATTTTCAAAATCCTACTGTTAACTAATCTTACATATTTCTTGGTCTTCCTTGTCACAGGCTAAACCTATGCTTTCTTGTATCACAACTAAAACAATAATAGTCAATAATGTAATATTCTAAACCAGTTAGTGGTATCAATTATTTAGAAAGAAAACCTGTTCCTGATTTTGCCATTTATATAAACAACTAAAAATTCAACAAAATATACACTAATTCATCTTATAAAAGTGTCAAATACCATTTTAGAAAATCTGTAACTCTAGCCAAGTGCATTTCACTCAAGGGCAGTCACATGATACGTGACATAATCTCAGATATATCTATGTATACATGTTTACAGGTATATCTGTATGTATGGTTCACGCAATATCTCTCTCTCTCTCTATATATATATATATCTGAAGAAGAAAGTCTCCTTGGAAGAATACCTTGCAAAAGCAAAACACATTAATTTCTTACCTTATAGGTTTATTATATTGTGTCAAAAGTTAAAGTACTTATTCAGGCTCCTCATTAGAGAAACTCCTAAGTAAAATCTTAACATCGGGCATTTCAGTCCTATCATGGATCATGTATGAGGTTCAAATGAACTACATGCCTAGACATCTAGCTAAAGCAGTACTTTTGTATTTCACATAACATACCTGTGTAGCACTTGGTCCCTAGCTAAATCAATCTTCTCTTTTAGGACTTGAGTATCTGAATTTTGACTGTTCTCCTCCTCTTCAGTTTGAAATGACTTTGATTTATCTGCTGCATGGAAAATAGCATATATGAGGATACGCTGAAAAAGGTAATTATGGAGGTAGTTATTCACCCTAAGTAAGATACTGATTAAAAGAGAAATTTCAGTGTTCTTTGATCTTCTGTTTTTTAATTTAAAAATTGGGTGCCAAACTTCCTACAAGAAAGTAAATAAGACTATAAAATAAGACTATAAAATAAAGTTGGAAAGTACCTGAAGACAGTGTTCGAATGCAGAGCCAATTAGAGCACTAACATTTTATGATGGATACTTTGCAGTCATAGAAATATCTCCAGTTGTAGAGACAGTGTTCCTGTGGGCAGATTATTCCAGGCTTATCTGTTCTAACAATTAAAAGGTATTTTCCCCAGTCTCATCTGAATCCTCCTTGAAGTCAGTACTCCTTTTTGAAACAATGGGCAGATATTCTGCTGCATCTGAACACAAGGTGTTCTCCCTCTCTGAGTCTTCTCTAGATTTTAATGGCTTTAATTGAATAGAAATAACCCATTTTTTCTAGATTTCTGACTGTCTTATTGTACTTTTGACTTTTTTCTTGTATTACATGTTATAAAATACATTCTGTTTGGATTTCTGAGATTACCCCCTGTATTATCACAGTTTCAAAGTGTTTGGCAACACAAAGTCTTCAAATTAACAAGAATTTCAAGTGTTTACAGATTTATCTTCACTGCATTATTGGTAAAAGCTCTAATGATTTTTCCTCATCCTCAATCCTACCAACATATACAAACTAAAGGCAAATGGTGCTTTAATTCAAGCCATGTGCCATGCAAGTGCTGCAGTGAAAACACTGAAGAGGAATCTCCTTATAATTTGGACAGTATGGAGTACATTTCTGAAGAGAACTTTAATGTTTTCTCAAGGTGAGTAAGGGCAGCAAAAATGTGTGGTCTGGAAGTGAAATGGCCCACAAAAAGCCTTTGATGCTTTTGCAATTTTTGCCAAAATTTACTACCTCTGATTGCTAAGTAAAGACAATCAATAGGGAATGAATGTGGGCACATCTCTTTGCTTATCCTTCATCGCTTTTCAAATGTGTCTCCTGGATAAACAGTAATATCAATTTGTAATGAGGCATATTTCTGCATCTGCTGTAACTTGTGTTTTCTCCAGTTGCTGTTTTATGTGATATCTAACACCAGTCACTGTGGTATCTCAGCTCCAGTGAGAATTCAGTACAAATACAAAAAAGCATATACACATGCACTCGCACACTTCTGATCTGCCTTCGACTGAAAGAATCTGGAAGTATTCATGCTGATAACTCACGATTAATGAATGTCATATTGTGCCATGCAGATAAACGATGCAATAATTTTATTTTGTTCCAATGAGTACAACATAAAGGTATATCTAGTAAACAATGTTTGGAATTAAGGTATTACTTATACCTAGTTGTGCACTTTTAGGCAGTTAGAGATGGGCCTTACAAACGGAGAAGAAAGCTGTCAAATTGAAACAATTTTAATTTCATACTTACAGAGGAAAACCTAGACATTATATAATTAAGTATCTTTGATTGATATATGCGACTTGCTATTATGCTGCAAAGTACTCAGAATTTAGTAATCTCAGTATTATAACAATTTTAACATTCCTCATACATCAGAATCTGCTTGCCATTTAACTTTGTTAAAAGTAGTTGGAAACTTACACTCCGATTTAGCCACACGTTTCAGTACCATGGTGTCTGAAATATCCAATAATATGGAAACATCAAATGCAGGTGGGGAAACAGGAGGCTTAGGGGCTCTGGGATCTGTAGCAAGTAAGAGTATTCCAGAGTTTGCATCTTCTTGTTCTGGATCAATCCCTGTATATGCTTTTTCAAATAGCTTTGCCTGATTAACTGTCTTTGGAAACCCATCCACAATCCATCCCTTTTCAGGTGGTGTTTTCCTAAAGGTAAATGAAGAACCAGAATTATATAGTGAATTGATAACACAGTAATAACACCTAAAGAAGTGCTTGACCCACAAGTCTTTCATTCAGAATTCAATATATTAAATATCCTGATGAATTCAGAATGTGACAGACACCATTAAAACTTCATCTGTAAAGCAATGGATTTTAAACCAGAAAATAACATCAAGCCTTACTAAAAGTGTGGGGGGAAAAAAGCAAAACCAAAACTATTTATGCTATCTTGACAAATCAGCTTTGCAGAAACAAACTCTACTCAGACTATGAATTAAATCCAGTTGGTGGCCAGTCACAAGTGGTGTTCCCCAGGACTCAGCATTGGGTCCAGTTCTGTTTAATCTCTTATCAATAATCTGGAGAAGGGGATCAAGTGCACCCTTAGTAAGTTTGAAGATGACACCAAGTTGCGTGGGAGTGTTGATCTGCTGGAGGGTAGGAAGAGTCTACAGAGTGATCTGGACCAGCTGGATCAGTGGGCTGTGGACAACTGTTTGAGGTTTAAGAAAGCCAAGTGCTGGGTCCTGCACTTGGGTCACAACAACCCCGGGCAGCGCTACAGGTTCAGGGGAGAGTGGCTGGAAAGTTGCTCAGTGGAAAAGGATCTGTGGGTGTTGACTGACAGCAGCTGAACATGAGCCAGCAGTGTGCCCAGGTGGCCAAAAAGGCCAACAGCATCCTGGCTTGTATCAGGAATAGTGTGGCCAGAAAGACTGAGAAAGTGATTGACCCCCTGTACTTGGCACTGGTGAGGCCACACCTGGAATCCTGTGTTCAGTTTTGTGCCCCTCACTACAAGAAAGACATTGAGGTGCTGGAGAGAGTTCAGCGAAGGGCAATGAAGCTGGTCAGGGGCCTGGAGCACAAGTCTGATGAGGAGCAGCTGAGGGAACTGGGGCTGTTCAGCCTGGAGAAAAGGAGGCTGAGGGGAGACCTTATCACTGTCTACAACTACCTGAAAGGAGGTTGTAGAGAGGTGTTGGTTTCTTATCCCAAGTAACTAGTGATAGAATGAGAGGAAATGTCCTCAGGTTGCACCAGGGAAGGTTTAGATTGGATATTAGAAAAAATTTCTTCACGGAAAGGGTTACTAAGGATTGGAACAGGCTGTTCAGGGAAGTGGTGGAGTCACGATCCCTGGAGGTGTTTAAAAGTTGTGCAGACTTGGTGCTTAGGGACATGGTTTAGTGGTGGACTTGGCAATGTTAGGTTAACAGTCGGACTTGATGATCCTAATGGTCTTTTCCAACCTAAATGATTCTATGATTTTATGATCAGAGGTGGAATTTCACTATTTTCTCTACTAACCTTTGTACTGAAGTGGCAAACAGAAAAATCTGTTTCCTAACTTTAAAATATATTCATATATAACTTTAAATTATACTCATATGGGAACTTAAGTGCTAATTTCACATCAGTGTAGTTGAAATAATTTTCTCTCAAACCAGACTAGACAAAAATAAGTAAGCTGAAGTATGATTATGCATCTCACAAAGTCTAAAAGAAAAAATACTAATGCTCAATAGCTTTTAACTAATAAACAAAATACAGATATTAGTTATATTTAATGACTGGATGATAGTCGTCACTGTTTTTACTTACTTTCAGTAGTGTACAATAACGTCTGCATAATTTAGGGCTAGACTCTAGTGCTACCATAAAAATAAGCATTAGCTAACTTTACTAAGTAGCTCCACTTTCCATGCAGAAGATTCCAGTGTTCAAAAAATACCTTAATATAGAGAAACGGCTGAATCTGGACTATAAATGGGATAATTACGTACTAAATAATGAAGAAAAAAAGTTACACAATTTCATACTTAATGGCTTCCAACAGAATGTCAATCAGTAATTCATCGGGAATACTTTTTCCTTTCTTCAACAATTTCTGTGACACGGCGCCAAGCTGGGCACGTACAGACATCTGTGGAAGAGTGCAGTGTAAGACTAATATGCTCAGAATGTTCACAACACTGAAAAATATTCCACTTTCTGTATTATATTATTTAGTTAGTTAGTTAAATCAAATGTTTCTTGTGTTGTTTATTTATTTTAATAGTTATTGTTATTTATTAAGGAGAAAATTTCAACTGATGCAAAAAAGGCCTAATTTCATTGACATCTCCAACTGATTTCCATCATTACACCTATGAAAATGCCAGACAGAAGCTAGGTTGAGAAACAAAGGATTTAACTTCAGTAGTTTTACAGCAGGGGTGTCAAACTAATTTTGACCAGGGGCTACATCAGCCTCACGGTTGCCTTCAAAGGTCCAAATGTAGTTTTAGGACTGTATAAATGTAGGAGTAGTTACATTTGTACAGTCCTAAAATTACATTCGGCCCTTTGAAAGCAACTGTAAGGCTGATGTGGGCTCTGGTGAAAATGAGTTTGACAGCCTTGTTCTATAAAGATCCTTTTATATCTTAGTTTTTGGAGTATTTTCCAGTGAGAGCAATAATGTCAAGAAAATCACTGTAGAATTAAGTATTTTTGAACACAAAGAAAAGAAACCTTGTCATGGGATGAATGATCCGCTTGGCAGCAGCAAGATCAGAAACACGTTTTTGCTAACTTGGAAACCACATCAAAAGTCGCGTATCTTAGGCAGATGTGAGATTTAACAAGAAGATACAAAACTTTTAACAGTATGCACAACTCTAACATATACAGCAATAGATTTTCATAATAAAGACTTTTTATATTTCATACAGAAAAAGCAGTGAGGTCAATAAATGAATTCAGAATGATGTACCCATTTTAACTAATGCATCTTTATCTTGATAAAGATAAAATTGGACTACAAACCTTGGATAGGTCATTCTGACTGTTGTCTGATTTTAATTCTTGCCCAGACAGATCCTCTTTGACAGGACAGTTACCTAAAACAGGTATATTATGAAGTTTGACAATTCTGTTACTATAATATTTATTACCATAGATAAATAATAAAAGTATATGCCTTGTTCTCTGAACAAATCAATACAGAAGGTATATGCGACTGTTAGAATGAAAGGAACATCGGTTAATTCACTTTGGAAGCAATTTCTGGAGGTCACCTTGTTCAAGTTCAACCTTCTCCTCAAAGTGTCAGCAGTTAAAAGCTCAGACCAAGTTGCTCAGTTTTTTACCTAGTGTGATCCTGAAAACCTCCAAGGATGGAGACTACACTACTTCTCTAGGCAATCTGTTTCGATACTTGATGTTTCTCATGTGGAAAAGGCCTTGTCTTATGTCTGGTCAAAATAGGAACAAGAAGGGCTTTTACAGCAAAAGGAGAAGGGCAGGGAAAATGTGGACCTGCTGAAAGACATGCACACAGCTGAGGTACTTAATGCCTTCTCTGTCTTGGTCTCTACTGGTAAAGCTCACACTCAGGATTCCAAATCCCCTGAGACTAGCAGGATAATCTGCAGCAAGAAAGACTTACCCTTGGTGCAGGAGGATCAGCTTAAGGAATGTTTATTAATAAATAAACTGGAAATATACAAGTCCATGGGACCTGATGGCATTTACCCACACGCGCTGAGAGAGCTGGCCTATGTCATTGCAAAACCTCTCTCAAAAATCTTCAAAAGGTCATGGTGACTGTGGGAGATTCCCTAGGCCTCAAAGGATGCAACAGTCACTCTTGTCTTCAAGGAAAGCAAGAAGGAGGAACGGGGGATGTACAAGCCCTTCAGCCTCATCTCAGTCCCTGAGAACTGATGGAGCAAATAAGCATGGAAATCATGTCAAGTATATTAATGGCAAGAAGATGATTGGAGGTTGTCAGCAGAGATTTATAAAGGGGAAATCACAGCCTTCTACAATGGGCTGGCAGGTTCAGTGTCCCCATGCCTTCAGTACCAGCTGGTGGCCAACTGTCTTGAAAGCAACTTTGCAGAGGAGGACCTGGAGGCCCTGGAGGAGAAGCTGACTGTGAGTCAGCAATGTGCCCCTGCAGCAATGAATGCCCACATCCTCCTCGACTACATTAAAAAGGTATGGCGTTGGTGAGACCACATATGCAGTACTGCATCCATTTTGGGACTCAGCCAGTGCAAGGAAGAAATGGATATATTGGATCAGGTCCACAGAACAACCCTGATGAATACTAAGGTCTTGGACTACCTGATATACAAGAAGAGGGTGAGACAGCTGGGACTGTTCAGTCTGGAGAAGAGAAGGCCTGAACCTGATTTCAATTCATAGAAATATCAGGGGCATGGTGGGAGAAATAAAGAAGCCAGACTCTACTTAGTGGTGCCAAGTAAAATGACAAAAGGCAACAGACACAAACTGAAACACAGGAAATTCCATTTAAACATAGAAATTTTAAACCCTTGCAGAAGGATTACATAATATTGGAACATGTTGCTCAGTGAGGCTGTGGAGTCTCCATCTTTGGAGATGTTCTTGAACAACCTGCAGTAGTGACCCTGCTTTGAGAAGGAAGGCTGGACTAGATGATCTCCAAAGGTCTCTTCTACCCTCAGTCTCTCTGTGATTCCAAGTTTAGGTGGCTGAGACCAGTGTCAATTCCTTTGTTGATAAGGTCTGTTGTAAAGAAAAGTGAGGGGAGGCAAGGGCTTGCCCTTCCCTTGAAATTAAAGCTCTCATCCTGCACCCCATCCGTGGTACATTACAGCTGTATAGTAGCCATGTTTGGACACTGTATTCTATCTTCTTGATTCTACGCTGATCCACACTTGCTGACTTGAGTTCCTGGCTTCACCTCAGACTTGCTTCATCAGCAGAATTGCTCGGTTATCACCAGACCAAGGCTCATGCTGATCAGTGTCTCTGAACCTCATAATGACTTCAATATTGTCACTCTTGATGAATGTTGGCAATTACTGCTTGCTACTGCCCTTGTCACCTTGCTCACCTTCCTTCACAGAGCAGCCTGCACTTGCTGCTCCCAGACACTAGGAATGTGGGGAAACAGGAAATTCATAATGGAAACTACTGTGAAAACTCAGATGTCATGGATACTACCTCAAAAGTACAAGAGAAAGAGTAATTGCCATTCAAATCTAGTAAGAATTTAAATTAAATGTTATAAATACACATACACATATAAATAAAATATATACACACCATTGGTTCCATTGATAGATGTTTCTGTTATGAGTTCCTCTAGAATTTTTGCTGGTGATTTTGATAAGTTATTTTGGACCTTGTATCAATTAAGAAAGGAAATGGATTAGAAAGGAAACTATGCACTACAGGAAAAACAAGCCCGTCAATTGAAGCTGAATATTGAAGTCTTGTAAGCCAAAACTTAGAATTAAGTTTGAAATTGAGTACAGAATTGAAATATGCATGCTTTCTCCCTTACACACTTCGCTTTTGTCTCCCTGTGAGAGCCAAACCTAAATATAATAAAAATGCTTACCTCATTTTCTTTCTCAGAACATTCTGCTTCCTGTGAAATCACATCATGTTCACTTTTCATTTCATTTTTAAGATAAGCTTGGATGGCCTCCTGAACCAGAGTATCAACAGATAGTACCTGAATGTTGCAAACTAATACACAAAAAAATTAACTTCACAGTTTGAGCAGAACATACATACAATTAATGGCAATTAAATTAATGATGGGAAGACAGCATTATTACATGCAGAGCAAAGCACAGTTCCTTTCCTTTGGACTTTTGATGTAAGTTGTTTCCACTATCTCTTCTTGGTAACCACTTCACAGTGTGTATCCACAATTACTTTGTTATCTTGATAATCTCTTCTATAACTAACATCCCCAGAGAAGTTTACCAAAAGCATTTTTAAATTCTCAATACAGAAGTAATACTATATTAACACTATATGTAAGTTCAGATGTTCTTAATCTTAGTTTGGAAGATAATGAATTATTGACTTGCAACCAACCTCTGCAAAATACAGATGCATCTGAGGTTCAAGGATTAGTGATGCAAGGATTTGCCCAAATGATTTTCATTGTCAGAATGGAATTTTAACACAAATAAGCATTTTTAAGAATTTTAGGTGAGGGGAAAAAAAAAAAAGTCTACCTTTTCCAAGAAACTTTACACAGGTAGTTTTTCCACTAAAATGTTTCCCCAAAATACATCCCTTGATGGGAAACTCAGGAAATGCAGGTGGTGAAGATTTGGGTTTTGGAGGATAGAAAATCTCCATCAGTCTATGAAGCACATGACCCAATATGTTATTATTAAGAGGAGGTTTGTTTTCACTGTTGTCTTCAGATGGGCGCCATTCCCCTGTCATACTCTGTATGAATGACATATTACCAAATAATTTGTCAATATGTCTTGTCTTTCATCTTTTTCAATATATGTATTTACACATAAACACATATACAACAACTAAATCTGAATAGTACTAAATAACGTTTTTTAGAATAAATCATTGTTAAAAGTTATAATTATGCCATAACCATTAAGTATTTCTTTATATTCATTAATACTTTGTTGGGAGAGACAAAAGAGACTCCTACAGCCATTTTCAGAGTGCTACAATAATTTTTCTAATTCCACGAACATGAAAAGTAATTTCACCAATACCACAGAATGAAAGAGTAGCAGATTTTTGGAGCAGAGGCCCAGTACCCTAGCATTCAGCATTCTAAAAACTGGGCAATGTTATTGCCCAGTATAACACATACATCTTTGAAAAATTCTACAGACAAAGATTTCAAATAAATGTCTGCCTAACATGCATTCAATAAAGAAGAAAAATCAACACCACAAAACAAACAAACCACCTTAGAATTCAAGACTTTTTAAGGGAAGGAAATACTGAGTAGAAACTTCCAGTTCATCTATTCTGAAACCAATATTAATGTTAACACTGGTATGAGTTACCAGTGTACAGCTTAAAGAAGTTTTGCTACTAAAGATGCTTTTACTGACAATCACACTGGGAGAAATATGAGAATGGAAGGATGTAGTCAGAACTGAATACAAAATTGTGTTTTTGCTACTGCAATATATCCTCTACCAGTATTGGATCTTATAACACCAGGAGAGTACTAATGTGCAGTTCATGCTATGAGAAGCTAAAGGAGCGCATTTTGGTATGGAGGATAATACCAGTCATGTATTATTTATTTGGTTGCAGGCTACTGAACAGCTGCTTGGAATACACATGGACTAGTAATATTCCCAGGTAGATTCTAGCTTATCACCTCATTCAGGCTGCACAATAAAGGGTAGAGAGGCAAAGTCAAATATTTCAGCAAGAGAAATTCCAACTATGAAAAAAATGAAGAAAATTGTTCACAATGAGAGTGGTTAAACACAGGAACTGGTTGCACGGAGAATCTGTGTAATCTCTACCCTTGGGAATACTTGAAAGCTGACCAAATAAGGTGCTGAGCAACCTTATCTGACTCAGAAGTTGGCCCTGCTTTGAGCAAATAGGTTGAATTAAATGACCTCCACATCCTTCTCAACATAAACAATTATATTATCCTCTAAAGTAAATATTTTATCACGATCAACAGAAGCAAAAAGTTTCATTCTAAGTTCTACTGAAGGATAATGTTTTGAGTTCATGTTCTAAGTAGAATATGCAATCTTTTTCCGATCTTACTATCATGAATGATATATTGCCACAGCATACATTCTACAAACAGAACTTGATCAGTGTTGACTTCAAACATATTCCATTAGATTAAGACAATGTGACTTATTATCAGTCTAAATGAAAACAACACCTATTCTTAATCAGTAAAATCAAGCAAAAATATTTTTCAATTGTACAATATCCTCTCTCAGATATACCTCAGAAAACATACGTTTTAATAGGTAATTGAAGACATGCTAAAAAAAAAAAAAATCAAATCCTTGTCCTATCTGAACCATTTTTCCCTAAACATGTAAGTAGAGATGAATCAGTTGTTTTAAATTCTATCCGATCTGTAGGAAAAATGAATTCCAAAGGGAACGGGCTCCCAATTTGTAGTATTCACCCTTCATATTTCTTGTTCATTTAATCAGAAGATTGCTAGACTGTACCTGCCTTGAATTAAAAGTAGCTTACCTGTCAGAAACAAGTTTTTAGGCATCCAGGTCAGAGTTACATAACTCTTGGTCAACACTCTTGATCAAAACTTGAAACTATTTGATACTTTGAGCAGCGTCTATTGTTATGCTTGTTTTGGGTGATTTCATTAGTATATTAAATGATTAGCCACAACTAATGATTTAGTAGTTTCCAAATATTTTCAAGGTCAATCTAATGTGAAATGTGCAACTGACCGATAGCACTTTTGTTCTTATATTTTATCAAATATATTTAACACTTTTAGTCAGCATTCCTAATGTAAACTCATGATTCTTGAGAGATGTCAAATTGCCTGTGCTGGTCTTTTTTTCTTCAGGGTTAAGAAAATGAGCATGAACTTTGCCAGAACGCCCTGACAATACACTTTTATCTAGAAGCAATACTTTGGGGGTAGTAGCTGTTCACTTTGGTGTTTAGAAGACATAAGTATGAATTGGTGCCTACAATTTTACATGTCATATGATAAAAGCTTTTGATAAATATTGATGCAGAAAAGCATAAGACCAAAAATATCTGGAAAAAAATGGTGTTAATGTGCATTTGAAAAAGCTTGGTAGTGAAAGAGAGGCTTTAAATGTGTCATTAAATATTTAGGGCCTTCAGTGCCTTTACATTTAGAGAAGACTACTGCTGCTTTGTTACAAAAAAAAAAAAAACCAATATGACTGAAAAACTTCATTTTTCATTAGTGCTCCCCAGTAACTGATTACTGCCTGTCTATCCTTTATGTCCTCCCTGTTGGTCTTACATAATATATGCCTTTTATTTTCACCTCAAGACAGTGATCATGAAACTCACTACATGAGTTTATATGGTCTGAACAAGGTTCTTATAAATAGTTAAATCAGAAAAACATATGTTAAGATCAAAATCAGAATAAAATGAACCGACTGGCATTCATCACAGAAACTCATAACAGAAGTTTATATTAATTGCAAAAGAAAATGTAACAGTTGGTTCAGGATGTGGGTAAAGGCATTTATGTATATAGTAACTATTTGGAATGATTTTGCCATATTCTACTTAAACAGATTATTTGAAAAGATTAAATACATAGTGGATTTTTTTTTTCCCAAAGAAAAGCAGCATTAATGGAATTTGGAAAAAAACTGTACAATATATTTCAACAGGGAAACATTCATTCTTCATCTTTCACTTGTGAAATGACATAACGTATTGTACAGTTGAAGAAAAGTTTTAAGGTGTCCTGAAAAACAGTTACTTGTATTCTAACAGAAGGTTAGAATACAAACAAAAATGTCAGCCATTTTTAGTAATTTCCACAAATGCTACTGTGTTAAAACAACTGGATCATCCAAACCAATAAATCTTTTTAGAAAGCTTTCACTCAAAATCTTTGAAATTAAGACAGTATTTTGTAACAGACAGTATTTCACTTCACTTGCTTTTGCTTGTTTTCTGTTGAATTTTCAAACATGGTAGCATTAACCACACTTCTAATTAGCTAAAAATTAATTTCATTGCAATTTACATGTTGCTCTTATGAACTCAAGAAAGAAATGTATCAATGTTATATACAAGAGTGAAATTATAACTGTTTCAAAATTGCACCAGCTCTCTAGTGCTACGAAGATAAAATGTAGCCATATATTTCACATAGAACCTCATGCAACAAAATGAAAATGCTTGTAAAATTCTGATACCAGAAACTAGGAAAAGAAAAAAAAAGAAACATCACAACAAAATGTTTATGTTTTCGAAAAGTCAAGGTGTATTATCTTCCATTATGCCTCATCAGTTTGATGTACCTTGTATTCACCATAATCCTTTTCATCTAACAGATTCATTTTATTCAGCTCTTCAAGTTCTTGACTTGGTTCATTTGGCAAAGGTTGAACTGAGGTTTGCCCATATATTGGTTTTCCATTAAAGAAAAATTCCTTCCAATCACACATCAGTTTTGATGGAATTTTGCTGCAGAATAAAAAGAAAAAGAATGAGTTCTGAAACAAAAATTAAAGGAGTTAGATATTTGAGGATAGTAGACCCAAATGTACAAGTATCATAATCCAGAAACAAGTATATGCTAAACTAGATATAGTTAATAATGCTTTCTATAATTATTACCGCTTTTATAACTGCTTGTTTACCTATATGACAGCAGTAGGCACTTATAGGCTTCAGTATTTTCACAAATGGCTCATCACACTGCATTTGGCTGGCAGAGCTGTGTAGTAACTATTTTGCTATAGCTATTTTTCCCTACTCTAAAATATTATTCCCTTTTGTGGGGTAAGGCCTTCCCTCACCAGAAATCTATAATTTTTGGTTTTTTTTCTTTCTGGAAGCTGAAATTAATTCAGGATTATATGAGCCACTAAACTAGTTTTTTGGTTTTTTGTTTTTTTGTTTTGTTTTGTTTTGTTTTGTTTTGTTTTGTTTTTCTTTTAGAAAGGAAAAATATTCATACAAAACAAGAAAAACTGCATACAGTAGCAAGCTAAATGCAAACAGGATGTTAACATATGTCATATTAGAATTCTGCGACTGCTAAGTATGCTCAAAATTGAGGTTTCTATTATTTCTTACTATTACATCCATTTGGACTTTTTATATTTTTTTTTCAGTAATAATTGTGGACAGTTGAATGTTCAGCTTTAAATAAACTCTGCATGTGCTGTTCAAAAATAATTCAACAAACATTGTATGCATCCTGCACAATGAAATGCACAGAAACACATACAAAACATACTTTCAGTGGCAGTAAATCCAGATACAACCTTGATATGCATAATTTGGAAAGATATTTCAGATATCTGTACATATTGTTGTGCACCATTCAGTACAAGCAAACATGACATTAGCTTAAACTGGAACCATGACTGTGTCAGACAAGGAAAACATTAAACCATCACTAAACTGTGTCTATGCTGAGTATTTTATCAGCTATCTATGAGGCCTAAATTTATATAATTTCCATAAGATATAATAATGTGTATTTCATATGGTTATACATTTATTATTTTAACACACAACTACACTAAAAGGCAATAAGGATTTTGGTATACTTCCTAATGCCAAAAACCTTACTCCATAGTTTCATCACTGAATACTACTGTAAGAACGACAGCAAGTACACCACACTCCATGTTTTGGAAACGCTCCTACAGCACAAGCACTTGGATGTTGCTGCCTTTTTAGAACCTTCTCAGAAACCCTGTTCAATTAGGGAATGTCAGAAGAGGGAATCACAGCATCTAAGTCTCAGAAGATTTTGGACTGAGTTGCTACTCTTAGCCTCATCTGGGCAGGTTGATGTATCTTAGGAAATTCTTTCTGTTTATATTACATATGGGAAGCATTCAGCTGGTGGAGCAATCTAGAATGAGACGAGCATCACACAGTTTTTACCTTTTAAACTAAGGAATTTATTCATAAAAAAGGAAGTGGTAGAAGTAAAGAATCTTGGTCTCTGAAGGATCCAAGTTTTCAAGAAATCATGCTAAAGCTGTAGTGTTAGTTCACCCTGTACTACATATCAGTAAATCCTCACATGAAAGTAATATCAGTATTTTCCCATGCAAACAAATTGGAGCTGTCCAGTAACATACTGGAGAATCTACATAAGAGGTTTCTGGTGCTTAAACCAGTCTGGATAATGAAGCCTAACAGTTAACTAACAGATACTAGTTTTGCCTAACAACTACCGTACTCACTTGTTAGTCAGCATACGATATTCTCCTACTTTTGTTGACAAATCAATTATTTGGTCAATCACTTCCCAACATATAGCATAATGCTTTTTATAACGAGCCTGAGCTCTTGCAACAGCAATTTTCTCATGACGTTCTCTTTCTTTGATGGTTTGTTCTTCATAATCAATTTTTTCTTGCTTTGCCAGAGCCTAGAATTTTTTTTAAAGAGTAAATTTTAGATTTCAAACAAATTGAGAGTGCAGAAGTGCATAGCCCTGGAAACAAAAATGAACTTGCTTGCTTAAATCAAGTAATGAAAACAGCTAGATTCTCACCAGAGTTGAATAGCCAGCAAGCAGATTAACACGTACAGAAATCTAAAAAATTCTATTTGTTCTGTAAGTTCCAGATTGTTTGTTTTCTAACTGCTAAAATGTAATTAAGTAAAGGAGAAACATATTACTTCTTCCATGCAAAACAGATAAAGAGCACACTCAGCGCTTGCGGAGGCAGGAAAACATGAAATTATGCTGTCTACTCCCCCTGAGGAACAATTACGCAGATGTGTTGGCAAAGGCTTTGTTCCACCGAAACCCACAAAGAAATGCTTTTTCAGAGTATGTGACAAACAATTAAACTTCAACTATTCTTATTTGCAAACAATTTGATAATATTCTTGCTGCTTGGACTTTGAGAAAGATCTCCAGTTATAGCAAAAAAACCCTATCATTAGTTACTGTGACAGTGCGTTAATTTTGGCCGAAAGCATATAGAAAACGATGATGTAATTAATAGCTATAGCTGCTGATTACATAGGACTCCAGCTGTGTTGGAAGATTCAGAGCTGCTAATTGGTTTTAGCAGGAGCAAATTAAGATTGTCACCTTCACATTATAGCCTACTACGGGCATAGCACTTGGCAGTTTGCCATAGGACTAGGAATTCTTTTAATTTATTAATCAGATCCAAGCTCCCAGGTAGAAATTAGCACTCATGAGTGAAACTTCTCCAGCAGTTGTGAAAAATGGATGTTAACAGATTACATCTAAAGGAATTGAAAAACATGACTCTTGAAACAAGATTTTATGTCATTGTCTTTCGTCATTTTGCCTCTATAAGACTGTGCCTTTTAACCTCAGCATAGAGTGTTTCCCTACAAAGATAAAATTAGTTTGGCAGAAAAGATCAAAATTAGACTTTACGTTGCTCAGTTTTATACCTTATGAACTTAGCTGTAACTTTGAACCTAGATAAAAGCAATATACTCATCATGAAATCACTCTGTTCCTGGAAAAGTCCTAAATTCTAACAGTTGACAATACAAATTCCATTTTATAACAGGAAGGTACTGTAGCAGTCCTACAGCAATTCAGGGAGTAAATAATCTTTTACCGCTTCTCTATCAAGAGCTTCTTGGAACTCTTTCTCTCTTCTTTCTTCATATTGTTTTTCCCTGAAAATTCTATTCTGTCTTAACACCTCTTTTTCATGTCGAACATGCATGAGTTGAACAGCAATCCTTCGCTCCTGCTGAGATTGTCTCATTAGTCTGTGAATAAGTTGCTCTTCCCGATAAGCCTCCTAAAAGATAACAAATATTTGTCTTAAGCACAGCTTATAAACTATTTCATAGACTACTCATCAGTGTCTCATATGAGAAATATGAAGGGAGTCATATAACAGCATTTACCTGCTCTTCTGATAAATCCAGAACAACATACCTACCTATCTATGAGTACCATTTTTGTAAACTATACAAGAAACATAGAACTATGGAAGTGAATTCTAAATATGTCTTAACTGAGATACTCAGTAAAAATACATTTTACTTCAGATTAACTGAATTTTAACTTTGTTATTTCCAGTGTGCAAAGAAACTGCAGCGTATTTGAAATAGTTGCTTCCGAATGTAACAATATATCCTTTCCTCAAATCATTAACTGGTCATAATTTCCCTTACTTATCCCAGCTCTCCACCAGTACTCATTCTCAGCCATACACTGCTGGACCCATGATTTATCTATTCTTCTACAGGTTCGAATTTTTTTCTTCTTTCTTGGGATTTGAGTAATTATCTCCTCCACTGAGGAGAGTGGGAATATGGGGAAGCATTCAGAATGAAGGAAAATACAAGACTTGCGGGTAACAGTTTTACTGTTCTCACTGTGACATTAATAGAATCCCCTATTCAGTAGTACAACAAAATAATTTTGAACTATTGCTTGAAGCATGGTCGGTGTGCAGAGACACTTTGAAGACAGTAGACCATTACTTTTCAAAGTACTTGACAAAACTTTATAGTATCTTCTCACTGAAACACTTCTCTATATTGTTCTTGTTATCTACACTAATGCTTAGCCCAACCTGAAGTTTTGCATCGTTACTTTCACAGCCTAGAATTACTTCTGAGTTCTAAGCAAAAGCATCAGCTTGCCTTTCAAGCCCCATTGCCAGATACCACTTCTACAGAAGAATTTTAGAGGAAATTTCTGATTCCCTGGACATTTGTTTCAGATGCAGCAAAACTGTTATGAAATGTAAGTTCAAAATTGAGGACTTAAATTGGGAATTGATCTGAAGAGCTCATATTAATTTTCCTAAGACCAGAGGAACAGGTAAAGCTAGCTAGTAGTAGTAGTATGAAAAACAAACCAAAATCAAGTATCACTTCTATTATCTTCTAATCTGGTTTATTTTCCATCAGATATCTGTGCCTGAGACAGGGCAGAACACATTACATAAATTCAACTATAAATGAAAAATCAAACTTTGTTACATATTATCATACTGTTATGAAAGAAAAGACTCTACAAAGAGGTCTGGATCTGTGCTACACAATGCAACCAAGACATATGTAATAGACTTCCAACACAAAGCTATAAAACTTGCCTATTTTAATTGCAATAATAAGAACAATACCTTTCTAATAAATTTATATCTTTAATGTTGATGTTAAGGAGAACCAAACATTAAAAAAAACCAAACAACTCAAACACACCTCTTTCCACAGTTTTAAGTTCCTTTGCCTTTGTAACTGCTAAGAATAAAATACATTCCAATGAAATACTAATAATTGGAAAGTTCTAACCTGATACAAAAATCCCTCAACATTTTACTTATTTCAAAAATGTGAGTTTTGACCTCCCCTTTCCTAGCAACGAATCTCATGACATTGCATGATAGTTCTAATGGCAAAGATGCAATAATTTCAGGCTTTAATCCCACAGTGCTTCACCTGCACATAATATTGTCTCCTTACACAGCTTATCACAAAGTGACAATCTAATTCTGAATATATTTTTGTAATCTATTTTTAGTGCACTGTCTGCACACTATTTTTCTATGCACAGAATAACCATCACACATGCAACTGAAATAGAAAACTGCAATAGTAACATTTTGATATGCATATTCTATTAATATTAATGCTATATGTCATCTGATACAGATCAGGTGACAAAATTCTCCAATAGCACTAACTACTGAAGAGTTCATCTGTCCAATGGTCTTTCATATTCATGAAATCAAGGAATTTTTAGAGAATAGACTCCCTTATTTGGTATACTGCTTCTTGTAGAACTTGTTTAGGAACTGATTATATAGAATTTGCTTAGCATAAGTAAGTTTGCTTAGCATAACTTCTGCAAGCTGGGAACTTCTGAACTTTTTGCCTCATTAAGAAAAAAAGGTCTCAGAGTCTTCAAGCTAGAAGTTAAGGGGAGTTGTGTCCCTGAAGATAATAAAGGAACAGAAAGGGATCTAAAAGAAGACTAAACAGAATGATGTTTTGGTTTTGCCAAGAACTTATTTTTCTATAGCTTCAGGTGCAAAATAGCAAGTGAAGGCCAGGAGTTTCATGGCCTGCCTGATGAAAATGGAAGATATGCAACAAAAAATGGGAAGACCTCAGACTCTAATTTTGTAGTTGGCCCAGAGTGATGCATGTGAGGTGGGGTCTTTGATTGTGGGGTATAATTGTCCAAGTGTTTTTTTGGCTGGAGATCCCTCTTCAGGAGGCACCCAGCTCAAGCTGCTCGACACTGAACCTTGCAAACAAATTATTTATTTAAGAAGAATTTCTGAAATCCACTTCTGAGTCTCTGTTACAGGAAACGTGAGGAAAAGAAGCTTTCTTAACAGCAATAAGAGGAAACATGATGACCTTTACTGCCTCAGTTGTATTCGCTGCTTCTTTGGACTCAGTATTTCATTAAGACTTCAAAGAATGTTAAAAGCCCTGACTTTGCTTTCTATTACAAGTAAATGTCCACTGTTATCTTTAGTTGTAAGTGCTTATCCCCAACTACAGATTAGTACAGCAAAAAGTACTCCACTGGAGGAAAATGGCTCTTTAAATCACAATTCATAGAGGACTGAAGGAATATTAATAGAGTAGTCACTTGTCATACTCAAACCATCAACCATATGGTGCAAACAGTTGGCCCAGTGAAAAATGAAAGCTCCTCATCTAGGTGAATGCGCTCTTTACAAAGGGAATACGAAGACACTCCTTTAAAACACTTCAGAGCACCCAAAAGCGACCTTTTCTTTGTTAGCTGAAGGGTAGAGAACTTTGATACTTCAGATAAACAAATCTTTGGATATGCTGAGTAGGCCTAGAAAGAGACAGCAGAAAATTTTTGAGGAACAAAAGGCAATTAACCCACTACATAATGGGTAAAATAGGATTCAGAATACCAAGCATCATTTCAAATTGTGTGCTAGTTGGATAGCTAACTGTTGAATTGTTAACTGTCTTTCACACAAACAGGAATGGACAAAGTACTAAAATCTAATGCTGAAAAGGTTTGAAACTTCTGGTGATACTAGAAGACAAAATAAAAACGGTAGTATAATTTTTATAATCTAATATTTTATATCACATTTTTCATAGAAGACTGTGAAGTGTCTGAAGAAATGATAAATATAAATGGGACATTTTAGTAATAATTTGAAAAATTACTACAGAGAAAGCATAATACATATATACTTTTAATCAGTTTACCTACTTGAGACAACAGTGGCATCCAGTGGCCAAGCATTAATGTGCTTATGTTTCATTTATTCATACATAATTATGATATCACATTTTAATTTTTCTATTTCCTTATTTAATTTAGATACAAATTAAACAATTCTATTATTTTGTGTAGTCATAAGTTTTACAACCTAAACCTATTTGGTGGTAAAAATTCATTTCCCCTCCCATTTTCATCTTCTAAATTCATTGCTAACTGTAACTTCTTCCTGCTAACTTTTTAAATTCAGAGAGATAAAATCTGAACATAGCATTTAAAAATAACAAGTACTTAGAAAAAAAAAAAAAAGTTGAAATGGTGGAGATAAAGATTTAATTGGGATGAAATCATGTTACTGTCAAACATTTACAACTCCTGTCTATGAAAATCTGACTGGTATCACCATGTGTTCCCCTTGTAGTGTGCCAAAACTGAAAAACTGGAACAACATTATTTTAACAGAGGTTTACATATATGGACATGGAACACAATAAGGCACTCTGAAGGGATTAAGTTAATTTAACTCTGAATGATCCCATGCTGTGTGTTCAAGTCTTATGCAGCATAGGTGAAAATATGACCCTAACGTCCACAAGAAAGCTACAATTTCAATAAAGGAGAGAGAAAGCAATCTTCAACTACTTTATATTATGTTTATTTATTTATTTATTAAATCTCAATTTGTTTTAAACTTCTCTAAGTCAAGTAACATTTAATTTCCAAAATCTCACAGAATTCCAACTGGTCACCTCCTCCTCTGCTAAGTTAGAACCAAATTAGAACTAAATAGATTCTTTGATCTCGTCTGACTACTGTTCCAGTCAATCGCTTACTTGGCTTTCCTTCTAATTACCGCAGTATGTGACTTTTCTTCTTGCTGTATCAATGCTGATTTTTCTTCCTGGGAAGTCAGGAACACTACTTTTGCCTTGGTGTCTGATTGGAGCCAGTCTGATTGGTAGTACATAGCAACATCTTCAAACTGGCAAGTTGTCTACTACAACTGCAGGTCAACCAGCTACTTGATCTCCTTGATAGCATCGGCTGGCTTGGATGGCTTAGAGCTGATATATCCACCAAATGCCCCAGTGATTGCTGCTGGCCACATGGCCATCAGCTGGCAGCTATGGCTATTGGAACCACTAGTCCAGGCTGCTGGGGTTACGCTGGGGTTGCACCAGCTGATAGCAGGTTATGAACACGTTTTTGTACTACAGTGATTTCAGACAACTGGGTTGCAAAACTTCTTCATGGCCTATGCATATCAACAAGAACATTACACAGAATCTCTTTGAGTGCGAGCTCAGAGACAAGTTACATGGATAGATGGACTTTTGGTCTAAGACACTACAGGTGTTCTTAGTTGTTCATAGAATGTATGTCTGGGGTAGATATTGAAAAGTCATCTGATTTCTAGATCCCTATCCTGACAAACTTAATTTTTCTTTAACAACTTCAAAGACATCTCCAGACATTATATGCCAATGCATAAAATTATGCATGTGTATGTACATATATAATTTAATAATTTTCCTTTTCAGAGATGCCACACATCTTAAGTGCTATTCTTACACAACAGCAGTGCAGACAGGCTCAGATATGCTGGGATTCAACACCTGTTCTAAGGTTAGGGCTCGTAGTACAATACTAAATTAAAAGATAACTAGAAATCACAGAAACCCAATAAGCTACAAGATTCTGTTTGATACAATTATTACTAAAAAGATGCTTTACAGGACAGGATTCAAATGGAATAACCTGCAACATCTATTTTTGGACGCAACATAGACATCCTCCCAAGACACATCTGCCATTACATATCAAAAATCAAAGCTCTGATTTGCAAAATAAGTCTTTTGCTTCTTTGCATCACACAGCACAACCATTTCAGAATTCATCCAGTCCAGATATAAAACTTTAGATTACATATTTGTAAATACAGATTTCAAATGAGGAATGCCATGTTTGTTATTTCTTAATTAGTACCTTCTTCAAAACTAGAACACATTTTGATAGTTTAAACTTCAATTTGGGTGGGGTGTAGGGGTTGTAGGAAATAGAAGGCAAGTCTTCAACTGATTTTTAATGATCTTAGCTCTGGTGCCTTCAACTGATCTTTTATGATTTAAATGAAGTATCAGACACAAGTGGCAAAAAAGAATGGACAACCTTTCATGTTTGTCAAAGAAAGACGGCAGTTGGTATAAAAGTTATTTTTAGAGATAAGTGTATATAACTCCAAAATTTTATTTAACCCTCCATAAATACCGTTCTTTTATATTTGCAAGCAAATTTTAAAATTACTAATTGCACATGGATTATATATTTCAGCACACATTTTCTCACCTCTTGTGCTTCATGTGCTATTAACTGTTCCATTAGCATTCTTCGACGTCTCTTTTCTTGTTGTTCTCTAGCAAAAGTATCTTCCTCCAAACGTTTTTGAATTTTTCGTATATATTCATCATCTGAATAAATATTTAACAGTTCAGTTGCTGTCTGTCCTGTACTTTCAAGGGTTGTTGCTTGCAATAGTTCTTGTATATCACTGATTGAAAAGATTAAGTAGATGATCACTGACTTTATAGGAATTATAGTTCTTACAGGTGTTTTCATACAGATTGCTATATAATTATGTGCAAGTCTAACAAATGCACAACCGAATTATTTTAACCAGCACTCTTTGTAGGCATTGTGGCTACTTCTTGATGCCCTTGTGCCTCACAATCACCACTAAGCGTAGAGGAGAGCTCCAGTACTGACTTGAGCCAACTGTCAATTAGTTCATTTGCTAATATGAAGCCAAATTCTGCAGAAACAAGAAATTAAGATGGCCCACAGAATATCAAAGAAAGATGGGTTATTCTTCAATATGTCCATACACTCTAGTGCAGTTTTGCAGAGTTATTCATCACAAGTTATTTACACACAGAAGTATCTACAGTAGTATGTGTGATTACCACTTCTTCTGAATATGGTACACATATAACTAGAAGGAACAAAATGGCTATTACTTAAAATTATTCAGAAATAAATCAACTACAGATAACATAGCTCTAAGGAAAAAGGCTGCTTCTCTTCATTTTCATTGAAATGTGTTACTGTGTATGCACATCCACAACCATTTTCTTCTGTCTGCAAATCTAACAATTAAATAGTCTGGACATCCATAAATCCATGGGTCCAGATGGGATGCATCCGTAGGTGCTGTGGGAGCTGGCTGAAGTCATTGCTAGACCACTCTCCATCAAATTTGCCAAGTCTTGGGAAACGGGAGAGGTACCCGAGGATTGGAGGAAAGCAAATGTCACTCCAGTCTTCAAAAAGGGCAAGAAGGAGGACCCGGGTAATTATGGACCAGTCAGCCTGGGAAAGTAATGGAACAGCTTATCCTTGGTGCCATTTCAAGGCATACCAAGGATAAGAAGGTTATTAGGGGCAGTCAGCATGGCTTTACTAAGGGTAAGTCATGCTTGACCAACTTCATAGCCTTTTATGAGAATGTAACAAGGTGGATGGATGATGGCAGAGCGGTGGATGTGGTCTACCTTGACTTCAGTAAAGCCTTTGACACAATCTCCCACAGCATCCTCACAGTTAAGTTGAGGCGGTGTGGTCTAGACAATAGAGTGGTGAGGTGGGTTGCAAACTGGCTTAAGGAGAGAAGCCAGAGAGTGGCAGTCAATGGTGAGGATTCTAGTTGGAGGCCAGTATCTAGTGGAGTGCCCCAGGGGCCAGTACTGGGGCCAATATTATTCAATATATTAATTAACGATTTGGACGAGGGAATTGAGTGTACTATCAGCAAGTTCGCTGATGACACTAAGCTGGGAGGAGTGGCTGACACGCCAGAAGGCTGTGCTGCCATCCAGTGGGACCTGGACAGGCTGGAGAGTTGAGCGGAGAATAACCTGATGAAATTTAACAAGGGGAAGTGTAGAGTCCTGCATTTGGGCAGGAACAACCTCAGGTTCCAGTATAGGTTGGGAAATTACATATTAGAGAGTAGTGTAGGGGAAAGGGACCTGGGGGTCCTGGTGGACAGCTGGATGACCATGAGCCAGCACTGTGCCGTTGTGGCCAGGAAGGTCAATGGCATCCTGGGCTGTATTAGAAAGGGGGTGGTTAGTAGGTTGAGAGAGGTCCTCCTTCCCCTCTACTCTGCCCTGGTGAGACCCCATCTGGAATATTTTGTCCAGTTCTGGGCCTCTCAGTTCAGGAAGGACAGGGAACTGCTGGACAGGGTCCAACGTAGGGCAACAAAGATGATGAAGGGAGTGGAGCATCTCCCTTATGAAGAAAGGCTGAGGGAGCTGGGTCTCTTTAGTTTGGAGAAGAGGAGACTGACGGGTGACCTTATTAATGTTTATAAATATATTAAGGGTGAGTGCCACGAGGATGGAGCCAGGCTCTTCTCAGTGGCAAACAATGACAGGACAAGGAGTAATGGGATCAAGCTGGAACACAAGAGGTTCCACGTAAATTAGAGAAAAAACTTCTTCTCAGTGAGGGTGACAGACACTGGAACAGGCTGCCCTGGGAGGTTGTGGAGTCTCCTTCCCTGGAGACATTCAAAACCCGCCTGGACATGTTCCTCTGCGACCTCACCTAGGTGTTCCTGCTCCAGCAGGGGGATTGGACTGGATGATCTTTTGAGGTCCCTTCCAATCCCAAACATACTGTGATTCTGTGATACCTTACAGACTCCGTGACTGAAATGAACAGAGAAGAGATGCACACTGTGGCCTTTTTGCTACATATATGGCAAAAAGAAGAGAAGGAAGCTTGAGCCATCCCTACTACAACTATAGGTAAGGTAAAAACACTGTAACAGTGCGCGTGGGGGAATATTTGCAGTGCTAGAGGGACAATCACTCAAAGGAAAAATCACAGTTTAAGCTAAACAAGCAATTATATTTTCTTCAAGTAGCTGTCTACATAGATAGTAGGCACTTGAGGTAGGATCCTGTCTAAGCTTAACAATCTAATATCCAAATATTACCTGTCAGTGACTTGGCTGCGTACCGCAAAGGCATTTCCTGCCATAGAATTCTCAAATTTTTTAATCTCCTTGTAAGTGTCCTGAAGGAATAACATAAAATTTAATGTTTCTTTTCTTTTCACAAAGCATCATAAGGAAGGTTCAACAGAGTATTAGGGAATTATTTTTATGCCATATTAGTATAAAAGAAATGTTTACACTGAAAAATGTATTAAGAATCAGCTAGATCAAGAAAAGAAAGGCAAAACTATTTCCTTCATTTACCCTTTGTTTCCTTCCCTCCCTCCTTTTCTCAGCTGATTTTCCACCAGAGAGAAAATAATGTATTTCTGCAGCTGTTCATTTTGCAGGATAATTCTGATTTTACATAGGACTCTTGCATCTCACCATTCAAGGATTTGAAAACAGATATTCTGGGCAATGAACTGCTTTAGATTTAGCAGCTTGAATTTACTCCTGGTAGTTACTCAAGCAACTATGTTCCTACACTCTACATGGCTCTACATTTAAATGTATCTGCCATGGTTGTGCAGTTGAAAAAAATGGTAATATTTGGACTCTTGATGACAATATGATCCACAACTGCAAGATTACAATCGAAGTACTCTTCAGGGCTAGATAATACAGATTGGTTTTTCAATTGCTGTATTGCCATAATCTCTAGATTTGATTTGAGACTGTTGTCAATTTTAACTGTTACTAACACTTTCGATAGAGCAAAGATTTTTATAGTGTATTATAGAAGAGTTCATACATTATGGTGCAAGACTTCATCATGCACAAATGAGAAGGAAACAGACAGCAATTAAATTTGTACCTATCTATGGTATTTAATCAATAAGAACATTCACATCAATTGATAAGTAAGAAATGCAGAATCATAATAATATCCATATTTAACCCAACTTTCACTGGTTGAGTCTACTATGTCATATCATATCAGCCACTTTTGATGTTACAAGTACAGTATTTGCAGTGTAAGTGCTACTAGAATATCATATATTTTGCAAGTTCATATCTTTTAACATTAAAAGAAAACAGGTGATAATTACCTCTGCTTCTCTTTTCTTCTTTAAGAATGCTTTGGCTTCAATAGCTTTTACAATGTGCTTTCGTGGTGGCTTTGGAACCTGTATAACGGCTGCTTGAATCTTGGCCATTATTTCATTTTGTCTCCTTCTTCCTATGTTATGCTGAATATTGAACATCATGTGTTCAGATACTTGAGTTGAAACAAAATACATCATATGGCTCTAATACACTACCTATGTATCTATGAAGTAAATGTAGCTGAGCCATAATGAAAAAAACCTTCTAGGAAGAAAGATCATATCAGGCTCCATGCTTGAGCACATGACTTATCTGTTTTTAAAGTGGATCATGAAATACCATGAAAGCAAAAAATTATCTTCTATCCACAGTCAAATGTTATCTTAAGAATATTCTCGGACACTGTACTCATAAATTACCATTTTATATCAAGAAATAGATGTTTTAAAATGCGTTTAAGATTAAAGTATCATTCTACATTCTGAATAATTTGACAGCTTAGTAATGTGCTAGTATATGTTCTCAATATTTAAGGATGAAGATCTATTTTTTACATACAATTATCAGAAAATAGTATATCTATATATGTGATATCTGCATTAACAAATAGCATGGTGCAATAGAAGCACATCCATAAAGAAAACCAGTTTATGTCCAGTGGCTAATAGGCATTTAAGGGCTTGTATTTTCAGGTTGGAATTCAGCACAGAAACTGAGAATACCAAATTCTCGGTACAGAAACTGAGAATACCATTACGTAATATTACTGCTGAAATGATGAGTCTGAGATGATCAAGAAGTAAGTCATTTAAATTACACTAGTTAAAGTGTACGACAGAAGCATGTAGTTAAAGGTGGAATTGCATGGAAAAAATATTTTTTTTTACAAAAAACCCCCATTTTTTTACAGAGTCAAAGAAAGTTAAAAATAAATATGCAATATATCAAATAAGATGCTAAAAATTTTCTTTTAATTTATTTTGAAAATATTTTGCATACTGCTTTTATTTTCTTTTCTAGATACCTGAAGGGATCCTTTTTTATTCTTATTCATGCAATAGAATAGCTAAATAACCATAGCAAGACTCTCTTCTCTTAATAAGTCATACAAAATGCATCTCAAACTAGACTACTTCATTTTCATTGTGGTTCAACACCTCTTGGATAGGTGGACAGTTCCTCTATATAAACTATAGACCGTACTTTGGGTAAGTGCTCCCATATCTGATGAAACTAGTTCCTCTTCTTTATTACATCAGAACAGCTACACAGGGCTACAAGATGTTCTGAAGCTACACTCACTATAGGTCCCCTTCCCTCTGTTTTTTTCCTGCTTTTGAACAATGCTTCATCTTTTCTTCACAAATGAAGAATATCACAAACCTCTTTTACAAGGACACCTTGAACTCATAAAGTCGTGAAAATTACGCTTTGTCTTCAAATCAATAAATATTTTCCACACATGGCAATATGCAAATACTCTCACTTTAATATTAAATTATTTTTAAATATTAATGTTCTTAAGGGTCTTAGTACACTGGCTTTACATATTACTCTCTGCCATGCATAGTCCTTTTCTTTGATTTTGTATAAACATGAGTGTGTAGCATAGAATTAACAAGCATTCACAGGACCTTTAACTAAATCATTATGTACAAGACCTTAAGAAAATACTTTTTCAGAAGTCTATAAAAAGTAAGTAGTCACCTTTTCAGTGTCTTGGGCTATTTGTTCCTCTTGGATCTTCTGAAATTTCTGTTGTTCTGCAATATGTATACGAGCTATTTTATCTGCTACTGGCTTAGATTTTATTTCAAAATGATCTGAAATCTGCTGTAGCTGCAAATCAGTCTGACGTGGCACTAAATTTTTCAAACGCTAGAATTAAATGGCAAAAAATGAAGTCAGAAACACTAAGAAACATATTTAAATATGATATATTTGCAATAGTCATTTCAAACTGCATTTTCCTGTGTTAATGTGTACACAACACCACCTAAATATGGTGGATCATTTTTCAGGAAAACAGGACTAGCTCCTTTGAAAATAACAAAAGGAGGCTGAGGGGTGACTTTGTTGCTCTCTGCAGCTTGCTGAAGAGGGCAAGTGGAGAGGGAGATGCTGAGCTCTTCTCCCTGGGACTCAGTGACAGGACATGTGGGAAACATTCAAAGCTACATAAATGAGGTTCAGATTGGACATGAGGCAGCATTTCTTTACCAAGAGGGTGGTCAAACACTGGAACAGGCTTTCTGGAGATGTGGTCGACGCTCCAAGCCTGTCAGTGCTTAAGGGGCATTTGGACAAGGCCCTTAAAAACCTGCTGTAGCTTCTGGTCAGCCCTGAAGTGGTCAGGCTGTCTGACTAGGCGATCAATGTAGTCCATGCCAATTGAAATATTCTATTCAAATTGAAATACAGGAAATTCAATTCAAACATAACAAAAAAGAATATTATTTAGAGGAAGATAATTTGCCCAGACAGGCTGTGAAGTCTCCATCTTTGGAGATACTCAAAACCCAGCTGAACAAGGTCCTAGCAACGTGCTCTAGCTGACTTTGTTTAGAGCAGAGGGATGGATTAAGTGACCTCTAGAGGCTCCGTCCACTTCAACTATTCTGTGATTCAGGTGTCATTTTGAATCTATTGACAAAAGGTACTGTCAGTTGCTTTATCTTCCTTATGCTATCCATATATTACTGAAATGATTTTCCAACTGTCCTTTTTTAACTTGCACTTGTTAGTAAAATTTCTGCCTGAAGACTATTTTTCAGGAATTACGCCAGAAAAAGTGAAATTTCGCCTAGCTGAATTTGATTCGTGCTATGTAGATTCTGTAAGATTGTTCATCCTGATAATAAATTGGATCTGCACATTGAACATTACTGTTGAAGACAAGAACATCCTTAACAGAATCTACTACATTGACACTGACTTCCTTTTAGATACTCTTCCTTCCCCTTTGTTTTTCCCTCTTCACATCATTTAGCATATGGTTATTGGAGTCTGAAGTGTTGTATAAATATATGGAGAGACATGCAACAGAAGGGATCAAACCACTGTGGCACGAAGCTCAACACAGTTATAAATAACTTTCCTTAAGAAGAAATTAGTCTAAGTTGTTACCTAGACTGCAATGCAGTCTGCAGTCTGTACTACTCCAATGAGTAACATGGCAGCTCCTGAACAACTACTAGCCTTGTCTCTATACGTATTTTAAGCCTATGAAACAGACTCGAAAGAGAGGAGGTAACATAGAAGGAGCCAAAATGAAGAAACACTAACCAGAGATGATCATTATCCTCATGAGTCACAGAAAAACAATGTAATTCCATTGTCTATGTACAAGACAAAGCACAGGGCCACTTATTTTCCATAAAACTATTGTTTTTTTTAATAAGAGACTTAAAAAGTGGGGAGGGGAAGCATGCAACATGCTTTAGATGCACATCTAAGTATGATACCCTTTTTCCTATATATTTATACAAAACAGGCATAATTATTTACCTCTCGATACAAAACAGTTTCAATAGACTTAAGCTTTGTAGTTGCTGCAGGTCTCATTGCTTCCATGGCTACTCTGGTGAGTTTTGCCTTTTGCTTTTTTCCTAAAGCAACATACAATTCATATAAAAGCTTTGTGGCAGCTCCATGCTGTCCTGTCATTATGTCTTGGGCAACATTCTCATTAAACTGTACACCAAGGAGGCGAAGCGTGGGCTCCAGGCGAGTAAAATTGTTAAGTTTTGCATTTGCAACCCTATATGATTAAAAACAACAACAACAAAATATCAGGACATAAACTTATTTTCAATTCCCACTTGCTACATCATGCATGCTCATGACATTTACCTCATACCAATGTAGGAGAGGGAAAATACAAAGAGAGAGGACCTCCTGAAAGTAATGTGATACACACTTTGGCTTACTTTTATACCACAGTACATGTAACCGGATTGGTCTACTAGGCATAACTGTTGGAAAAAGTAGAGATGACATTGGCTTATATAAATCCTAATACACACATACACAAAGTGCATCTGACAGCAGAAGGTTACTCCCGATTACAGCTAATTGTATACCATGCACAGAAAGTATAAAGAATTAGAATGAAGTTTCTGTATTAACTACATCAATCCACTTGAGCCCTAACCAGCCAAAATACAGGAAATTATATTTAGAAAGGAATCTATATAGTCTATTAACCCTCAGAACACCTTGTCATATTTCTTTGCCAACAAAAATAGACACACAACTTGGAGTAGTGTTGAAAACAAAGACTATGGTCTTAATAAGTAAAATTTACATTCAAAACTGAGATAATGGATTGCAGTTTAATGTTTCTCTGGTATGTAGATTCTCCTGTGGAAGGACTCAAGATCAGCAGATTTACAAGCCAAAATCCAATAACAATAAATTGTCAATGTATCACAATTAGCGCATCAAATTTCAACCAACAAATCCACAACTTCAAGTTGACTCAGAATATCATGCTTTCTGTACTGCTCTGTCACTTGAGCTCACAACAGTTCCTTCACATGAACCAATAAGCTTTCAAGATCAGCCAAGCTACAGCATAATTCTACAAAAATGCCCAGTTTTGCCTTAAGACATTCTGGTGCCACAGTGTTTACTTTATTCCAAGATGAAACAGTCCAGGAGCTCATTATTTGCACCATAATACCCCCTGCCTTATCTATTACACAATTATATAACTGCAGCTTGCAATTATTGAACATTTTTCTGCCATTGATTCAAGATCAAGGTAAGCCCTTTTGTCAGAAATCACCTCACATTCATTGAGAAACAGTGTTGATATCACCTCTTACTATTTTATTCTGTATTAAAATCAGATTGAATTTTTTAAAGCTGACTCATAATCCAAAAACGTTGTAAATCTTATTTCAAGATCATTGTAAGAATTCAGGGAAAACTTCAACATATCATTTTTCAAATACGGACAGCCAAACCACAAGAAGTTTTCCAGTAGTATTCCTTTTAAAACAGTATCACTTTATCAGTTATTACCTTGCTTACATGGCCAAGAACTGTGTAACATAAGCAGCTAATACAGCTAAGTAGGCCTTGACTAGTTAGTCACAATGGCCCCACGTTCTTTTCTGTTAGTGCCTTCTGGATTAGAGATATCCATCCTAAAAGAGGAATCTACGTTTCTCCCGTCATCACCCCGATAGGTACTGTTTTGCCTTGGGCTGTGCTAAAATACATTGAAGTGGCATTGGCTAATTAAATGATCGATGATTAATACGGTTTTCCTTAACAGCACACTGCAAATTTCAAAAGCATTCATTTATAAGTATTAAGTAAGATTAGGCAGGCACAGCTTCATGAAGGATTCCAGAATGAATACACTGTAATAATTGCTTTTAATGTGCAGGAGGAGTTAAGAAAACCGTGCCTCAATTCTCAATAGTTGTCGAAAGATCAATGTCACTAATAATTAGAAAAGGAAATAATGAAGAAAGGTGAAAACATCAAATTATGAAGTCATGGAGTACCATGCTAAAGAATATCACATACAGTCTTCCTCCCTCTCATATACTAGATATTCCAAGACATTAATATTCATCAGGGCCTTTCTCTGGACTTGCTCCACATATCCATGCCTTTCTTGCAGTAGGGAGTCCTGATCTGGACACAGTACCCCAGATACAGTCTCACCAGGGCCATATCTTCTTAATATAGTCTAGGATGCTATTGGCCTTCTTTGTTGCAAGGGCACATTGTTGGCTCATGGTCAACTCTTCTCCTCCAATTTCTCCAAGCTTCTCTCTGCAAAGATGCTTTAAAGACAGTTGGCCTCCAGCTGGTAGTCAGGTAAGGAGTTTTCCTCCCAAGATGAAGAACATTTCCCTTTGCTGAACTTCAGGAGATTCCTGGCAGCCTTTTTCTTCAGCCCATCAAGGTCCCTCTGAATGGCAGCACAACCATCTGTGTATCAACCATTAGTTCCAGTTTTGTACTGTCTGCAGACTTGCTGAGGGGTGCAGACTGTCTCATCAGGCAGATCATTAATCAAGATGTTAAACAGTATTTGTCTCAGAATTAGCCGCTGGGCTACACCACTGAACAGTGGCCCTCAGCTGCACTTCACACTGCTGATTACAACACCTTGAGCCTGGCAGTTCAGTGAGGTTTCAGTCCATGCCAGTGCTTACTTAACCTAGTCTGTACTTCTTCAGATTGTCTGTGAGGATGTTAAGAAAGACAGTGTCAAAAATCTGCATAAACAGAATACACCAATCTTCTCTCAAACACTTAGGCAGCCACCTCATTGTAGAAGGCTGTGAGGTTAGACAAGCATGATTTCCCCTTTATAAATCTCTGCCGACAACCTCCAATCATCTTCTTGCCCTTAACATACTTAACATGATTTCCATGCTTATTTGCTCCATCAGTTCTCAGGGACTGAGATGAGGCTGAAGGACTTGTACATCCCCAGTTCTTCCTTCTTGCTTTCCTTGAAGACAAGAGTGACTGTTGCATCCTTTGAGGCCTAGGGAATCTCCCACAGTCACCATGACCTTTTAAATATTTTTGAGAGTGGCTTTGCAATGATATTGGCCAGTTCCCTCAGCATGAGTGGGTAAATGCCATCAGGTCCCATGGACTTGTGTATTTCCAGTTTATTTAATAACAAATGTTCCTTAAGCTGATCTTCCTGCACCAAGGTAAGTCTTTCTTGATGCAGACTACCCTGCTAGTCTCAGAGGCTTTGTATTCCTGAATGTGAGTTTTACCAGCAGAGATCAAGACAGAGAAAGCATTAAGTTTCTCGGCCTTCTGCATTTTTGTTTTCAGTGGGTCCTGGGCTCCAGTCAGCAGTAGGCTTATGTTTTCTCTAGCCTTCCTTTTGCTGTGGAGATACCTATAAAACACCTTCAGGTTGCCTTCCATGTCCCTTATCAGTTTTGACTCCTAATGGGTACTGGCTTTCCTAAAGCCATCCCTGCACATTCAGGCAGTGTGTCTTGAGTTCTGCTTGGGTCTTCTGACCATGTTTCCACATCTTGTATGCTTTCTTTTAACATTTTCATTTTCTCAGTAGTGCCTTATTCATTGAGATGGACCAATCTTGAGCTTGGAGGAGGTGATCTTTGGGGAAAAAAAAGATAAAATATCCGTCACCTGCCCTGGACCCTTCTTCTCTCCAGGACCATTCTAATTAGGATTCTTCTTAGGATTCTTCTAAGCAAACCCTTGAACAAACCAAAGTCTGATCTCCTGAAGTGTAGGGTTGTAATGCTGCTATTTAGCTTGTTCACTTCTCTCAAGATCATGAACTCATCCATCTCATGGTCACTGCAGTCAACGCTGCCCCCAACCTTCCTTGTCTGTACATACTAGGCTAGTAGAACATCCCTCCTCTTCACCTGCTCAGTCACGTGTCTCAGGAAGTTATCATCAATGCACTCCAGTAACTGGGATAGCTTGCGCCTGACAGTGTTGCTCTTCCAGCAGATACCAAGCTGATTAATGTTTTCCATTTAGACTAAGATCCATGAAAATGAGAATTCTGCCAGCTGTCTCAAGAAAACCTTAGGTAGTCTGTGGCAAACAGTCACCACCATATCACCCAGTTTGGTCTTTCTTCTAATCCTAACCCATAAGATCTTAACTGGTTCATGATCCATCCTAAGGCAGAGATCCATGTATTTTCTCTGCTCTCTCAAGTAAAGGGCAAATCCTTCTCCTCATCTCTGTGGCCTGCCCTTCCTAAAGAGCCTAAAGATCCAGCCATGGCAGCACTCCAGCTGCCTGAGCTATCCCACCACCTCTCTGTAACATCAATGATACCTGCTGCACACAGGCCCCCAGTTTCTCCTGTTTGTTCCCCATGCACAGGCACTTCAGAGAGGCAGCCAGTTGTGTTGATTTGCCAGAAAAATCGTGAGCGCTTCTCCCATAGCACTGTCTTTTCAGCATTTCATTAATTGCATACATTCATTTGGGGGGGGCAGCCTTCTGCACTGTTTCACCCCTCTTATTCACATCACCTTCGACCTCTTGCTTGCCAGTCTAGGCCATCACTTCCTCATCTGTTTGAGAGTCACTATCTCCCTCTCTCCTCATTCCTAGTATAAAGCTATTCTCACCAGGTTCGCCAGCCCATTGGCAAAGATGCTTTTGCCCAACTTGGTCACGTAGATCTCATCTCCTCCTAGCAGTCCTCCAACTTCACAGCAGATCCCACAATTACAAAAAACACATTCTTTCTGTACAGCCACTGCACAACCGCTTGTTGACCTGTAGAATTTTTTCACTCCCTGAGATCTTCCACTTCACTAGCAAATTGAAGAAAATACTCCTTGAGCCCCTATGCCTTTGACTTTTGTCTCCAGAGCCACACAGCTGCACTTGATATGCTCCAGGTCTCTCTGGAAGTAACCTTGGTGCCCATGTAGAAGAGCAGCAGGGGTAAAATTGCAAGTGCTGCAGAAACCTCCACTGACTTGGACCTGAGCCTCCAGAAAGCAGCAGACCTCCCTAGCTAGCATGTGAGGTCAGCAGTTAGGGGCCTCTACTTTCTGCAGGAGAAAGTCTCTCACTACTATATCTCACCTTTTCTTCCTGGTGCTCCTGTCTGGTTCAGACTTAGCCAGCTCAGATGCTTTGTTGCACAGAGGCAGCAGCCCTTCATCTGCTATCAAGGCAAAGAATCTCATGTAGCTATGGATCAGCACGTGGAGCAGGAACCTTCCTTTTCTTGTCAGAAGTCCCAAGCTGTCAGTCATTTCCTTTTCCCAGCCCAACAAGCACAGATTCTGCCTGCACCTCCTCAGTACAGCTGTGGGTTCAGGTTCAAAGTCTGCTGACCTCCTCCTGGAGCAGCTTTACTTGGTGACACAGATCCTCCACGAGCACACATCTCTGCAGACAAAGCCATCACCTTCCCCTGTCCGAGGCTCAGTAAAGACTCTGGGAATTTCCTAAAGCTCTGTTGACATGGAGAATTGCCTCCTTTGCTAACAGAGATATCTGAGTTGAGGCCTCTGATATTCTGAGTAGTTGCTCCAGTGAGTATGTGGGATCACATCCTGTCATACATCACCTTTGCTAAAAATGAATGCACAGTCTCAGCAGAGTTTTGTAACCTCTCCTTGCACCTGTTGAAGTGTGTCTTCACAAATTGCACCTCCCTAATAGGAAATCAGATGGAGACAAGAGCTCAAAGCACGCTTTTATCAAGAAGAGTTGACAGCACTTGTTAGAAGCTGCTAGAGCTTACTAGAAGTTACAGCTTCCTGAAGCTATTCTTTCCCAGCAACAGCAGGCACCCTAAAGTTCCTTGAAGAGTCACCAGGAGTTCTGAAATGATCGCTGAGATTCCAGAAAGATCTTAAAGTCCTAGAAGGAGAGCCCAAAAACTGCTGTGCAAGTTGTCTGTGTGCTTGTTGGCTGTGCTCAAGCTGCTCTCCTACAAGTTGGTGAGACTTGGCTAAGAAAGAGTATAAAAAATAAGAAGCATAAAGAACATAAAAAAGAGGTTCAGAAGAAACAGGAAGACCATGTACACACTAGTGTGCTTGAGATACATGTGCACCAAGTTCTACATTTTGCCAAAACGGAGCCAGGGAACCCCAAGAACTGCCTCATGAACATACCAAGACTCAGAGATCTGCAGAAGATTTTTCATCCTCCTGTTTGTTTTTCTTCTTCACTGTGGATACTAAATCAGCTTACTTTTAAGTTATAAATTCTCATATAATCTTCTGGCTGGGTTTCCCTCAGAGCTTCACAATGAATCTCCACCATTTTCGTTTTAGTGAAGATGTAATGGTCACACCACACCTCTGGATTCCTGTATCTACACATCTCATAGGGACAGGGTCAGTATCTACAATTGTAAAGACATCCTTGAGCTTGTTGAGCTTTTGGTCTACCCTGCTACTGTAACTGACTGTTACAATCAAAATGCATAATTTTCATGAAGCAATACAATCAATCTCTCTGGAAATACAAAGCTAATCTGTGCATCAAATACAGGTAGCTTTTAACTAACTGATAAGTATAGCAAAACTTGATAAGTGCTAGATATCTTTCCTACCCTGCATTAGCAAATTCTAACTGAAAAATAAATATTTTCTCTAATTTCTGTAAGAGACAAGTTACACATATGTACTAACCTGCTCTGTGAAAATTGATTAAAGTCATCCTGAAGACCATATTTGTACAGGAGTTCTCCTAGGAGGTAGCCAGTAGAAAATTCTTCCGAAAATGACCCTGAACCTAGGGTTTTTTTTTGGTTGGTTGTTTAAAAAAAAAAAAAAAAAATTATAACAAAACGAAGTCCAAACTTTATTATATAATTTAAAGGAATTTTAGGAGATTAATCTAGTAGTAACTAGTTTTCAAGTCACAAATGAATTAGCTTTCAGCGTAATTATTTTGCAACATAAACTTCGGGTAGCCATTTAATTGTCATTCACAGTGTTAAAAAGTAAGCATTGTGGTAATTGTTATTAAGATCACAGCAATATTTATAAACGATAATTACTAAATTATCTGTAAAAAAAATGCTAACCAAAACCCATATATCTAATGTGTTTCTCATCCATGGAAAGTTGTTCCCTCCTGGTAGGACAAGTGCTTCTCCAAAGCCATCATGACACTTAACATTCGAAGTAGGACTTTGCAAACATATTAAAATATTTTTATCCCCTGGAGTCCTTGTTAGCAGATGAAGCTTGAGCTCCTCATACCTCCTGAGAGGACTTGTGCCTTGAGGAAAATTACTGTCTTGCGCATGAAGAACAATGAAAATGTATCTGAGGAGGCTTTGTACCCGGACGCGAGGAAGCGGGAGGGCCCCTGGATAGCTGAGGAGGAGCTCGCCCCATGAGGCCCCTCCATCCCGCGGCGGGACGAAGGCCTGACCCTGCGGCTGCGCCCCGCGCTGACAGGCCAGCCTGCTGCCCCGAGGCCCAGCCCCCTCCGCACGCAGCGGGGCCCCCACTCACCCACGCTGCGGGAGAGCTTCACCTCCTCGTTAAGCCACTCACACAAAATCGCCGACATGACAAGCGGCGGTGGCGATGGCAGTGGCGGTGGCTGCCCTCACCCCCTGCCGGCACGGCGTCCCGTTGCCAAGACGACCGCGCCTGGCGCATGCGCAGTGGAGTTGGGGAGGTGTTTCCTCTCCCCGCCCACCGCTGCGACTGAGCTTCACGAGGGCGCGCGGCTCCACGCGGAGGCTGCGCATGCGCCGCAGGTGAGGTGGGTCCGCGCGCTTGGCCGGGGCGGGGACGCGCGGAGGAAGGTGTGCGCCCTGCCGGGCGTTGGGCCGCCCCAACCGCCCGGCGTTGAGCGGCGAGCGCGGGGCTCCCCGTGGGCTGAGGAGGGGCGGCCGGGCGCGAGGGAGCTCGCGGCGGGGGGGGCGGCAGGGCCCTTCTGGCCACAGCGGTCCCGTTCGGTGACCCCCTGCAGTTTTTTGTGCGGTCTGTGAGCGCTGGGTGGTGGCGCGGGGGCTGCCCGCCCAGCCCTGCCCAGCCCTGCCCAGCCCTGCCCCCCGCCTGCCCCAGCCCCCACGGCTGCGCGGCCGCCTGTCTACCAGCTTATTTAGTGTGTTTAAATCACCGCCTCCCTGTTCCACGACGACCTTACGTGGCTCGTTGCTGAATTTGTTCTTGTTGTAGAGCAGGTTTTGTAGAGCAGAGGACTCTTAGGCTGAAAAAGAACCCGGCAGGAAAAAGAAAAATTAGAATAAATTAATACAGGATAATTTTCCCAAATCACTTCACACAACAGCACAAACTGACGCGTTGGCACCGTATGAAAGGCGGAAGGAGTGCAAAAACTGCCGGAAAAGGCTCTGCCAGTTTGTATGTGTGCTAGACATTTACAAGGGTGTTTTTCAGCATTGGTGTTTGTGTGAGAAGGCTCAGAAGCATTTGTGCACCCATATGGCTGCCTGCGTGACTCTGTGGTAAGCCAGTCTGGGGATCCAAGCTTGGCGCGAAAGGAGCCTCACTGATACTCGGTTTTGCTCTCCTTTTGTTGGTATTAGGTCATCTTTGTTTTAGAATCACACTGAAATAATCATGCATAGGGTCACTGCCCACATTTTCAAAAGCATGTTGCAAATACGTGGACCATAGAGAAGAGGACTACTTCTGTACACCATGGGAATTTAAATTGGCCAGTTTCTTCTTCTGGAGAAGATTTATGGTTGATTTAATTAAGTTTTCAAGTACATTTAAGTGCGATACAGAATCCTAAAGGATTATTTCATCTAGAAAAGACAGGAACAAGAGTATCTAGTGGTTAATGACAGGCAGACAACAAACTAACCATAATTTACAGAAGGGACAATGATTAACAGTAGACATAAACATCTTGTAATATTGTAGAATCTGATCCACTAAAAGTCTTCAGGTTAAATCCCTGTGTTTCTACAAAGACTGTGCTTTAAATCAAAATAAATTACTGAGTTAAGAGTAAATGTGGCATTTATATCTTCAGAAGGTCATTGTAGAATTAGTGGCACGTGAATGAATCAAGTAACAGGAAGCTTCAGAAGAGGGAAAGTATTTTCAAGGCTGATGTTCAAATTACTATTTCTGTCATTTAAAGATTTCTCTTTTTGTGTGTGTGTGTGTGTGTATACTTTAAGTTATAAAAATAGCCATACCTTAGGGGAAGAAAATCCCTTGTCTGTTTGAGTTTTTTTATTACAACATTTGCAGTAGAAATACCTACTGTCGGTGTGTTTCTGGTATATCAGAGTTCAAAGAACAGATCTATTTTAGCATCATCATGGAATTTTTGCCTGAGCTCCAGAAATCAATCTGTATCTGTTTATATATACTTAAATGTTGCTGTAAGTAGTCATTAACAGAAGATTATGTTGATTTAAAAAATGCAAATCAGAGCTTCTTTCCATGTCACCTCTGCCTTCCAAAAGCAGGTACTGCTTGTAATTTTAGAATTTTGTATGGAATTTATTCCTTCAAGTTCATGATCATACTAAATGGATTTCTAGACACCTAATTTTGTTTAAAAAATAATTGTTTTTTTCTATCTGCTGAAATGGACATAATAAAATCGTACTCAGATAAGGTTGAATTGTGAGAAAAATGTGGAATTTCTCTGATATTTAAATTCAGCAGTGGGTTGCTGTTTCATCTGTCTTAGCTCTTAACAAAGTAATGTAGCTTCCTTACAGAATTCTGAGTAGTGATGGAATAATGTAGTAATCAATTTTTACTTCATTCTTTCCCTGAATTTAAGAACTTGGAAAGATGTCTGTGTTCTGCACTGTGAAAGCTGAGTCCGGAGAATGTTTGAAGGAAAATACTTCCAGACAACAAGTAAGGTAACTGTTTCCCCAGTTATACCCTTGATGAAAACACCAGTATTTTTAAATAATAAGGTTATTTATTCTGTGTTCTGCTAATTTTGTACTTGTCTTTAGGAATGACAGTGAGAATGTCCTGGAAATGCCAAACTGATTTTACACAGAACACTGTAATTTGGATAATGTAGCTTTTAGATAATGATACTGGGCTGTGAAATGCATCTGAATTCTTCATCTAAAACTCTGCGTTTATTTTAAACTTAATGTCTCTTCCTGTGGACTTGCTTTGAAAGAGGAGAGAATTGTGTATAGGTTGTCTTTATAGTGGTCAAAGGAGTGGAAGACATCAAACAGTAACCTGTTGAGCACAGAAATTGTGCCAGGGATTATCTGTTACATTTAATTCCTTTTGCCCTCCTGAAAGAAACTGCATTTATGAGGAACAAAAGAAGAGCTTATGCCACAATCAGGCTTTTGTGGATGTTAGTTTTGAATAACATGGACATAATAGTGGTATATATAAAGAAGAAAAGGGCAGTATCAATAAACTTAATTTTTTATCACAAAAGGACAATCAAAATACATTTAAATGTTCAAGACACTAAATGGAAGGGGGAGCCTATTAGGAGGAATGATTTTGTCTTAACCAAGATTAAGAAAGTCAAATGGAGAAGCACCTGAATTCTTAAATTGCATTTAGTAGTAGCTGATAACAGAGTAAACAGTGTGTAGGTTCGTGTGTTTCCTTTTTTTGCACTGGAATTTGTTGCTAAGATTGTTTATAAACATACTCAAGTATGATTTTTTGGTTTTTTTATGTTTGCAGGTCTTGTCTCTTTCCTGGAAAGTTACAATGAGTCTAAATAGTCTCCACTTCTCACAGAGCTTCTTTTCCACTTTTCCCTCTCTAATTTGGTTATTCATTTTACATAATGTTATTTATTCCCTCTAGCATGATCAAATGATCATGTCATCTTTGAAACTTAGTTTCAACTGTATCCATCCTGCAGAAATACTCTCCTCCTGTTACCTTCGGATCCTCCTCTCTGTGCTGAGGACAGAAGAGGATCAAGCCCTAAACAAAAAGTCGTGACCTTGAGGTTTGTGCTCACCACAGGTTTCCACAGCTGTTTTCTAGCTACATCTCTCAGTTTCCTTGCCTGTAATGACATTTAGAACACCACAACTCTGGAACGCTGTCCTGACTTCTACCTCAGTCTTCACTGTTTCCACAAGACAACAGCTATATTGATTCAGATCATATGTTTGTTTAGTACAGTCTTCTGTCTCTAATGATCAATAACAAATTCTTGGGAAGAAACTAGGGAAAAGCATATACTATGACCTGTTAGCATATACTAAAATGCCCTACAGAACATTCTCCCAGTTACGACTGGTTGTGGCGAAGGACTTTGTGCATCCGCAGAAGCTGGTACAATTAACTTTTGATTCCATGAACACATGCAGTTTTGAATCTATGTGTTTAACATTGGCAGTGGTCTCTGTAAGGAGTTCCATAGCTTAACCTGGCTGTATATGAATATATTATATTACTCTTCATTGTGCTTTGTATATTTTGAAGTTGCATTGTCTGCTTATTGCTTTCAGCACTCTAGTTCTGTTATTTTTAAACAACAACATTAGTAATCTGACTTGCAGGCTGAACTGATGGTTCAGGTGCTGTCTTGCTTCCAATAGCTGTATAATAGATGGATTTTATATGTACATTTACATATGAATCTATATTCTCCTTCCCTGTTTTGCAGTTAGGGTGTTGTGTCTCTGGACAACTGGTTCCTGTGGCTTATTCTGCCCTTTTTATTATCTGCATGAGGAATGCTAAGGTGTGAGTGTGCTGTACAAGTACTGTGAAAAAAAGTCCCCCATGTAAGTAGTTGTGGAACAAACACTTAGTAATGCTCATGTGGCTACATACAATATATATCCAATAACAGCAGTTGCTACGCTTTATATAAAATGTCTTCTTTAGATTTTAAGCAAGTGTGTTGCCTGTGCTCAAATACAGGTAAGAATGTATAGAATCATAGAATCATTTTGCTTAGACAAGACCTTTAAGATCATCAGATCCAACCGTTAACCTAACAATGCTAAGTCTGCCTCTAAACCAAGTCCCTAAGTGCAATATCTGCGTGTCTTTTAAACACCTTCAGGGATGTTGACTCAACTGGTTCCTGTTCCAATGCCTGGCAACCATTTGCATGAAGAAATTTTTCCTAATATCCAATATAAACCTGCCCTGGCACAACTTGAGGACATTTCCTCTCATCCTGTTGCTTGTTATTTGAGAGAGGAGACCAACACCTTCCATGTCTCCCCTCAGCTCCTTCTCCAGTCTAAACAGCACCAGTTCACTCAGCTGCTCTTATCTTATATATCTTACAAGTAGCATATGGTACAGTCTAGAAAATTACAGGTATGCTGGGTGCAGGGAAGTATTGTAACTGGGTACATTGTTTTCTGTACTGCAAAATGGATTATTATGTAGGTTCAACTTGAATAAATCTCAGTAAATTTCTGGACAAGATTAAAGGAAGAGAATTGCAGAGAAGTTTTGACACTATGAAGAAGAAACAGGGCAAAATGCTTCCAACATGAGAAACAAATGTAGTAGTATCGCTGACTTTTTTGATTATTTTCCATACTGTTAACAAGTAAGGAAGTAGATGGTTTAACCTATTGCACAGAACAAGAACACTTGTTGTACTTATGGCAATATGGTTTAATTTAGTTCATTTGTTGCACTTCTGTATTTAAGCCAAGGTCTGAGGAATTTTTCAGCTTCAAATGAGAATTGTCTCCAGTGTGATGTGTTTGTCAGAAGTCACTATCCACATAGTGGCATATAATGTTGAATAACGTTTGAAGTATTGAAGACGTTTGGTTTAATTTGTAAGAAGACTTCTTAAAGCAGCTGCTTTGTTGTTGTTGGGGTTTTTTTTGTTTGTTTGTTTTTTAATTGTATAGAACTACTCACTTCCATTGAAAATCCTTGAATAAATTCTGTGGGTTTAAGGCAGATGGTGTTTCTTAACTATTTCAAGAGCAAAGGAATACTTTCTATAGAAGACATCAAAACAGTAAAAGCTAAGTGTAAGTGATGGAAATAAAGAACCAATTGATTACCCATTTTTAAGCATCTCACTCTCTTTAATAGTTTATTTTGGTTTTGTTACCGATTTCTTTCCTTTTTTCACATCAGAAAGCTAGAGATTCTGGGATGCAGACTGCAGTCCTGTAGTGGGATGCTCGGTGTAGCTGGGAAAGGCAGTAGGCAAGGGATAGAAAAGAGCTGAAGATTAGAGACTGGAATTGTTTAAAGATTCATCAAGGAATGCAATTCCATTAGGGATGGAACAAGGGGGATGAAGGTGATACAAATTGCCTTAGTGACATGGCTTGAACAGAGCCTTGAAATTCTGACTCACTATTTCTGTGCCTTGGGAAATTGTATGTAAAACATACTGGCAAAGGATGTTTTCAGTCAATCCCAATAATTACCCAGATCCACACACACAGCTGTGTCATAATACTGTCAGAGCTTACATTATGTGAATATTTTTCTTGTAGTCATTCTTTTGTTTGTGTTTGCTTGCATGCTTGTTTGTTTTTGTTTTGTTTGGGGTTTGCATATTTTTAGTTTTGGGGGCTTTGTGTGTGTCTTGTTCTTTGTTGGTTTTGATTTTTTTTTGGGTTTTTTTTTTTTTTTTAAGAGGCAAATAAGTATTAAGTAAAGTTCACATAGTTCTTTTTTGTCATGCACAGCTGAATTTAGTCTCTGGCATACTGTTTCTATGAGATACAAATCAAGTTAATAAAACCAGGCTTTTCCAGACAGTTACAAAAAGTGGGTTTATAATTTTATGGATACATTACTCACTATACAATGTCCTGATATATTTTGAATAGTGTTTGGAATACTCACAAAGCCTCATCAGTATTTCATCTTTATCATTCAATAAATGCTTATTAATTGTACACCATTTGTCTTACATTCTTTCACTGTAGATTTTGCCTAGCATTATTAAAGAATGTGTATAATGTGACTAGAACCCTTTTGGCTGCTACTGAAATGCAACTGCTTTTTCTTTTAGAAATAGGACAGCTATTGTGCACTATCAATTCTGTTGAATTATATTTTTAAGGTATAAAATGAAGAACAGTGTGTCTGTTCTGGAGTGGAGAAGGAATGCAAATAAGCATAATGTAATTAAGTGGTCAGGAATTTGGCTGGCATCCTTGCAAATAATGCCAGCACTTAAAATCCTTGGGTACTTGTTCTTTCTCATTATGTTGAATGAGAACATTTGTCAAGCATACTATACATTGGAAATGTTCTTGGTAGAACATCAGGCTTTCACAATTGTTCTTTAATCCATAGTTGTTAGCTAACTAGGATAAACCTGATGATGTAAATAGTTTAAACAATTCAAGTGGTGTTGATATAGCTAAACAAAGAAGAGACCATGCACAAACACGCCCAGTCGCTCCTTTTAACAACAAAGTAATGCTAATGCATGGCATGATAATGCTAGTACACAAAATTTAATTTTATAAGGAGTAGAGAGGTGTAGAATTTCTTTTCTAGAATAATTATTTCTCTTTCAAGTCTCATTTTATGCCAGAATAAATTTGTTTTCAGGCTGATTCCAACAGATATTTTCTTTTCTTATTTGACCTAAGAGTTTCTGATAGTGATAGGAATAGTGTTGTGCTTCTGCCTAATGGCTACTGAAATACAATTCTGTTTAACAATATCTTTGGCTTATTCAGAAACAGTTTGTTGACTACATGCAATCTGACTATAAAATTCACAGGAATACACATTCTGCCTTAAAATAGGTGAAATTCTGTAGAAAAGTTTTGTTTCATGTAGAATGGCTGGACACAGATGCTAGTGAAAGATCCAAAAAAGTCATCCAACTGTTTGCACTTTAATTTGTGGCACAAATAAACATTTTAAAGAAGTGACAAAAATTGTAACTGTTAGGCACTTAATGTGGTGGAGCAATGACTGCCTTACTATTACTGATGGATCACTTCAAATTACATACAAACATAAAACGCTATGGTCAAACCAGTAGCAAGACTCTAAAATAATGTGCTACTCTGCCTCTGATTTTCTCGAGCTGTCCTACCACTTATTCTCATTTCCAACTCCTTTTGCTCCATTGATTCTTATTTTCTTCTGCAACCAGAATTACTCTTACCCATATATTTCCATTTATTTCCTTCCTCATGTTCCTCAGGTCTTCACACTTGATGGTGTGTCTTTCTTTGCATTTTCATCTACTGCCTTAATCCTTCTTTCCTACCACGGATCATAGGTGCGTTTTGTTTTCTAAGTAGTTTATACATATTCTGAATTATGTGTTATGTCGCATTTTCACTATAACAACTCTGACCATTCTCTTTTCTCATCGTTCTTCAGAGTGATGGTAGAAACTGGTAGAATGACTTTTTAGGTTCAATGGCAAGAGTTTTTCTGTTTTGGCCATTTAAATCATGTGGAGAACACTAGGCCAAAAAATCATTCAGCCATTTCTTTTGTACAAGTACTTTGTAAGCTATTTGGCATATGGGTGTTTGGCACATGCCGATCTAGACAGCTTAGTGTCTTTGCAAACTACAGATCTGAAATTCCTTCCCCAGAAGGATGGTAGATATCCTGCTCCATCCCAGAGAAATGTTGTATGAATGAGATTTAAAATTAAAACGAAGGAAAATTGTGGTTGGACTGTCAGTTGTGCACAAAACCAGTTGGTGAATATGCTAGTTCTAGAAGGGACCTGAGACTAGTCAGAATATCTGTTTCCCAAATATCTTGGGGAACCATTGATTGTGTATTCTCAAGTTTACATAATTATGCCTCTGTTCATGTGTATATCTTATTCTGAACCTATGACGTAAGCTGTAATTCATTTTACGCAATTTATGCTCTAAGTCTGGCACATCTTTTTCTGCCCTTGGGTTTCAAGAGCTGCTTGCTTCCCCTAGGATCAGCTAGTTCTCAGTGTGTTTAGCATTTTATTCAGAATTAATACTCCCAAATAAATTATATCAATGACAAATTCCTTTTTAGCGTCATAACAGCAGCATTTGTCAGACTGAATCATTAACAATATCCAGAATGTACCATTTTCTTCCTGCCATTTCTGGAAATCTGAGTTTGAAGTAGTGTTAGTCTAGCTATATACTCAGGTAGGCCTGTTTTGAGTGTCAGTAAAGATGTGATAAGCCACATCACTCTTTCTCTTCTTCTCACTAATAATTTCTGACAGTAAATCTCATTCTGCCCTTTCTCATGTTTTATCTCTCACTGTACTGTTAATTTCTCTTTTGCGATACCAAATACAGGTGCTCAGGCTGCACTATTCAAAAGAGCTATTTCAGCTTCAGTTGTAAGAGTGGAAACTTACTGATATTTAATGTTTTCTTACACAAGTATTAAGTCAACAGTAGAATCTCTTCCCCCCTTTTTTTTTTTTTTTTGAGATTATATTTGTTAGAGGATTTAAAGATTTAGCATAACTTTGAACAGAATCCGTGCTGCTCATAGCAATTTAATAAATTCTCCTTTCATTTCCATTTTAAAAATGAAAATTGTCACATTTTCTGTGACAAGAATTCACCTACATACTAGATTTAAAAAAATACAGAAAGGAAGCGACTTTTTATGTCTTTTGGTCAGTTCACCATTGGAGGACAGCAGAAAATTTCTTTCGCTAAAGCTCATACCTGCTGCAGAAACATAATACAAATATTCTGCACACATCAGAATAATCTTATAGAAACGGGGTTGTCCATATCCTTCATTTAGAGAAAGGTACCTTTCTAAGATTTAAGTGTAAATTTTTGTTTTCTGAGGGCTTATAATTATTTTTCATCATATTTGGAATAAGCAAAGGCCCAAGACTATAAAAAGCAAGGACAGCATGCTGTTTGTTAAGGTTTTTAAATCAAATAAACTCTATCCTTTGGTTTGAATTTTTAATTTATTTTTTTTTACAAATTTATGCATGACAATATTTGAGTAGGCCGGGTGAAGCACAGAAAAATAGTTTTAATTTCAAAACAAGAAATAACTGTACCTGACAGACTTTACTGCTTATACGGCATCAAATTAACCTAATTGATATGAATAGACCATGCAAATAAAATGTAATAGTTTACTGCTTAATATGATACATGGAACCTAAGATGCATATAATTCTGTTTCTGGAATTACGCAACTGCTCCCTGTGATTAGCTGCCTTGGGAACCTCTGTTCCACAATCCCTTTTAAGGAATGTTTTTAACCGTTTCTGTTCCATGGTAAGAGGGGAACCAGATATGGAAATGACAGGAATGGCAAACATAACCAAAAAGGAAACAAGATAAATCGTGACATGGTAGTTTGTTTATTGAAGACCCAGACATTCATTAAAAGAAAATCAGACAGTGCAGTAGTTACATTCATATGAATTTTGATTCAACTTTTTCAAGATTTCGTTATCATTTTTGCCTAAAGCTAAGGAATTAAGTTGCTTTGGTCTGGTATGTTAATATGGCAAACCCCTTACTAGTGGGAGTGGATTTTGCTAGTCACAACCATCACAAAGCAATTTGGGGAGAAAATTAAAGGAGTTTTTTAGGAAGTGAAACTCTATGCCATCTGCCTTGTGACACCCAGCTTTACAGAAATCTCTAAGGTTCATCAGAAAAATTATGTATAGGTTGTCTGTGGATGTGCAAGCACACATGTGTATGCTCTTAAATTTTTTTATACCATCCAATGATTTTGAAAGCTCTTTTGCAAATGTAAAATTCACTGTTTCAAATTAATAATAAATTTACTGCTGCAAAGTAGTTTCTTTCCCATATAGTTAAATATTTGAATGAAAATTAAATAATCACTTTTTTTTCTAAATTTTAAATGGTGTATTTTAAACCTTCTAGAAGAGTTCTTCTAGAAGGCTTAAAATTCTTCTGCATTTTAACTAGTCTGTAAAAGTCATTATTTTTCCACAAATGTTTTGTATTATGAGTTCACATCACTAATGTCAGTAAATGTAAGTAGAACTCCTCATGTGAATATATAGGATACTACCACGAATGAAATAAGAGAATGTGTGAGTTTAAGGGAAATAATTTTACCCCAGCTTTAAGAAGTCAAGCAAGTCCTGTCAGCAGCTCTTTAACGATCTGCTGATTTACAGCAGCCAGAAGAAAATAATAGATTTACGTAGAAAAAATGTGTAAGTTTTAACTTTGTGACTGAAGAAGTTAAGATGAAGGCCCTAAAATGTCATCTTTATCATAGGTGATTTTGTGAATTATTGTCATTACTGAGCAAGATAAAACTTAAAAGCTTAAAAAGGCATGCGTATCATGACTGCATACTTTGTTAACATAGAATTTTGTTAGGATAAACAGAAACCTGCTAGCAAATGGATTACTGAACCTGGATTTATCACAGTGTTCTCATAAACTACTGATGTATGATAAACACTTTCATTATGTAGTATGAAACATATGCATGCTGTATTGCTAGCATATTGAAAGCCTGTGAGTATTTCAACACTTTCAAGCTAACAAGTATGTAAAACAGTAAGATAAAATCATAAATAATCAGGTTCTGGAGAGAGCTTACACAATCATTAATAGAATAATGAATCATAGAATAGTTTGGGTTGGAAGGGACCTTAAAGATCATCTAGTTCAAGCTGCCCTGCCATGGGCAGGGACACCTTCCACTAGACCAGGTTGCTCAAAGCCCCATCCAGCCTGGGGATGGGGTGATTGCGTTACTGAAGCAATTCTCATTAAAGCAATTTTTGTGGATAGGCCATGCTTTATAGAACACCTTTTTCCCAAAGAATGCAAGCAATGACTAGTAAACTTGAATGTGCAAAATTTAGATAAAGAGGTTATGTTATGTTTTGTCTTATGACTGTTTTGACTAGAATCTTAAGTGTGAAGTTGTAGAACAAACTAATCAGTAGAATAATAAAACAAATGAAGCACAGATCTTTCAATTCAGAGTCCATTCATAAGTGATAAGAAAATGAAGTGTTTTGAGAGAGACAAGAGAATTAAAAGAAAGTGGGGGCTATTTGCTCAGCTGGAACATGTTGGTATATTTCCTTGTTCAACCCTTATAATGTTAGTTATCTAAAAAATCTAAGGAAGTATTTAATGATGAGTAATTCTTAATGGAAAGATGACTAAGTTTACCTTTTATCTATCCCAGTCACACACTCATAGAGGTTTAACTTGCCTATGTCTTTTATGCCCCAGTAAGACATCTGTTTATACTGTTACAGCTCCTGGTCGGAACAGGTATATAGTAATTTATTGTTGAGATACAACACAATCTACTCAAAGGATCTAGGAGTATTTTTTCCTTTAATAGTTTGGATAGAGTACTATACCACTGATTTTTTTAATTTAAATATTTACTTTCAATGAAGTTGTAAACTTGGAAATTTTTTTCATGTATGTGAATGGTTTCATTTCTGTTCTTACACAGTTTTGTATTTTTCATTCACAATTTCAGCTTAAGTATAGGTTGATTTTTTTTTTTTTTTTTTTCCCTCCCCCTATTTTGCAGACTTGTTTGTTGTTTAGTTCAGTTTGTGGTAGATCCATTTTATGCATGTATTTAGTGAAAATAAAGTCAAATTTTTTGACACAAACCACTAGTCCTCACAACAAAATGCCAGCTGCTAAATCATTAGGAACCAGTCTGACTTGACAGTATCATCAATATACTGGATCTCATTTGTGACAGGTGTGGTGCTTTTGATGGCTTGTGTAGGCAGACTATATGTTTAAATGGAACAGAAAATCATGTGTTGTAATTACTGCCAGTAATTACTGTTTATTGCCTCACCATGATTCAGAAATCCTTTTATGATAGGAGATGATGATTCCTGAGAACATATATGAAGTGAAGATTAAAAACTACATCTTTTGTAGTTTGGGACTTTTTTTCTTCTTTCTTAGTTTAGCATTTGACGTTCAACATGTTTTATTTGTAACAGCTCATCAGTTAAAATAACTTGGGACCAATTCTCAGTGTGATATCCAGTGCTAGATACTGAGCTGTCCACTTATTTTATTGTCCCTATGAAAATATCATGTAGTCTCTCATTTAACTGAAAGACAATGTCTGGAAATCACTACAGCTTAAACTAGCACATGTAGACCTCATTTCTTGCTACCTCAACTGTACTGCTTTGCTGGTCTTGCCCAACAAGCTGTTCTTTAGTCTTAACTTAATTGTAATGTGTTTGTCCTTTCTGCTAGATACAATGAATGCCAAGTTTTCTTAATTCAAGCACATCTTCTGAATATTTGGTATTAAATTGGCATACGGCTTACAGCATGGAAAGTGGATCTGGTATTACAGTCTTTTAAAGCAGTATTCTATAATTCTACATTAGACTGTAAGATGCTTTCTTAAAAGAAATTAAACTGTAAGAGAAATTATCAGTTTAGTGCCCTCCTGTTTTTTCCCTTCTTGTGTATTATCTATTTCTCACTTTGACACTAGAAAAGTAAGCCTGAAAGTTGATTTTTTTCATTATACAGCCTGTACTTTTGCTGTTCATTATTGTGTGTGAGGTAACTTTAAATTCTGGAAGCAGGTGATATGATTATAAAGGCAAATTTGTATTTGCATTGTGGTGGGGTTTTTCTAAAAATTGATGGATCATGTTTGGTTTTTTTTTTATATTTCAGAATAAAGTTTAGTGAATATATCTATTGTTATGTGTATCTGTATATGTATGTATGTAAACGTATAGAACTCATGTATATACATAGCATTACCTCTTCTATATGAAATTATCTCTTAATGAATCTGTATCCTAGAGTTGTGGGAAAATATTCCTCATTACTATAATAGCTTACTTAATGGCTTTTGCTTAGTGCATAAGAAAGTCATACTTCAAAAAATACATTTAAAAAAATGAAAATGGAATTGACATGGTGCAGCTTGCAGTTACTTTTCTTGGCCCTGGGAGAAAATATTTATCTTCACTTTAAAAGTAGTCATCTTCAAAAGGGGAAAGAGCAATAATATTGGAGAGGGAAAACACATTTTTAACTGGCAAAAAAAAAATCTTATTATTTACTGACTTGTTTTTTAATATTGTTGTATTGATATTAAGAAAGAAATAATGTCCTCTACTGTGTTTTAAATATTTTAGCTTTAGTAAGCTGATATGATGAATGACTTAGTACTGTGGAATTCAACTGTGTATGAGGAACAGTAACCTGCTGTAAGAGATAATGTGAACCTTGTAATAGTTGATGCAGTCTGTCGACTTCTTTTTTTCTGAAGACAGGTACATGATTTGGAAATCAAGGGAAACCTTGTTCCATACACAGCCATGAAAAATGAGCCTTTTTTAAATTCATTAGGAATAGTATACCTGTAGGACTATGGCTTTACCCTCCCGTGAGCCTGAAAGGCAGAATTAATACTACTCACACACTAAGTGTATATTTCCTGCCTTCCATGTCCACCCTCCTGCAATCATTGGAAATAATATTCCTATTAGACATAAAAAGCCATGCAGTCCCAGGAATTTATATTTACTCCCCTCACTCCTTATCCATATGAACAAAGTACATGATGATTTGATACTCTGTGGTCAGATCTAAATGGCTTTGAGTTCTCTTTAGTTTATAGAGTACTTGGTGGCCTGTGATGTGAATTAAACTGCAGATTCTGCTCAGGATTAAGATGGGATTGTTCATAACTGATAGTAGAGCATCACTAGCCAGTTCCGGGTGTGTGAATAAAGTATAGACCAGTAAGAGGAGTTTTGCTCCTGGGATTCAAACCGTTCACTGTATGTGATGAGTCAGAATTTGTTCTTGAAATCAGTTGAGATTCAGTGAGCTGAAGAAGTTATCTCTGCAATTGTGGAGTCAAAACCAAACTTGGAAATAGGAAAGCATCACGATTATGATCTCAGTACCTGAAGTATATGATCTGGAGTTTAAAGAGACTTATCAAAACATGGGTACACTATGTCTTGAGCAGCTGCCTCTGGAGACTTACAAAGGATTATGGAGTATCATCTAAATGATGAACTGAATGTACCAAGAAAGATTTATTTTATGAACAATGAAAACCCGAATAGGTGCGTGTCAAACCAGCAATGATTTTGGTATATATGATGCGCATTCTATGTAAGACATAGAGTTTACTTTGTATAACTATAGCTTTCGTCCTGCGTTCAACTCCTTCCTTTTGTCTTCTTTAAGCCTACTTGAAGTAACAACAGAACCAACAATGGAACATGTAGCATTTGTATAATTCAACTAATCCTCTCCAGCAATTTTAGTTGTTGATATGCTAATCATATCAGTAGTGATCTGCAGATAATGCCAGTTTCTCTTCAGATATCAATTGGGATAAAGCTTTCTGGCAGTTAAGCTTAGAACTAGTTCATATTATTTTAAATCTTTAACTGAATTTAGTGATAGATTTGCTTATGAAACAAAGAGCTGCACCTTTTCCATCATCTCTGTTACTCTGACATTTGAAAGAATTAAGCTTCTCTGCATCTCTACAAAGTATTTTTCAATTTAGCTTGTCTTGGCTATATTTTAGATCTTACCTTGTGCCTGGCATAATTTTTCCAGAGCTCTTTATTTATCTAGTGCAGCTATTCATGTAACCACATTAATGATATTATTATTTTCCTTACTTTTTGCAGTAACCCACTTGGCATGCCTGTCTTGCCTCAAGATGGTAGAAATTAATAGTAACATCTCAAGCAAAACAACATGTATAATTTGCAGGCAGCATTACTAAATGTGTTGTATAATAACACAGGAGTCAAATTAAGTACAATTGAAAATTCTTTAACCAGTTGCTGATAGATAAAATCTGGACAATATTTTGCAAGAGTATTTATTGAGAATGTTGAACATCAACTTTTCAGAGTTTAGGAAATTGACTATAGATAGGGGCCTAAGCATAGGGAGCAAAAAAGAAAGCTTGAGTGAGATAACAAGATTTTCATGGAAATCTACATTCATGTGCTTTTTTTTTTTTGTGTAAAGTTATTGAGGACTGAACTGCAAGGCAGTAGAATTGCTTAAACTTTTGTTTTTATTTGCTGCCAACACAGATGACTTGTTCACCTACCAAATTACTGAACGTGGTTGTTTGAAAGCCGATATCATAAATACGGAAAGCTCAGTTACTATGAGGTCTGGTAGGGTGGATATACTTGAAATCCCTGTATCATTTCTCCAGAGGAACTGTGGATGGTTCAAAGAAGGGAAGCTCCTTCAGCCATGCAAGCAGCTGAATCTTGAGATGCAGCAAAGATTTTCTGCACCAGTCAGAGTAAACAAAAGTTTTGCACATGTAATCACAAAACTTTTGATTCTTTGTTGTCCATTGAATTCTGGTTTGCTTAAGCTTGTACTGTCTTTGAGACAAGAATGAGAAAAAACATACAACTTTGTCTTTGTATTCATAATTATATCATAATAGACAAACAAAGAATGACAATTTTGCGTGAATTACACAGCAGATTAGTCACTGTTATACTTCCAAGTGTATGATTGGGATAGGAATTTGGCTGTTAGCCATCCCAGGGAGGTAGAAACCCCAGATATGTTGTAGCATGATAAATCATTAAACACTTTTTGCAGCAACCAGAAATGGCAAATAATCAGTTTTGTACCCTTCACAAAGAAGGTATCTGAGGAGCAGTTTGTTCCTTTCTTGCATCTTCTTTGTGTGTGTGCATGTGTATGTGTGTGGTTTTTTTAATCAATGTATCCTTTTCTGTTCACATTTTCCATCCCTCCACCAAGATAGGCACAGTAATTCCAGTAAATTGATCCCTATGACAGGGAAGCCACCTCTTTACATACTTCTAGAAGTGCAGTTTTGTTGACTTGGACGTTGCTGCAAGCCTTTGCAAAATTCAGGCCTGTTAAAAAACTTAACTTCCTCACTTACTATTAAATGACAAAGAAAAAATACAAAATTGATGGGTAGTCAGACAGTATATACTGCACATACTAAAGTTAATGTGTAAGGCAGGAGGTACACTGCCACTTTAAAAAGTGAAAGTTAAGCCATTTTCCCTTAAAAGCATAGCATTTTTGCCTGGGGGAAAAAAAAAAAAAAGGTTCCATGCAACTGGGAAGATGATTTCATACTTGAGAACAGAGTGAATGAGGAGGGTAGGGTTACAGGGGACAGGAAACAAGCCAGAGGATGGTAGAGAGTCACTTGGTTTGAGAAAGTGGCAGCACTGATAAAAGTTGAAAGAACGGGGAAGCTAGGCTTTGTTAGACAGATTGAAAGGATGTAAACAACAATAACTAAGGTAGAAGAACAGAGGAAAGGCATAAGAGACAGTTTTGTATTGGTTGTGGAGACTGAAATTAAACTGTCTAGGCAAAGCGACTCTGAAAATAATGTATTTCCTTATGATTGCCCCACTGTGATTAACTTATAGGAGTAATAAGATTTTATTGTCCCTAAATATCCTTAAAATTTAACTTTTCACTCATGTTAAGAATACTGTAATTTCTTATTACATCGTATATTTTATCACGATGAGTCTTGCCTTTAGGCCCACCAAACTTCTTATAGATGAACTGGTTACTGACCAGTTGTTAGTATTTTTATTCCTCTGCTTAGGTAAGGGTGATCTGCTCTATCTAATAACATTCAGAAGACTGAAGCAGGAAACAAGTGCATTGTCAGAAGATACCCTAGCTCCAGTCTTTCTGATCTGTCACTACTGGAATTTTATAGACAGTAACAGCCTCAAGATTAAAAAAGATCCAGTTGCTACACACTCTGGAAAATTAAAAAAAAAAAGTGGGTATGTTTGTTTGTTTTAAGCATTCATATTGACTTATATTTTTCATTATGAAGTCTTTTATATCATTTAAGATCATTGAACTATTTAATCTGTTAATGAAAACTTTGACATTTCTGAAAAACTGAAAGGGAAGTAGCACAGAATCTAGCAGGCAATAATACACAGAAAGACAGAAATATACAAAAAACTAGAGGAACAGTTGTTGGTTGGTTCTATAGTAGATGGAAGTGAACAACCACTGAGTTGTATCAGCTGTCACTGCATGTTGAAAAGCTAGACTGTATAAAGTGGTGTGCAGTTAATAAACTGGTTTACCAGTCTAAGAATTCTGGAAAATGAGCAGAATATAATCTAAAAGAGTTATTTTAAAGTAGTTTCCATTCTTGGTGATATATTTTATTTATCATTGCAACTAATGTGAAAGCTTCTGACCAGCAAACACATTTTCAGTCATTGTCAAATAATTATCAAGCTACTAGTTATTTTTGCTTAACATTTCAAGAATTAAAAAAAGAAAACCCACATTTCCTCCTTTCCTCCTTTCCTCCTTTCCTCCTTTCCTCCTTTCCTCCTTTCCTCCTTTCCTCCTTTCCTCCTTTCCTCCTTTCCTCCTTTCCTCCTTTCCTCCTTTCCTCCTTTCCTCCTTTCCTCCTTTCCTCCTTTCCTCCTTTCCTCCTTTCCTCCTTTCCTCTTTTCCTTCTTCTCAGTATTGATCATTTTGACAGACTTTGTCCTCAAATTTGCTCTGACTAATATTCGGTTCTATATGACTATGACTAATTCTTCAGTTCTAATATACAGTTCTTTGACTATATTCAGGTAATAATACTACTACCTTGTAAAGAGAGTTGGTTGATTCATATAACACTATATTCCTGGGCTATCCAGACATTGGATGTTGCTTAACTCATAATCTCAAAATAACCTTTTTGAGTTAGGAGCACTGAAATTGCTATAAGGATAAATTTCCTGGCATGGAATTCTGTTGTGTTAACTATGAAAAAGAAAAAAAGATAAAAGATGTTAAGTACTGTTGAAACTTTCTCATTTGTCAATAGGAAATTGTAATATACTTGTTGCACTGTGTTGAAATGTGTTCATTGTATAAATATTTTGTTTTAAATCAGTTGAATTATAATATTAGTAATGTTTTTGAAATGATTAATTCCATCAACCAGAGAAGAACACTTGGTCTGTTACACTTTAGAGACTATGTAAGACTTTGTTTATATTTTATTTCTCCATTTGTATCTGGAGGGGTGCTGAAATTTTACAAATTTTAAATGGCATATACTATCGAAGAGTTTGAGACTCTGCTAGCGCTGTTTTTAGAGGACTACTTTACCAGGAGAAAGATGAGATCAAAAGATGTCACTAGATGTCTGTGTTTCCTTGTGCGGTGTGCTGGTCACATCTTAAGACTTCATTCTGTTAATGAAAAGGGATAAATTATGCAATGCTTTATAACTATGCAATCAAAAAAATATTGTCATGTAGGAAAAGTATAAACAAGGAATATTGAGACAGGTAGTTAAACATGAATTACTGCTGTAAAGCAATTAAGATCAGTGGAAATTACTTTCATGTCTTAACATTGCTGCTGTAATGAGGGATAATTATGATACAAAAATTGAAATCGGAGCTGCAGTGATTGAAAACTTCTATGACAGATGCTGGCAATTTGAGTTGTTTCAGTTTGCTATTAGACTTCTGGTAATTAACCGAACACACTTGACAAGACATCATTAAGTATTACAAAAAAGCCTGTCACCATCATATTAAAGAATACGTTCTGTAATGCTGAAAGCTACGTTACTTTTTAGGAAATGGAAAATCTTCCGTCTGATTTTAGTGCCTGTCCTGCTGCTCCCTTTTTAACCTGTACATAGTCTCTCCTTTCAGGTACTGGAAACTGAAAGAATCTATAGAGTTTTTGAAACAAGAAGTGTGAAACAAGTCCTTCTCCTGCTCAAGCTCCTGACTATGCAACATGATGTAAGTTGTTTAACCATTTTATTTCTGAATTTTCCTTTGTAGATGATGAAAATTTGCTATTTTCTGGATTTTTAGGAATACTTAGTTTTGGTTACATTCCCTGCCCATGTGGTGAATATTTTGTTTTAAAATTGAAGTTAGTTTAGTACAGAAAAGCTGTTTTGAAAAAATTATAAAATGAAACCTTACTGCATTAAGCTTGGACCAGATGATCCTTCTGGTCCCTTCCAACCTGGTATTCTGTGATTACTTTCAAACTAAAACTCTTAATTATATTTGTAATGCTTTCACAAATAATTTCAACTGACTAAGCCTGATGTATGTGAGACTGCTTATTGTTACTTAATGGTTTTACAAAGTTTTGAGCATTATTTATATATATATATATATATATATATATCTGTTTAACAAGTAAATGTTATTGGCTGCTGTTTTATCATCTTGTTATGTGCTCGATTGTGGCTTACATCATTCATTTTTTGGAGCTGTTGAATTATGATTTCAGTGTTTAAGTCCCAGTATCTGGGAAGCATTCTATTCACTAGTGGATTTAACAAAACAAGTAATCTCATGAAACAAGTTCTGAGATATAAAACATGGAGAATATAGGGAAATATCAAATAGAGAGTTCTTAGGAGAAAAGAAACACTTAATTCTCTGTGTGAATTGGAAAAGTCTGACAAGTTTCAGTCCAGTGTCCATATTAATGCAGTGTTTAGAAAAGAGTCTGCCTTGCAAGTAGAATATCAACATCTTTCAATTGATCTATTTTACAATCTGATTAATGTACATTCATAACAGCTTAGGGAAATAAATAGAATTTTCAGAGGAATTTCTTGGCGAGCTAGGGTGGTATAGCACATTCTGCCTTAAAGAGGGCATAAATACATTGTTTAAAGACTAGAAGAGGGGGATGGATTGGGAATCCTGAGTAGCTCGTATTTAAACAGGTGTTCAGAGCTCTTGCGTCCTTCAGTTAGCTGGCAAGATACGTTTTACCACCTGTCATGGTTTAACTGTAGCTGGCAAATAAGCATTATGCAGCTACTCACTCAGTGCCTTCTCACTGACTCCGATGGGATGGGGCAGAGAATCAGAAGAGTGAAAGTGAGAAAACTCATGGATTGAGGTAAAAACAGTTTAACAGGTAAAGCAAAAGCCACACACATGGCCAAAGCAAAACAAGGAATTCATTCACTACTTCCCATCAACAGGCAGGTGTTCAACCATCTCCAGGAAAGGCGGGCTACATCACACATTATGATTAGTTGGGAAGACAAAGGCCATCACTCCAAATGTTCTCCCCTTCCTTCTTCTTTCCCAGCTTATATACTGAGTGTGATGTCATGTGGTATGCGATATGCCTTTGGTCAGTTGGGATCAACTGTCCCCTCCTAACTTCTTGTGCAGCGCCAACCTACGCACTGGTGGGGTGGTGTGAGGAGCAGAAATGGCCTTAATTCTGTGTAAGCGCTGCTCAGCAACAACTAAAATATCAGTGTGTTATCAACGTTCTTCTCATAATAAATCCAAGACACAGCACTATACCAGCTATTAGGAATAAAATTAACTCAGTCTCAGCTGCACCAAGACGCTAGGAAAGCCATTCACTGTAATAAAATAGCAGTTGTGATCAGCATCTTATGTTATTTGTAAATTGATTTTTAGCATTGTTTTACATACATTAAACATAGTATAAATGTATTTTAACAAAACTTATATCTTCATTCTTAAGTTAATATTATTGTAAGAACTTAGGGATTCAGGGTTCTTCTGGAGTGGGCGTAAACATGAACTACCATGTAAGAACTGTGTTAAACATAAACTAACCCTGAGTATGCTTGTGTTCTTTTCCGTTAATTACTGTCTTTTTCTCCTTTTTATTCCTACTTCTGTTGCAGAAAGCCTTATATCCACTCAACTTTGCTTTTGCTTTTATCTTGCCCGATATGTGCCAGCCTCCAAAACGAGTGAATTTGAAGCCTTTGCTATTCACTAGTCACTCTTTTTAAATAATTTAAAATTTTTATTCAGCACATTAGTAATTATTCTTTTTTAAAGTATTTGTAGTTATTATTTGCTGTGATTTTCAGCTGATTTTTAAAGGTAGTTATTAAAATTAATTTTCTTTCCTAAGTATAGATTTTTTTGCCTATTATGGATGTAAAATACATTATGCAAATGAAACCATGTTTGCAGTTGTCATCTGTTTCAGAATTTCTAATTATTAACTCTGGGGCTTTCCTATAGCTATTCTTTGTCTAGTAATGTTAGATGTCTTTCTAAATGTAGTTGTATTTCATATAAAAGTCTCACTCCTAGATGAGACTAATGCTTCTGTGTCATTAAGGCTTGGAATGGCTAATTAATGATTCGATTGTGTATTAACATTACTTTTAAATGTGTAAAATATTTTTTTAAGTGATTTCACAGCATTGATAATGCAAGATGCTCATAGTCTTTACAGACAGAATAGTCTTCTTAGCAATACTTTAAATAGCTTTTTCAGAACTGAAATGAGTAGATAATTATCAATACTTTTGCATAGGCAATATTTTATTAAAAATAAGTTTTCACAAGTTTACGGAAAATTTGGGGGTTTAGACTTTTTCTAACTTATGAAACATGAGGATACTAACGCACAGACGGTATTCACCAAAATGCTTTTACTTTAACTGTGGTTATTTAACCAGGCCTACCATATCTCGCGTGTCACTGTCCTATATTACTATCTTAGAAAATTGATACTGTCTCTCTTACCTCATTCCTGCAATGGTCTCAGGTTTTTATTTTATTAGTTATTTGATATGTCATCCATAGGAAAATAAGTCCGATTATACATTCTACATTTACTTCTGAAAGTGATAAAATTCGTAGTTTCTCTGACTTCCCAGGGCTAAATTGACAAATATGGGCAGACAGATGGAGAACACTTTCTATTTTGTATTGGGTGTTTAAAAAGCCAAACAAAACACACCTTAAAATCTCCCAAATCCCACAATAACTTTCTTTGCATTTTCAGCTCTACAGTTCTTGAAGACAGGAGGTCACTGTCATAGGAGGCTGTGTTTGTAGTTGTACTAACCTGATCCTTTCTGTCGTGTCAGCTTGTATACTTGAGATATTTGAAAGGAAAAATGGAAAAATTTAACTATATTCAGTAAGAAAACAATTTCATTAGTGAAGTGATGTATTCTTGGTGACCTGTGTTGCTAAGAAACAAACTGCTATGTTCTCAATTGATTAAATCCTTCTCGGTGTTTTTGCAACAAGGTACATAGCAATGCCTTATTCAGGCTTGGGCATCTCAAATCCAGTAACCATGACGTCAAGCTATTATCTGCTTCTTTACTTCAGTCTTGCTCCATCTGAACTAAAATCACTGAGACATGTCTCTGTGAACATCTAGTGTGAAGTTTCAGTTCAACAAGGGACAAAACAAAACTCTTCCTGTTTCTCCAGACTTATCTGCCTCTCCTGTTTTCTTGCCCTGATCCTGGAAATGCATCTGTCACATCATACTGGAGCCTGGATGCCATCTTCAGCCCATTATTTTTCCACAGTCATTAGTCCTGAATTTACCCAGTGCAAATTGGGTTAAAACACATGTGAGCACACAGTGCATTTCTCTCAAATGAGCCAGTGCACACAAGAAAAGGTTTTTATACCTTTTGGTTTTATATTAAATTAGTTGAAATGTGGTCAGACAAAAAATCTGCCACTAGAAAGTTACCCTGTCAGCATTGTTTGAACAAATTTAAACCAATAAAGTAGTTCTACAGAGGATCTATTCTATGCATTGTAGTACTGCATACCTTTGATACAGTACAAGCAACTATCTGGCAGGACTCACTGTATAATTTAATTTTGCCTATGCTTGCTGAAGTGTATTTCTAAAGTAGAACCTTCCTTATTCAGCTAAAGAACTGATAGATTTGTTTCCTTGTTTCACAATTTATCTTAATTATCGTTAAATTATTTTTCTGAAGTTTGAAAAATGTAGTCTTATTCCGTGTGTATTTATCTAATATCAGAGTGTAGTTTACCACTGTCTCATTTCTATGCGGACCTTTAAACTTGTTCCTAAAGCTTTCTTTTTGGACTCTCAATGCTCCCTCGCTTTCTATGCCACCCCTTATTGCCCAGTTGTTAAATTTTTAAATGGTAAGTTTTTGCTTTCTCTCATATACTTTCCCACTTGATATGAATTTGTGTGAACAGTCAGTAATCTCCTTATATCACATGGCTTCTTACTATCACTTTTGCTCTGCTGGCTGCACAAAGTTCATTATGATCTGATCAAGGTTTTGCTGAGATTACAGCCTGTAATACTGATCACTGTATTCATTGTTTCCTTCTTCCTCACCTGTCTGTATCAATTTCTAGTCTTTCATAGTAGTTTTGCTCTTGATTTTGCAAAACTTGAATTTTAATCCAAATATGTAAATCTAACCATTTGGAGCAACTCACATACCCAGAGAGGATCCAAAATGTATCAAGTCAACTGAAACTGATGGAACATTATAAACTACAGCCTGCAACATCTTGTGCTTATCAGTTAGTGCTGTATGACTGTGTACTCATCGGGCATTAACCATTATCTTTCCACCTTTCCATGTAGTTCTTAATTTTATATGTTTCATATATTATTCCCAACTGTAGATTTTCAGGTAGTACAAATAGCTTTATAGATGAGCTGTCACAGTCTCAGCTACTTTTTGCTGACCCTCACTTCATACATGTTCTGAAATATTTTTAGGACAAATATAAAAGGCCTATTAATTTACAGTAGCAGTAATCCTCCTCCTCCTCAGAAAAATAAATATATATATATATATTCCTGTGAAATCGTCGCATTCCAGGCTAATTTGGAATTCTTAACTTGCTTTGCTGGAGATGATTCAACTGATCAAGCATGACTTAGGGCACTGATTTGCACATAGACTTATGAAATAATGGAGGATTTCTGGCTTGCACAAATAATGTGTTTCTAAGTTTAAATTTTTGGTTTTTTCTCAGTTTGCAGTTCTATCAGACCAATTCTTTTGGGGATTTCTGGTTGCAACTAAACACTGTAGGCAACTATTGTTATTGTTTCCTATGCTTGAAAGAGGCTAGTTTTCATATTAGCTCTAAATTCAGTAGAAGTTATTTGGTCCTGCTGTTTACACTGATAAGAGCATGGTCCCCTCATGAACAGGAACATAGACAAAGCTGCCACATTTAATGCTTTCTTTGCCTTAGTCTTCAATACCAAAAATGGGCTTGGGGTCCCCAGAGCACTGGGCTAGAGAACCATGGCTGTGAGAATGCCAAATTCCATGCCTTAACTGCTCTCCTGACTTTGCCTACCTTCAGCTTTAACTTGAGGACCTAATAATACTACTTTAAAATGTTTGTGTACTACCCAGCATCCACTTTCCATGGGATGATCAAGATGGTTTTCAGCAGTTATGTACATATACATTTAGCAGTTTCAACACCTCTGTGAAATTTACAGGAAGTACTTAAATCTGGATGAATTACAGTCATGGGTAAGAGCTCCAGGAATATTTTGAAGCACAAGTTAGGCAAGCTTACTGTGTCATGTAACCCATAAATACACTGTGAGCATTTATAAATTGGATAACCTCTCTCTAATTCAGTGATAATAAAACAACAGAAAGGAACTTCTCTGGGTCACTTTTGCTAATGCATTAGCTATTTCAGCAGAGAAAGACGATAAATGATTTTAATAAAAAATCATTATAGCAATACTGTTATATGCCCAATCTCTGATTAGCATCAAGAGGATAGGCAGTTGACTACATTGGTTAAGATGTGAGGTGAGGCTTAAAAATATGATTCTCAACTTCAAAACTAGTTCACTGAGTATAATGAATGCCAGGCACTTTTTGAACAAACATTTCAAAAAGTGTAAAAAAAAAAAAAAGAAAGTCTCCCTGTTTGTGATGTCATTCATCATATTTCAACTTTCCATATTATTACTGCATTTTTTGTATGTTTCCTAATTCCATTTGTCTTCTTACATCACAAACTGATGTTGATTGTTACTTGTGTATCACCTTGAATAAAAAGTACCCTTAGGCTGCATGCTCACCAAGACAAGAATTGTCATATCATCGGAGTTTTATAAGTGCCTATGCCGTATAGGAAATGTGTTTGTAAGTAAGTAATAGAAAAGGGCTTAATATTAACAGAAGAAATAGAATGTATCAGATTTTATTTTTAGCCTACAATGACTTGTAGAAAACTGCGCTGAATAATAGATTTTCATCTGGGCCATACCCTAAACCTGGACATCACATGTGGCTCTGGATGCTGTGGCAACTGCAGCTGTGTTGTCAAGGAAACAGCCTTGTGCTCAATAGGCAAAACCAATGAGGATTAAGCAAGGCTATACTATAGCTAAGCCTCTGTGACCTTATCAAGGATCAACAAGATCTGTCTGTTCTTCACTGTGCAGGTGTCCCTCGGGAGTGACGGAGATATGCACAGGCAAAAACATACATGCAATATACCTGATGTAAATGTCAGACCTGGATTACTCTAACAAGTGAATGCATTTCCCAGTTAGATGGATTAAAAGGCTCCGTTTGTGTAAGTAAAATGTTTATATAAAATAAAATCAAATAATAGAAAAGAAAGTAATGTGACATTTTTCTGTAAGCTATGAAATGAGGAAGAGGTAATTGAACTATAATGAACTCTGGAAGTCTTTTTGATCTTTGTTGTAGCTTTGTAATCTGGCTAAAATTCACACACAAGTATGCCACTATATAAAATATGTTACTTTCCCAGTGGTAAGAAACAAAGTTTATAGAACCCTGAGATGCAGAATAGTTGTCAATAGTTTCAAGCACAGTTTTCTTGTTTGGTAAAAAGAATTAATGTGTGTGTCACTGAAGTAAACTCACACTGCAACATACCATACACATGTTATTTCATCCTGTTTTTTTTGTGTCTAAAAGAATAAAAATCCAAATGGAACTGAGATAAATAACTGCAAGAGCAAAACACCTAATTGATTTTTGCTGGGTGAGGAAAGAAGTTGAAAAAGGTGTTTACATTACTGTCAGGAGTTGATTGTTTTCTGTTTAAACTTTAAAATATTTTTCCTTTTTGTTTCTGAAGCAAAATAAAATGTTACACTTTAGTTGAAGCTTCATAAGTAATAAAGAATGAGCAAGTAAATTTGATGTGCTTTGGCAGAATCTCTGGAGTTTATTGTGCCTTGTTTTTTTTTAAATTGTCACATAACATCAAAGGTGACTAAATGTCTTTCTTAATTAGCCCTACATTTTAATCTGCATGTATTAACCATTGTATTTTTCTTGTTTCAGTATCTCTTGTGGTGTAAAATGCTCATTAAAAAAAAAAAAAAAAAAGTCAGTGTTAGTTTATCTGCAGATAATGCCAGATGAACCTTTTCCAATAGTGATACTGTCCCGTGTCTTGTGCAGAGAAGAGAGGAACTGGAGCAAACTGTAAAATGAGACACATCTGATTATCATAATGATTTTGTTTCTAACGTTATCTTGTGATTTATTTTCTTTCTTGGTGCTTTTGTGGTGGTTGTGGTTTTGGGTTTTGTTGTTGTGTGGTTTGTTTTTTTGTTTTGTTTTGGGTTTTTTTTATGTTTGGTGGTTTTTTGTTTGTTTTCGGGTTTTTTTGTTGTTTTTTCTCTGCAGAAGTTAATCTAAACTTGCCAAAGCAAATGGACTTTGTCAGATTTTGATCATTCTTTGCTGGCATCCCACTCCTTTTTAGGGTGCTTCTGCATTTCTTTATTTTTTATATCTGATTATTTAAAATACCTGATTTTTTTTTCTTCAGAATTACTGTTTTTACCATTTCATCTAAGTTACTGAAAAATTCTGTGTATAAGATTTTTCCTGTTAAAGAGACTTCAGAAATTTTTGCAGCATTTTTAAGGCCATTTCAGGAAATCTGAAACTGACCTGATCTCATTGCTTCATTTCTGAGACTTGCCAGTTTCCTGAGAATATTTTCTATCATAACATCAGGGGAAGAAATGAAGCAAAGAGGACGGGGAAGATGCAGCCACTTCTGTGAGCTAAATATGATGTCAGTCATCTTAAGCATGTAAAATGTGCAACAGAAATCTTATAGAAGACAGTATATGCGGTGCTTTAAATATTTGATACTTAAGTATTTAAGAGCATAATCAAAGTTGTTAGAATACATGCAGCAGTTAGCTTAAAAACCCGTGACTTTAGTCCCTGGAGAAAAGTCCACTGTGACCCAAAGATGCTTAGAGAAACAGGCTATTCATATTCAACACAGTAGGATTAGGAACCGTGTTGTGCCTCCCTACAAGTTTCCCATTCCCATTCTTTCTTTCCTTGTCCATTTTTACTTTCACTTTTCAGGTGGTTTTATACTACTGTCATATTTAGTCCCTTTAGTCTCACATATCATTTCATCTTCTCATGCTTCTGTTTATTCCTTGTGTGTCTAATAGTTATTTTGAAGTTCAAGTACAGAGCTGGATACTTTTCCTAATTTATTGTCAGTGTGTTGAACCTTTTCTCCCTGCTTGCCTTTTTTCCTGATTTTATACAAATACATCTGTCTTTATTCTCTATTGGCCTATCTTCTATCTATAGCTTTATGGTCATTTTTCTTTGCCTTTGAATAACTAAAATCTGTGGTTTTATTAAATAGTTTGGAGTCTATAAGGAGTTTGGTTTGAATTAAATTTAATATTTAATCTAGACCTCACTAATATGAATGACCTTGGCCAGCTATCACTACTTTAGCGAGCAACAGGTAGAACCCAACTTTTTTTTGTTTTTAACCCAAACAACTGTTTTAACAGCATGCCAGTAAATTACTGCAAGTTATCTACTACCCTACCAATTTCTGGGATAATCTGCAAGCCTGAACAACAGGCAGAGCAGCAGCAGTCTCTTCAGTTGGGTTATTTGTGGACAAATAGGCAGATCATACTCTACCTGCTCATAGAGCGAGTTAGATGCATCCAGGATATGTCATCCCTCCTGTGCATGTGCTGTGCAACTGATCTGTACGTGCATACCAAGTCTAAGGCATTTCAGATGCTGTGGATTTACAGCAGACCACCTGTGCATGTCACAAACCTGTGTGTCCCGGTGTTCCAACTTGAGCAGCAAATCTCTTAGAAGACAGGTGAAATGCTGGTAAATATGATTTTCTCATTCCATTTTAAATCACTGGTGTAACATCTATTCTAAATGTTTTGTACCAAAGAGTTTTAATGTATTTTATCAAATTCAGACATGAATTCAAGAGTAGTCATATTCCTGTGAAATCAGATTAATTATGTAGTACCAGTTTGAGGGAATCCAGAACTAGACCTACAGCACTCCACTTACGTCTAATTTTTCTTCATCTTTCATCTTATGTTACTATTCACAGTGCCGTAAGCTGGAAGAACAGTTTTTCCAAATCAAAAGGTTCATATTTGGTATATGTTTAACATTGACAACGAAACCCCAGAAAAAAAGTTAGACTGGGGAAGACCTGAAGTATTTAGGTTACTGTTGTCAAAAGGCTGAACAAAGAACTGTAGTTTAAATGTAAACAAATGAAAGTGTAAAGCGCCAAGTCAAATGTATTTAGTCTTATGTTCTTCTCAAATACTTTGCATGTGAATTATATCACCTTAAATTATGGTACATTAATTGCATTGTTGTTATGAGATTATGTGTTTATTGGAATAAATTATATTGTATTATTTTTTCACTCTATTGTAATTTTTCAATTTGGTGCACCACACATATATAGAAATCTGTAGGTTGGATGCTCTTTTTTTTCTCCCTAATTTACTTTTGAACATCTGATTTACACACTTAAGTTTCTCATGAGGGTAACTTAGTAGCCATAAATCACTTTCTGAACAGGTTTTGATGAGTGAAACATTCAAACTTGAACACACTTGTTAAAGTTACAAAATCCAGATATTTTTTGTGGGTATATTAACAGATATGTGCGGTTAAAAAAGAAATATATATATATATACATACACACACAGAGCAATATACTGTCACCCATCATTTTTAAGTCAGACTGTCAGCCACAGTAGCTATCTGTGAACGAGACAACTAAAGACAGTTGTAATATGTATATTTGTATCACTGCAGTAATAGGTAGTCCTAACAGAAATTGAAGGTGCTACTCTAACAACTAGCTAAAGTATCTCATGCTTTTGCAACCTGATTGCCCTGTTTTCCTGAAACTAACTGATATTTGTTATATAGAAAGTTATGCAAAATGTTTACATCAATATTTTTGTATTCCTCTGCATCCTTTGCTGCATGTTTTGTTGTTTGCTCCTTTGGTATTTATATTATGTGTCTTTTTTCTCAAACAAATAGATGTCCAGCAGTAGGCTTTAAGATCTATAGATACTTTAAAAAATCAGTTCACTGTGTGTTTTATGCATTAGTATGTATGGTTTACATACTGATTTTCAATTTACAACACAGTTTAAAGTTAGATGGAGAACCGACCCAAAACTTCAATTGTAAGACTGTTATCATTATATTTGAATCCATATGCTCCCTAAACTCAAATTGTTTTGCAGCAGCAGTAGTTAATCAGATTTAAGGTAATTTTACTGAGGTTTATTGTGATCCAACAAGTAATGTACAATCCAGGCTGTGCCTGAGAGTGCTCCCCTATGGCTCACTGCATCTTCAGGAGGTAGCAAATGGCTTTCAAGTAGTGAGTAGCAGCTGAGTGCCTTCTCCTGTGCCTGTGTATATTTTCAGGGAGCAAGAAGGCTGCTGCAGAGGTACAGAACTGTGAAGCTGTATCTCTGCACTGGAGGAAGAGTGGCTCTCACAGCTGTCTTCTGTCTGTATAACAAGGAAGGTGTTTCATTTCAGAATCAAGGTAGTTTGGCTTAATAACTTGCTCTGTAATACTTGCCAGCAACGCACAACTTCCAACCTCATCATTTCAGCATTAAGAATTCACCTTAAGAAAGGAGGTCCTCAAAGAAGCTTCAGTCCCTGTTGTGTTTTTTGATCTCTTGACAAGTATTGTGCACTTTTCCAGATTATTTATGAAACAATGCAAAACATGCATGTTTTTCATTACTACTTTTATTTAAAGCATGAGGTGTTTCAGTTTAAAGTTTTATAAGTGATAGAGCCCAATTTAGAAAATTATTACTAGAAGAATTTAGAAAACAGTTTCAACTGATTTGATAACAAATGATGTCTCAATTTCCAGTCTGCAGTCTTAGTCAAAACAGAGTAAATACTAGTGATAATTCCACTGAGAGGTATAATATTCTTCTGGAAGTAATAACATTCGTCCTGTTAACAGACCTTCAGATTGGCTGGGAAAAACACAGAGAGGATCACTGGATTACCAGTTCTGTTTTTTAAGGGTATTAACAGACTCACATACAAGAAGATGATTATTTCAGTGCTTCTTGGTTAGGATTTGTACTGAGGCATATGGTTGCTAACACAAAGCTGTTTCACTTCCTTAAGAGATCTGAGTCCTTTCAGACACAAGAACTTCTAAATGGCTGTACTGGATCAAAGCTATTGTTCATTTGTCTGGTTCTGTCATCCAGTGGTACCTTTAATCAGATGGCTGATATGTTCTTGAGTTTTTGGTAATGTGGATTTCCTGGACTGCAGCTTCCATTTTAAGCAATGTTCAATTCTTTATCCTATGCTACTGGGTCTTTTTTATAGGTCTCACACTGTTTAGGAGGGTTTAATATTCCCCTTGAAGTTTTTCCAGGAATTTTCAACTTGCTTATCTTTTAAATCTGCTAAAAACATAGTTATGTGCAAGCTTCAGCAGGAAAAAAAAAAAAAAAAAAGAAAAAACAAACAAAAACAAACCAAAACCAACCCAAACCCAAAAACCAACCAAAACAAAAAAACACCCTTACTTCTGCAACTTAAATGTATGCTTTTCCTAAAAATCCGTTCAAATATCAGACTTCAGTTTTGGCTAAGAGAGTAACTTTAACTGGTTAGGACAGGTTTTAGGTCTTCAGGAATGACAGGTATATACATATGTAGTTCCTCTTTTGCTGACAACGTGAGCTTCACATAAACCTTTAATATAATTTGGCAAATCTACATGACTCTTCTGCATTACATTTTCTTAACAAGGTTCTGTTTACATAGCCCATCACTTCGCTGACATTTTGGCAATGCCACAAACAGACAGTAAGGATTTTTAAAAATATTCAAATGCATTTTATCACGTCGTTAAATTTTTTTTTATAGTAGTGTTCAAACTAATCGATTTGATTAGGTTGTTACACCTTTTTTTGATATATAGTGTTCAAACCTGCTTGCCCATACTGGAGTGCTAATGTCTCTGATTATTTTATTCCAGTTAAAAATTCCCTCTCAATGATATCTAATTTTTCTTCGTATTGGCATGTCTGCAGTAAATTTATTCTGTGTGCTACCTTCACAAAAGGAATTGGGTAGGACATTCATCCCATGTCATGCTGCAGATCTCTGACAATCCATGGGCAGAAATGTTAACAAGCTTGTTTTTCAAAATCTGTAGTTTTTTAGTAGACAAGACTAGAATAGTTCAGTTGGAAAGGACCAACAATGATCATCTCATCCACTGGTACTCAAAACTGATTCATGTTCTTAGGACTCTTCAGGGGTTCCTGTGTCACCATGAAATCTCTTCATTGGGTTTTGATGATTTTTTTTCTTTAAGGATGAACCATCTACTGTTCATACTGATTTGCTTACAATTCGTGATTGGATTCTGTAGTGATAAGTTGCAGTTCATATGGAGTCTAATAATATAAAACGAACTTTTACAGAACATTAGGTAAAGTAAGAGTGATTTTTATTTTTTCTGAAGAAATGGATTTGGAAAGATTTGGGGTTTTTGGTCCTGATTTTGAGTATCTCCATGTGACTTGAGAGGATATGGTTAAAACTCCGCTATTAAGGGAAGAATGAGTATACCAGGATCACTGAATATAGGATTTGCAGTTGTGTTTAAGTTTTGCCCCTTCAGTGTATTGACTTTCATTGTTTATTTCAAGCTAGGAGTATTATTGGAAGACAGTCTGTTACTAGATCACCATAAGTCATTTTGAGTCAGTGCAGCCAAACTGTTCCGTTGGGTTTAAAAAATCTTACAAAAAGCATGTCTGCTTTTGGAAGATACTTAGCAGAAAATCTTCTGCTTCCTTAGGTATGAAAACCAGTTGTATTTACTAAAATAATTTTTTGTAGCAAATTTAGTATTTATTATAGTGACTTCTTGTTGGCTTTTTAAAAGAATAATTCTGTATTTTTTGTCCAGATACGTTTATCGTATTTTCCCTTTTTTTCTCAATTAAAAAATATTTGTATTTTGAATTTTTCCATTTTTGTGACCTAGAATACTGCGCATTTTGCAGTTTTGAAATTTTAAGTGACCAAAGCTCACAGTACACATGATGTTCTTTGTGACAGTTCATTGTGTTTCCTACCTGTATCTTATTTCTCATTTATTTGATTCTTGTTTATGTTCCTTATCTCTCTTTACTTCCTTGTGTTCCATTCTGTGGATTACTTCGCAAGTATAAATTACTCATGAAGCTGTCTAAGCTCCGTCTCAGAAATGTAGTGATGGGTGATACAATTCAAATGTTGGTATTGATGCAAAAAAGGAAATGCTATTAGATTTATTCTAATAGTTAAGTAAGAGGCAGAGTATTAGAATCATAGAGTCATTTGAATTGGAAAAGACCCTTGATATCATAATTCAGCCTGTACCAAGAGCAAAAGCAATATCTGTGAGAGTGGGATGACTAAATCTCAGGATGCCATTGATTCTCTGTAGGTTTTTTTTTCCTTTTTGTGTTGTTATTTTTCTCAGTTACTCCAATAATAATTATTATTTTAATAAAATTCATTGTTGGCATTTGATATTGACTTATCTCTTGCTGCTGTGGCTGTCCTATTCTGCAGCTTTTCCCACAGTGAATTGAATTCATTTGCAGTGTCGGACTGCAAATAAGTGGGAAACAGAACTAGAGCTTAGCTTATATTCAGGGCAAAAGGAGGGGAACCCACGCATGCACGCTAGCAACCTGCTTTAGAAAACACTGGAATTAAGATATGTTGCACATCTACACTAATAATTTAGTTACACTGAAGGCGTGTTACTTGAAAACTAATTTTGAGAAAATTTAGTTTTGGCAATTTGTGATCGTTCATTTTGTTGTTCTGCTCCAAGTCTTACACTGTCACTAACATTTGAAACAGTATGTGTCCTGTAAGGAAAACATCTTTTTTGGGTTTTTTTGAACCCTCTTGTGGTGCCACTGTAAAGTCTTCATGACACTTACAAGTAGATAAGATCTAAAATTTGTTTTTTAATTTCTTTCAACAAGGCAAATAATTTAAAAATTATTTACTGGGTTGTTTTTTTTAAGTGGAACCCTAAATTGGTGGATTTTTTTTTTTTTTGCTTGCTTTGTCCGTGAAATGAAGAACGTGGTGGACACAGTTACAGATTAGCTCCTTACTAACATAATTGTGAATCATGTCCTGTACTTTGTGGAGGACTAACTCAAAAGTTATTTCTTCTGTTGTGGATTTCCTGGATGGATTATCTGAAATAATCCTTTGTAGTATTATAAATTTTTGCCTCAGCAATGCACTTCTGTGGAGTTTTCCTGGTTTATGTTATTGCTTGCTTTTTGCTCTCAGGTTTCCTGGTCTCCCACGGTACGTCACAGTCACTGTCATCATCCTAGTCCCACCATCATTATAACAGTCTTAATAATCCTGTGCTTGCCTGCTTAGATGAGGAATCCAAATCCATATTGACCCTGTTTTCCTTATTAATGCACTGAACTTATTTATCTGATCTGTTTCAGGTATTGTAGCTCTGAACACTACTCCTCTGTTGGAGCAAACAATACTTTTTCCTATGTTTTGTCTGCTGAACACAATAAGCATTCCACTTACTCTTTTTCTTCCACCGTATTTTTATATATGTACAATGTTATTAAGCTAATTTAAGACCAGTCGTTCTGCATCCTCCATTTTACTTCCTAATTTTTTTTGTGCTTGTGTGTTTTCATACATTTGGTAGCATTTTTTTAGTTACCATACCCTGTTTAAATGGGACCTTATTGTTAACTAACCAATAAACCGAATTCTCTCATATCTACAATACAATTCAGGTAAATATTTTCTTTATTTTTTTTTTACTTGCCCTTCACTTCCACTGGTACAATAAAAACAGTATAATATTGCTATCTTAAATTTGTATGTCCGAGACAAAACTACACCATATTTTATTGCTGTAAGATTAAAAAGAAAAGCAAATACGAATATTAATGGGAAACAGATGAGAATACTAAACTTTCAGTGGAGAGGCACATAGATATGAATATGAAATGCTTATGAATTGATGTGAGTTTTTTTGGGAGAAGGATGCAATTTTCATAATGCATAGTAGGGAAAAATTAATATTATTTTTTAGGTGCACTAAGAACTCTAATTATGCAATAGATCATACATGTTTCTATATTTTTTTGCCTGGTATCTTGAGCCGCTGTTCTACACATTCAAGAAACTGCAAAGACAATGAAAGAATAGGATTTCCAGTATCAAATGATAAAAGGACTGCACAAAATATTAGAGAGAAATGCAGGAATGTGTTTTGCTAAATATTTATTAAAATCCTACTTTAATCCTCCTCTGATTTTCTAGATATTGTAGCAGCCATTTCTTCTGAGAGTGTGAGACTGTTTGCATTAAATGGTACTCTGATTTTCATGCTTATTTAGCATCCTTATGAGTACTTTATATCTGAAATAATGATGAACCACACAGTCACTGTTTAGTTATTTTAGACTGAAAATATCTGGGAAAAAAAATGGTGCTGGATGCATGAAACTCCCCCTTTACATTTATGCGGACAGTTTCCTTTCATATAGCTTGATTACAGCCTTCTGGAAGTTATTTTGCTTTGTTTTCTTTATTGAGTGGAAAGGTAAGGGTGTTCAGAAAATGATTTTTTGATTGTGTTTTTTGTTCTATTTCATAACAAAAGAAAACATCAATATAAGACAATAGATCTTGACAGAGATAGAAGAAATCAAATTACATGAATTTTCATTATAAACAGATGCCCAATTACAATGCAATAGCCTTTGCTTGTGTCAAAACCAGAATTTATGTAATTACACTTTTTCAAAAAAATCTGTATGTCATTAACATAATGAAAAAGCCATCATTTCTGTTCTAAAGCACTTCAGGAAACAAAGTTAAGACAGTCTGCCAGCACATTCAATTCATCCATCTTTCACATAGAATTGTACTCTGTATTTAGTAAGGAAAGTTTCTCCATGCAGAGTTATAATAGAAAGTGGAAATTGGTGTTCTTGTCTAAAGCAAAACAATTATAAGAATTTCTCAAAAACAAGAGCTTTGTTCTAGTCGCTCATGGGAATTAAAATGGTTAATGTTTCTTTCTCCTCTAGCCCTCCTCTCTGTTTCCTTTCACAAGTATATCTATCCCTGGCCTTGACCTGATTGACAAGAGAAGTTAAACTGCAAGCTCTGAGTATTTCTTTCCACGTATCAGTGAGATTATGTTAGTAATATTAAGTGGATTAATAGCTCAACTAATATTTGGTTTATAAAAAGTATCATTTATGACATTTTAAACAGTTAATAATGCAAAATCATTTTTTCTGTCAGTGTGATTAGAAGAACATTTATCGGTATGATTAGAAGGAAAAAAAAAACACAACTGTTTTTACAGATTATGAAGGCATGTGCCAGTATACTGTGTGCCTGCTGTCAGGGTTTGTTTTATTTATACATTAGTAAATATGAACTTTCCGACTGGTTCTGCCTTCCATGCTTGCTGAGCTGCTCCTTTTAAACCCAGGTGTATTCTGCCTCATTGTTTCCCAGCCTTTAAATCATAAAGAATAGGGTTGCCATTTCATCCCCAGGTGTGTGCATTCCATGTATCAGGTTGTGAACTTAATTGGAGAAGCAAAATTGAACAGACTGTGAAACTTACCAAAAATTATTCATAAAAATTGGCAGCAAAAACAAGATTGCTTTCAAATTGGGCATATAGCGTAGGTGTTCTGTAGATACAGTATTTTTGTTGTCTTAGAGATATTAATATTCATCCTAAGAGTATAATGAACAATAAAATGTTATGTAAGAGGGGAACAGAAGGGTAGTTAAATTATTTTATCAGACAATATTGCCTAGCAGTGATTTCTTTAATTTTCTTTTGAACTTCCCTTTCTGTCTTCTGTGTTCTTTGAAGACTCTCACATGAATCATTTTTATGGCATGCTGGCCTTACAGTTTGTATTTATTTCCTTTTACAATATGTGTTTTTCTTTTAGCCATCCTCAGTCTTTCATTACAATTTTATTAAAAGGACGTGTAACTCCACATCTTATTCAGACTTTAGGTCCAAATCTTAAGTTCATCAAGATGATCAAGATTCTCCCTTTATTTTTATGCTGGTTGGGGAGAAGAGTCTCATGAAAAAGGGCTGGATATAGTAGTCAAACAGGAGTGAAGTCTTCAGTCTCCATAGATTTGCCCCTAAAGGGTATCTGCAGTTGTCCGTGATGATGAAGCTTCGGTACATTCTCTATTTTTTTTTTCTGATTTTTTTTTTCTTCTGTTTGTCTCTCAACTGCCTCTCACTCGTTACAGCAATTGCAATTCTTTGAAATGTGGATACTTAGAACAGCCTGCTTCCTCATAGTCAGTGAAAAAATAGGCATTTCTCAGAGAAGTTTGTCTTATTCTTTACCTAAAAGAAGGTAAGATGAGTCACATTCCCTAGGAGCCTGTTTCTTTTCATTGACCATACAGGGACCCTATATAGCTCAGCAAGCTCAGATATAAGCATCTGGCTAAGTGAGGTGAATCCTGATCTGTCATTCTGAAAGTATTATCTCCTAGGCAGTGCACAGTCAATTCGAAGTTCAGCTCAGTCAGACACATTAACGAGGGAACATTGCTTCTGTGTCCAAGATGGGCAAGTTACAGTGACCTTTCCAGTGCGTATTTTACTTGCTGGAGTGGACTGTTTTGCTCTAGTTGCCTGTACTTCTAGGATCACTTCTTGCAACTACAGGTTCCTCTAAATCTTCAGATTTGCCTTTTTTATGTTTATTGAACAGAAAATCTTTTGCCTTCATTTCTCTTTGCCCACAGATTTTAATAGAGCCTAAAAATTTGGTATGGGCTTTGAATGAATGAACAATATATATCCTCTGTGAAATACGCTAATAGGACATGGTTATGAGAAATAGATGTATACACACCAAAATCTTTCCAGGGCAGGACAAGAAATCCCCTCTCTTGTTTCTCTTTCCCCAATTCTTCTCATAAATATGTGTTGCTGACCTTGCACATGGGAATAGCCATCTCACTAAAATGTCAGAAAACTAATTTGGGAAAACCAGAAGCCTTTTAACTCATTAAATCTTTAGTCTTGAGGTCAAATGGACACTGTGTCCATGACAGTGAGACATGGTGGGGGAACTGCATTACCGATGGTCAAAAGGAAGGAACTGACTCAAAAGCAATAGGAACAGGGGAAAAGTGAGGAAGCAAGCACTGTCAAACTACTGATTCGTTCCACTCATTAAGTGAACTGTCATCTCCTGATTTAATGCAGGTGTTTTTCACTAAATAGAATAACTGAAGTTAATTTTGCTGTAATTTGCAGTTCCTTATTCTGCTATCAGGATGCGTACCTGTGTCTTATCTCACATGAGGTCTTATTTCATGTGTGATTTATGAGATTCTATATCCATTTTAAATGACAATACTTGCATCCCCCATTTTTAGGTAATTTCAATGAACTGATCTTCTGATAAGTTCTTATAATTAAAGGTTACTGGCAAGGTATACCTGAAATATTATTTATGTAAATATTGAGCTTTACCAGTGATGTGAATACAATTCAGTAGTTTTTGGTTCTGTGAAAATGGTGAGAAATTAACTGTAATTAAGAATGATCTCATATATTTGCTTTTGTTCACCTCTTAGTAAATTTTACTATAAACTGGCTAAAGACTCTTATGAGAAATTAATTAATACATGTGGAACTACACACAAAACCTAACTATCCCTAGTAGGTTTAAAAAGAATTCAAGGAAAATACAATTTTTTCCTATTAAATAAAGCATATTCTCTGGCGATATTATTCTACATATAGAATTTTATGTCTAAGATAAACTCACTGTGTCATAAGTTGCTGCAGTTACAGGGTCATCTTAATCTCTTCCTGAAGTGTTCCTAAAAAAAAATCTAATGGAAATATTATAAAATTGCAAAGATTAGAACAGAAAAAGAAAGCCTTTTATTATGCTTAGTAATCATCTAAACAGGCTATTAGTATTTTGTTGAGTGGATTATTTTATTTTTGGGGTATTTATTTCCAAATCATTTAGTCCCTTTAGAAAAAAAAAAAAAAAAACAAACACAACCAAAAACCAGAGATAGAAAATCTTTTGTCAGTTATGCCAGCTTAAGTAGGTGATTTCATAAGTAGGAGATTCTGATTACTAAAATTACAAAAACCGTAAGAGATTACAAAAATCTGATGGAAATATTCTTCCTGTGATTATGATGACTTATAGCGCATTTTGTTTCTGAAACCATGTCGCTTTTGCTTTTTTGGAGGATTTTTTATGTTTGCAAGTTAAACTCTGTAAAAGCTAACAAAGAAACAAGTATTTCCGACTGCAACCATGGTAAAATAAAAGAGGGTTATTTCCCACAAACTGCTTAGCTGACATGGAAAATTCCTTCCCCAATTGAATTCTTAAATGCACAGGTATTCTTTTTTATACTAGTCTGTCTATTTCTTCTTTGGTATGACTTCAGTAGGTTAGCAGTAATTTAGAATTTTTTATTTCCATTGCAGAAAAATATTTTTAATTGCATTTAGTGGAGAATGCAGGGTTTGCATTTGGTGCTAGGTCTGTGTGTAGGCTTTTGGTTGAGCAAGCTTTTGTAGTGGATCTAATTTGCTTATACATTTGTAATTTCCAATTCCAGTTTCCCCACTGTGCTAGCAAAATAGAGCGTACTATGATTAAGTAACAGTGGCTATGTGTAATTAAATATTTATAGAAAATTATCTTGAGGCATTAAAGAAGACATAAACTTCTTTTATTTCTGGTACTATCTCTGGGCCCTATTGATGGTCACAGACATTGTGCAAAAGTAGTGTGTTTTTCACAGGAACAATTTTTTAGACTAGCTGAGGCTTTGGTCTGCAAAGAAAAAAAAAAAAAGATTCATTTTGTTGGAGTCTTTTGCACTGTAATTTCAGAATTTATTAGTGTCTTGCACTGTGATTCAAACAGGAACTTTGGCTGCAATGATGCTGGTGCGTTAGACCTGGTTCCCATTGATTCCAACCTCTTATCCAGAAACTGCATGCATGTTACTTAAGACATTGAGGTACTAGAAATTGTTCAGAGAAGGACAGTGAAGCTGGTGAGGGGTCTGGAGCACAAGTCTGATGAGGAGCGGCTGAGGGAACTGGGGCTGTTCAGCCTGGAGAAAAGGAGGCTGAGGGGAGAACTTATCACTGTCTACGGCTACCTGAAAGGAGGTTGTAGCATGGAGAGTGTTGGGTTTTTCTCCCAAGTAGCGATAGGACAAGAGAAAATGGCCGCAAATTGTGCTAGGGGAGGTTTAGATTGGATATTAGGAAAAAATTCTTCATGGAAGGGGTTGTCAGGCATTGGAACAGGCTGCCCAGGGAAGTGGTGGAGTCAGTGTCTCTGGTGGTGTTTAAAAAGCATTTAGCTGAGTTTCTTACGGACATGGTTTAGTGCTAGAGTTAGGTTAGGGCTGGACTTGATGATCCTGAGGGTCTCTTCTGACTGAAATGATTCTATGATTCTTCAAGGGTGAATGAAAACTGTTACATACAGAACATGCTAAAGTAAGAATTCATCTAAGTTGATGTTTCTGGGTCATTCTTTCCAAGATAAAGCGAGTTGTTTTTGAAGAAGGTAGCAAATTAACCATACAGAATTGCTCTATAGGCCCCATTAAATATAGGTTTTGAGATCAGTGAGAGCTGAAAGGTCTCCATCTTTCAATCCAAAAGCTTACTTTGGTTCATCCAGAACATAATGGAGAAGGTTTACTGGCTGTATATATAACTATGCAAAACTCACCCATGATGTGTAGTGCCTGTTAATGAGATCTTACATCTGTTCTCTATAATGTCCTGGGAGTCTGGGGAACTTGGAAATTATGTAACTCAGAACAAGACTCAGCTTTTCTTTGTTCTGAGTGTTCACAGGTTTGCTCTTCTGGTCACTTTCTGTCATTTTTCCAGTTTCTTGCCTGTCATGTTTTCACTTAATTCAGCAGTTGTTTCACTTCTTTAAGCTGTTATGCTATTTCTTTATCTCCTCCAGTCTCATTTAAGAAGTCATAAATCACTTCGGCAAATGCTCATTGTCTTGTTACATTTCGGGTTCAATCTAGTTTACTACCTACCAGCTGCTTAACCTAGAAGAGGCCGGGTGGCAAAATCAGCTTTTGTTTACAACTAAATTATGACTAATTGTCTCTTAGTGGCAATGGTTCTCTAAGGTAGAAACTGTTACCTAACTTTCTCCAATTCCCATGTGCATATACAACTCTTTTATTGGTTTTGTTATTCTTTTTCTTTTCACAGTTGTGTACATTTTAGGTCCATGTTTATTCTTATTTTGGCTATATTAAGATACTAGAAGTTTATGAACAATTGAACACCCAAATAAAAATATAAAAATAGACTACAAATGAAGAAAGTACAATGAATACCCAAAATCAAAATTTCCCTTTTTATTTTTTGTTTGGCATTTGATTTGAATGTATCTCAAGATCTTGTATTTGTAATCTTTCTACATTTCTATTCCAACAAGCTAAAATGGTTAAGATTTCTAATGCACAATCTGGATTAGACTCTGTGTTAATAAATTTAAAGGCATTTTTCTATCTCTATGTTTTCCAGGTGAAATAAGAAGTTGCTTTAATAAAACTATAAATCAGTCTCAGGCAACCTTTTATAGTTTGAATTAAGGGAGATTTTTTTTTATCCAAACCAAGATGGCTTTATTGAAAGTTTTGACTCCACTGAGAAATACTTTAACCTTTTAAGTAATCTTATTGAAGCCAAAGCTCACTGGTGTTTATCTTAATTAGTTAATACGTGTTAAATGACACGTTGTCTGCCTTATGTCAGCTAATACGTCAGACTGGGATTCTTTAAAAATCGCCAGCTCTTCTAATGTCAAAAGGCAAACAAATTTTCTTTCAGTTCCATGACTTTCATTGTCTTCTCTCATGTGATGTCATCAGTTCCAGGTGTCATTTGAGACTACCTATAATTACACCTTTAACATTAAGCTGGAAGAAAAGAACTTCTGATTTCCTCAATAAATCATAAAGAGCCAAAATAAAATACAATTCCAAATCTTTTTCCCTTCACAAAATATCATAAAATTCAGCTCTTGGAGACACAATGAAGTAGGCAAAGAAGCCCAGATACCAGTTTACATCAACACTGAAGCTGTTAATAGGCTGACCAACACTTTTACATATACATCTAGCATTTGCCACAGCCTTTCCTGCTGTTACTTTATTTAATACCCTAAATGGGGTGCATAATTAGTAAGTAGGCTATTCATGAAAGTGTTGTTTTCTTCTAAGAGAAATTTGTCAGATTTTCCTTATGTAACTGTAAATATTGAGTCTCTCCAAGAACATTGTTTTGATGCTTGAAACATTTTTAAAGGAAGTTGAGGAAGGCATTTTGACCACTTCACTGTCGCAAAGTTTATGCTTAGAATGGATATGTCTGTGTTGCATGACTATAATTAGATGGGATTACTCAGGGTCTTGTTTTTCTTTATCCAGTGTACAGTGTGATATGTTTTTCAGACCCAAAGAATTTTTAAAGGGTATTAAGAATATAGTAGTAATGGATTAAGCTGTCAATAAATGATATCAGAAGTACTGTGACACAGGTTTTTTTTTACTATGGTATGCATGTATATGCATGTTTATATTCATACCGTATTCACTGTGTGTCTTGAGCAGTGCGCAGCTCATTCTGTAATCAGATTATTAGCTCAATCATAGTAGAGTACTTTATACTCTGAGGATATTCCCTTAATCCCATTCCTTTAGTACACAGAAAATACAGCAAATAGCAGTAATGAACATTAAGCTTAAGGAATAGTCCCTTCCTCTCCACCCCCCACCTCTGCAGCTTTAGAATTAAAGAGACTTTGCTTGAGCATACAGGGGGAAGAAATCAAAACCAAACACTGACACTTCAATTTCACACACTTTCCTTTGCTGCCCTCTTAATTGTTTACCTCCGTTTTAGCAACTAACCATTTGGACAGCTAGGAAGTTTACACTGCCAAAATATGTAAACTAACAGGCAGTAAAGTATCATGTCTTATAGATTGTCTTACTTTATTAGCACATGCAGCTTTGATGTCATATAGAACACCACTTAGAGCTTGCTAGTCATAAGATATACTTATGAAAGTAAAATACTTGCTTATTCTTTTTTATGTATATTTTAAGTACAAATCAGTAGGCTTCCTATGCATATTAAAAAGTTTCAGCATTCCTTTCTGCCAGGCAGTCACTATGGCTACATCTTTTTCAGTAAATTAAATATGCCCAGGAATATTGCCTTGGAGGCCAACTGACATGAAATACTCTATGTCCCTACTTTTAAATTGCCTTGCCCTCCAAAACACTGTAGTTGCATGCAGACCGCCTACTAGGATTAGACCCTTGTGCAAGCACCAGATTTGTATTCAAATCTGCAGTTCTTTGAGAGGCTAATACATGACTTACGCCAAATCTGTGTCAGGGACCATTCCAAAAATTTAACAGTATAGGCAATCACATTCCAATATTCAGGAATGTTCCTAGGTTCACATGATCCTGGATTTACAACCCTGGACGTAGTCATTGCAGCTAACATGTAGTAGTTTCAGAATGTAAAATTCAATGTAATTTTATCAGCACCTGAGTAATACATGATGTGGTTTTAAATCACACCAAAGTGCACTTTTTGAGTGCTATTGTCATCTCTGTTGAATTCTACACTAACTTGAGGTTCTGAGGAAAAAAGAAATTCATATATTCCATTTGCAGCCTTCAACATGGATCAGGTTAACTACTTTTACTAGTGCATATAGAAAAAAATACAACACAAACTTTTTTTCAATGGGTGCAAATGATTTGACCTACCCATGATGCATTCTGATATATTAGCAAATATATTGTGAAATGTTTTGTTTTCATCATCATCTCAGTAGTTGAGCACCATATCACAGTCTCTGCAGAATCTTGCCGGGGAAACAAAATAAGACCTCTGAATTTTGGCAGCACTTATTTTAGAAGAGTTGTACATTAACAACATGAATATTAAGCAATGTAGTAGCTAATACCAGTCAGTATTTAGTGAAGGATAGATACCTATCAGATTACAGGGGATATTTCTGTAAAAAAATTCTATTCTAGGCCAGTCATTTTGGCAGATCTGTAATGGAAAATAACTATAACTTTAAAAATAGCAGTTTTTCCAGTTCAAGAGCTGTAAAGATTCCATCACAACATCAACAACCACTTTAAAAACATGTTTACTGATGTCGTTTATGAATTTTTTAGACATGCAGAGACAGAGATCTCTGCGCTGAAGAGTTAATGCTGCAAGCAGGCAGCGTACCATTAATTGAGAGGTTAACTGAGAGATATAGATCAAATTACTTTCCTTTTCATGTTTTGTTTTGTTTTGTTTTGTTTAATTCTAGCTGTTTCTTGCTTATGTTTTTGAAATTATTTATTATTTAGGGAAATTCTCATACAACTGTGTACTTCATTATACATATATAATGTGGTTGTATGTTTCTTTTCTACTAAAAACATTTTTAAACCATTCAGATTTTGCTGCATTACTCAGACCTGCTGGTTTTATTACAACGTAGACTTCTTGAGTTGTCTGTGATCTGTACCTTCCTTGTTCTTTTGCATTTATACAATTTCTTTTTATACAATTTTAATTTGAATGTATTTTTCTTTCATCCAGGACTGCAGCCTCTGTCTCACAGCTTTCCATTACAGTGAGCTTCAGGGCATGAGAATGTTCTATCACAAGCTTCTGGAAGCTTTCCGTAAGTTGGATTTTGACTGAAGAGAATTCATGAGTTCTTGCATGCTGAGGCTGCCTTCCTTTCTGTCTCTTCAAACAGTGTGTTTATATAGGTTGATGCATTCCAAACTAATGTGCACCTGTTTCACTGTTGTTCATGTGTACAATTCTTGTTTTCAAAAAATGCTCCTTCAACTTAAGCTTCATATTATTTCCTCCAAATGATGATTGCATTGTTTCCAATGTCAAACACCACCTTTTTACCCCTCTTTATCCTTCACAAAGAAGCTACACTATTTCATATTAATATGTATTAATTATCCTACTGATTCTCTGCTATATCAGTTCATAGTAGGCTAATTGTACGTTCTGTAAACAAGTAAAAAGGCCAAAGATTTTAATTAGCATTCATTAAAGAAGTCTGTCTCAATGAGCTGCTGAATGCTGTTAATACCAAAAGGGAGACCTAATGGTATCTGTTTAATTCTGAAGGAGAGAAGTATAACAATGTAATCAAAATATTTACCTATAAATGTAATGAGGGGAACAAGGACATGAGTAACTGAACAGGTTTGTCATGAACAAATGATGTCAAACCAGTTTGATTTCTTTCTCTGAGAGGACAGCAGGCCTTGTAGATAGAGAAACTGTGAATGTTAGGTATTTTGATTTTAATAAATCTTTCAGTGCTGTATCACATGCCGTTCTCATAAGCTAGCAGGGAAACATGGTCAAGATTAATTTCTGTTAGAGTTAAAACAATTCAGAAAAACAAACCGGAGATAGTTATGTATGGTTCAGCATTAAAGATCTGTTGCAAATGGAATTCTATATGCAATAATATATGAAATAATATTATTAAAAAACAAGAGATAATTTAACAAAAAAGGATGGAAACTTATGAATTCAGGTAGGAAAAAACAACCATATGGCAATAGGATGGGGAACAACTAAATACTGATTTGGCAAAAATTAAAGGAACTGTAGAATATAGCACAGCACAAGCTGCCTGTTGAATACAGTTTGGTGTGTTTCACTTGAAGTATCCAAATATAGAATTTATTTGCACATTGAAATAATGCTTTGTTTGCAAAAGAAAGACTTTGTTTTGCCATATGTTTCAGCTGTTCTTTGCAGACAAACATGTTTTATCTGAGTTAGACATGGCTGCTTCCTGGTTTGCTAGGAAAAGCTATAATTTGTGAGATACAGGCAAGTTATCTGTTGGATGCAAAGAGGAGTACAGTTCATAAGATGTGTATTTTGCCTTCTACTCTTCAGTAATGGTAATGACTAAATTGAAATACGTCATTCATTTTTGGAGTGTTTTGCTTCAAGAAGTAGTAAAATAATTTCAGAGAATCTGGGACAAAACAGCAAGCTTTTTCAGAAAATGAGAGAAATCTATGACAGGGGAAAAAGTTTAAATCTTTGATCTTGAGAAGATAGGAAGATGAGAGAAGAGGGATATTATAACAATTTTCAAATACTTAAAAGCTGCTGCAAAAAGGAACAGGTTAATCTGTTCTCTTTTTTCTGTAGTGCACAGAGCAAACAATCATAGTTCCAAATCACAGAACAGGTGATTTAGGTGAGAGATTAGGAAGACTTTTAAGTAAGAGTTTCAAAGAGGTTATGGAGAAGTCAGATTTTTTTATTAAGATTTGTAGATTTCTTGGAAAATTGTGGAAATCCTTCACTGAATCCTTAAGACAAGGTTAGAAGAATATCCTTCAGGAATAAGAAAGCATTTTGGCATTGAAGGTAGAGCAGATGCTGGTTTAGGGCTGTTTCTGATGCTATTTGGCAGTGATTCTTAGGGTAAAGTTCCAAATTCAACAGCAGTACTGGCATAAAACCTTTCTGTTTTTCAGTACTTGAAGGCAGAGAAGTGGATCCGATCAGCTCAAACTCAGTGTCACAGTACTGTCACTACACCACTTTTTGCTCGTGTGTGGTCCATCCACTTTCTAGGTCAGCTGGACATGTGATGGTTAGCATCTCATATTGTAAACGTGACCTCTGCTTGGCACTCTGACTATGAAAGAAAACTACTTTGCTTTAATAATGTTCCTCTTCTGCACTTTGGTTCTACACTGTTGTCTTCACTTGGATTAACTAAAAAAGGCCATCTGCCCAAGTGGATTACCAACATCTTATTTGAAATAACTTAAAACTGTTTTTCTTTACAAAAATGAGAACTTTTGCTGCTCATCCATTTAAAGAACAGTACATCTTTGTAATTTCATTTCCCTGCTAAACCTTTTAAGAAAGGGTTCTCAGTTACATACAGCTATATACCTTATCTTAGAAGCTTTCTTTTACAGCTTGAAGTTTCATGTCTTAAAACCTAGTTTTCCTTAGAAGTGTTTTCTCTAATACTTTTATGGAAAGATACTGTACAGTTGTATGACTCAGTATAATGCACTAGTCAAGTATGGGATATACACTGCATATACAGTAGAATAATAGCATCCTAGAATCATTTAGTTGGACAAGACCTTTAGAGTCATCAAGTCCAAACAGTCCAGTCATTAACACTGCCAAGTCCACCTCTAAGCCATGTCCCTGAGCACCACATCTATGCATCTTTTAAACACCTCCAGGGATGGTGACTCAATGACTTCCCTGGGCAGCCTGTTCCAATGCCTGACACCCGTTTCTGTGAACAACCCCCTTTTAGGTAGTTGTAGACACCAATAAGGTGTCCTCTAAGCCTCTTTTCTCCAGGATGAACAGCTGCAGTTCCCTCAGCTGCTCCTCTTCAGACTTGTGCTCCAGACCTCACCAAGTGCAGAATACAGGGGGATGATCACTCCCCTGGTCCTGCTGGCCGCATTAGTTCTGGTATAAACCAGGATGCTGTTGGCCTCTTTGGCCACTTGAGCACCCTGCTGGATCATGTTCGACTGCTGTGGACCAACACCCGCAGGTCCTTTTCCACCAGGCAGCATTCCAGGCACTCTTTCCCGAGCCTGTAGCGCTGCCTGAGGTTGTTGTGACCCAGGTGCAGGACCTGGGATTTGGCTTTGTTAAACCTCATACAACTGGCCTCAGCCCATCGATCTAGCTGGTGCAGATCCCTCTGTATGGCCTTCCTAACCTCCAGCAGATCAACACTCCCACCCAACTTGGTGTCATCTGCAAACTTACTAAGGGTGCACTTGATCTCTTAATCCAGATCATTGATAAGAGATTAATCAGAACTGGCCCAAATACTGAGCCCTGGGGAACACCACTCGTGACCAGCTGCCAACTGGATTTGACCCCATTCACCACAACTATTTGGGTCCAGCCATCCAGCCAGTTCTTTATCCAGCGAAGAGTACACCCACCCAGACCACGATCTGCCAGTTTCTCCAAGAGAATGCTGTGGGAAACAGTGTCAAAGCTTTACTGAAGTCTAGGTACACAGCATCCACAGCCTCTCCCTCATCCACTAAGTGAGTCACCTCATTATAGAAGGAGATCAAATGGGTTAAGCAGGACCTGCCTTTCAGAAACCCATGCCAACTGGGCCTGATAGCTTGGTTGTCTTATATATACTGCATGGTGGCACTCAGGATGATCTCCTCCATGACCTTCCCTGGCACCAAGGTCAGACTGACAGGCCTGTAATTTTCCAGATCCTCCTTCCAGTCATTCTTGCGGACAGTTCTCGCATTTGCTAACCTGCAGTCAACTGGAACCTCGCCGGTCAGCCAGGACTGCTGATAAATAATTGAAAGTGGCTTGGTGAGCATCTCTGCCAGCTTCTTTGGTACCGTTGGGTGGATCCCATCTGGCCCCATGGACTTCTGCATGTGTAAGTGGTGTAGCAGGTCAGTAACCAGCTTCTGCTGGATCCTCTGGTCTCCCAATTGCCTCACTCACTGACACACACGTACAAATGGGTCTCTTCACTAATCTGGTTCAAACTTACCGTCTCACTGGTTTCTCCATGACCTGGTTTGAACCTTCTAGCCTCGCCAGTAGCCAGCTTTGAGACTCTGTGGTCTTCCTGGTATCCAGCCCAGACTTATAGATACTCCATTACTCAAGTCCCAAGCCTTTTATTATACAGTAAAACTATACCTTAAAATTTATTGTAAACTATGTGAAATGTCTTGACTTAAAGAAAAAAAATTAGGGAAATCTGCATTATATTAAAATGCAGCAAAAAGTGCTGTTGTCCACAGAAATGCAGTAAGTTCCACTTGCAATATTCTGAACATTTTTTATTACCTTAGACTGTATGCAAAAGAGCAGGGGTATTATATGTCTTCATTTTTGCAACATATTTTCTAGTGTTTCTCTGAATTTCAGTACTCCTTATCCTTTTTTTTTTTTTTTACAAGATCTATTTTTTTTCTCCGTGTTTATTCAGTATTCAGATTGTTTCACGCGAAATTCTATCCAGGGCATGTTTGGAGTTTTTTTGTTCAAGGATGGCTGTATTGGTATGCAGAAGCTGTAAGCTACTTAATACTGATTGAAGCAAGAAGGTCTTAATTTTCTCTGTTTCATTGTCCAAAAAGGTGCTGTTATTTCACCGTAATATTTCTGTTAATATAGATCCTGTTTTTAAAAGTTGGCTTTTTTTTTTTTTTTAAACAGGATGGTATGCATTAGAAGTATAAAATAATTCTCAGCTAGTATGTGTCAAAGAAGTTCAAAATGTGAAACCTACATCCTGAGGAAAAGAACTATTCTTGTTCTGGGGGGTTTGGTTTTTTAAGTATTTTCCAGTTAGTATGATCTGATGTGTTTTGCAAATAAATATTTTTATCATAATGAAAATTAAGTAGTTTGAGCAGAATCTATGTAGAACAAAGGTTCTACATGGAACCTTCTAAATGATTCAAGATGATTGACTGCAAAACAATATATTAAATAGTCACTGTAGACAGCCTGTCCGGGAAATGGGAAAGAAAAAAAAAAAGCAGAATTTATGAATTTATGGGAAAAAATACATCTTCTGTGAGAATCTCACATAGACATTTTACATTCCTGTTAGAAAAAATAATTGTATTTTTAAAAACATGTACAGAAAAGAGAAAAGGAGCTAGTGAAAAATCTGTGTGTCTTCGTACATTTTAAAAATATCTCAAAGTAGTGCTTTGCTTGAGAGGTACTACCGTCTAGTATATTAGCAGGAAAATGAACTCATAATAAGGATATTTTCCAAATCATTACTTCTATGAGGCATTTAAAATAGATGACTCCAGAGAATAAATTCATATATTTAATCCACAATGAATGAGTGCAGTTCTATATAGTTAAAAATGCACATTTTCTGCAGAGTGCTCTTCATTTACATATTACACTTGTAAAGGCAGATTTACAAATCGACATAGACATGTAACTACTTTTGTAGATTATAGATAGATAGATATGTAGACTATCTACGTAAGTATTGTGTGGAATAATTTAAAATAAAAAATTGCAACTGTAATTGTCTGCATCAGGTGCCTTAATGTCATAGCAGAAGGCAAGCATTTTTAGGAACAGTGGGAAAAACGGTCTTCAACATTGCCTGGAAATGCATAACCTCTGTTACTAGATGTCTTTGACAACAGGTTAGAGAAATATTATTTATAAATTACTTTGGTATACTTGATGATACGTTAGAACTGAAGAGTGGCTTAAAGGGACCTTAGAATATCAGCTTTGCTCTGTGCTTAATTGTTTAAAATGAAAAAACTTTACCCCATTCCATAGGTTGACTTTTTGCTTTAGAAAGCAAGAAACAAACTGGGCATTCTCCAAAAGCTTGGTAGCTCCTCATTTCCTGTCACAAGGTGATTTGGCCTATGCCTTGCATCTTGTATTTCAAAGGCATTTCCTGTCTCTTGTATATATGGGTAACAGGAGAAGGCAGCCATTTCATACATGAATAACTTCAGTTAGTCATCTCTTCTACTAGGTTGGTGTGCATATGCCAAATACTGCACATCTATTGTAAAGGGTGCTGAAAACAGAACGTGTTGCAGTCTTTCAAAAATACTGTGAGACTGTGAATGTAAAGCTCTGGTTTGTAGCACCAGAGCAAACCTATCACAAAAGTGCATTCATGTATTTTTCTCCATTTAATTATCTGTGTATGTCAGCAAACTAATAACAACGAAGGGTTTTGCTAAGAAACTAGTATTTTAATTCTCTACAACTAAACCACCTTCTGCAGCAGACAAGCTTTTTGCAAGGAATCTTGCTTATTTTGTAAGAAAGCTTCTGATTGCATAATAATGAAAGATTATGTAAAACTGGAAAAGCAACATAACCTACCATAGACAGGCACTGAAGAGTGAAACTTGAGATGCCAAACTATATTTGAAAACAAGAGCGTGACCCTACATAATTATAATTTGTTTTTCTTGGCCATTTTCACATACATACAAAGAAAATCTCTTTCTATGCAACAGACCTGTTGTAACTGAGATCAGGCTATTAGGCTGTTAGCTTTACCATCCTGAAGTAAGAAGCCATAAAAAGAAAAAGAAACAAGAAACATTCTCAGGAAAAGAGACATTACAAAAAAAAAAAAAAAAATCTTTTTTTGTAACAGTAAACTAACAGTTCTAGAAACCTAAACATTCTGCATAATAATAAGATACTGCTTTGAACTATTACCATAGAAATTCCATGTTTGTATGCAAATTCTATCAGGTATTGAGCACCTAAACCCTCTTCAGGTCATCTGACTTGGCTTTATATGCTGCCACTTTCTCTGAGCACCTGGGAATTATTTTTGTAGCTCCTTATACCCATTGAATGGAATACTGTCAGCTGGATTCTTGCCTAAACTAGGACAATAGCTCCTGAAGCTCATGTAGATCCTGACAGGGAGTGTGGCCATCTACTCTTTGTCATCCTAATGTGTAGGTGCTTACCCTCTGCACCACAAGTTCCCTTAGCACGTAGCTGTGCACACCCAACTATGTTTAGATGTGTTTGTTCTGCAGAGATTACTTTTTATTTTATTGGGAACATCTAGTATCGATAGCTCAGGTGGCATTAGCAGACTGTGCAGCATTCTTACCTCTATTTCCAGAGCTAGTTTTACTTCTTGACCATCCAGTGGTGGTCTAACATAAATACTTCAATCAGTGACCTGGATGGTGACACATCAGCATTAGCAAATTTACAAAAGGTAGTAAATCAGAGGGGGAGCTGAGACTGAGAGGACCCAGTGGCAGAGTTTCAACCCAGAGGATACTTAATAAACCTGAGGAGTGGGCTGAAAGAAGGCTTGTGTAGTTCTGCATCTAAGATGGAGTAACCTCATGCATCAGTACAGGCTGCAAACCAGCAGGCAGGGTAGCAACCCTGTTGAAAAGGACCTGGGATTTATAATGGGTGACGGGTTGAATATGAGAACACAGTGTGCTCATACTGTAAAACAGGCAACCGCACATTGTACTGTTTCAGGGGGAAGGTATTAATAACTGCATCTGTGCTGCTGTGTTCCCCAGTACAAGAGAAATGTCAACAAACTGGAGCAGAGGGCCCCTAGGACAGTGAGTGGATTGGAGTGTATGACGCACAAGGAGAGGCTGATGGAAAAGGATTTGTTTGGCCTGAAGAGGAAGAGGTTAATGGAGGATCTGGTTATATTCTTCAACTGCTTAAAAGTCCATAATCTTCTAAAAAGCATTGAGAGGCAGCAGGCAGTGATCAGAAGTTGCAACAAGGGAGATCTGGATGGGACATTAGGAAAAAAACTAAGAAAGAGTGGCTGAACACTGGATTGGTTTAGCTAGAGGGACTGTTCAAATCTCTTTCTTTGCAATTCTCAATGGCACCTCTCTCCACTGACTCATGAGAAATTAGGGAGTTATCCTCTATCATTCCGCTCCTAAGGTCAGAGTTTGATTTTAGATTTTATTTGTTAGAGAAGCAGTGTCTCAAATGGGTGCCTAAATTGTGCAGAGCCTGTTTGGCCTTAGAGGAGTATAGCAATAATTTGATTTGAAGAAATTGCTTTTGCTACCTTTACACTTTATTTTCTGTGCACTACATTTTCTGTAATTTTGTGGCGGTAGTTCCTTACTATTTCCTGAGAATACTTCCGTGAGAAACAACATGAGCAGACAAAATTAGCATTATTTTTTCTGTTTGCTTCTAAGTGAAAGTGATTCATAAATAATCTTACAAGGCTTTGTATTTTTAATAATTTTGCCCAGAATTTTGCAAGTATTTATGGAGGTTTTTCAAGTATGTACTTCTGTTGAAAAATCTATTTATTGTTATGCACAAAGTGCAAGGCATGTACATTCAATAAAAATTCTTATTTTAGATTAAAGAAAACAATAAAATATAAAAACCAGCTGCTCTCCCTGCAGATAGGCAGTCTTACTGGGATATTAAAACTCAAGTACCAAGAAAACAAACATAATTCATATCCAAGTTCTATTTGTCAGACTGCACTGAGTGTACATTATACTCTTTGTTTTTGCCACATGCTTTATTTTTTATTTTTCTTTCCATGGAAGTTTTTCTAATTAGTCTGTTGTGTCTCACAAATAATTTGAGCAAATCATGTGAAGTTACTCTTTCTTCCAGAATCTGTCTCTTCAGGTCATATCATTGTACAAGTTCCATGTGTTAATTCTTTCTTTTCAGTCTGTGGTTTGTAAAAAATTGTCACAGCCATTTTCATTGTTAGTTTTCTACTGTGTGGCTGGTTTTGTCTTCCTTCCTTCCTTCCTTCCTTCCTTCCTTCCTTCCTTCCTTCCTTCCTTCCTTCCTTCCTTCCTTCCTTCCTTCCTTCCTTCCTTCCTTCCTTCCTTCCTTCCTTCCTTCCTTCCTTCCTTCCTTCCTTCCTTCCTTCCTTCCTTCCTTCCTTCCCTCCTTCCTTCCCTCCTTCCTTCCCTCCTTCCTTCCCTCCTTCCTTCCCTCCTTCCTTCCCTCCTTCCTTCCCTCCTTCCTTCCCTCCTTCCTTCCCTCCTTCCTTCCCTCCCTCCCTCCCTTTCCCTCCCTTTCCCTCCCTTTCCCTCCCTTTCCCTCCCTTTCCCTCCCTTTCCCTCCCTTTCCCTCCCTTTCCCTCCCTTTCCCTCCCTCCCTCCCTCCCTCCCTCCCTCCCTTCCTTCCTTCCTTCCTTCCTTCCTTCCTTCCTTCCTTCCTTCCTTCCTTCCTTCCTTCCTTCCTTCCTTCCTTCCTTCCTTCCTTCCTTCCTTCCTTCCTTCCTTCCTTCCCTTTCCCTCCTTCCTTCCCTTTCCCTCCTTCCTTCCCTCCTTCCTTCCCTCCTTCCTTCCCTCCTTCCTTCCCCCCTCCCTCCCTCCCTTTCCCTCCCTCCCTTTCCCTCCCTCCCTTTCCCTCCCTCCCTTCCTCCCTTCCTCCCTTCCTCCCTTCCTCCCTTCCTCCCTCCCTTTCCCTCCCTTTCCCTCCCTTTCCCTCCCTTTCCCTCCCTTTCCCTCCCTTTCCCTCCCTTTCCCTCCCTTTCCCTCCCTTCCTTCCTTCCTTCCTTCCTTCCTTCCTTCCTTCCTTCCTTCCTTCCTTCCTTCCTTCCTTCCTTCCTTCCTTCCTTCCTTCCTTCCTTCCTTCCTTCCTTCCTTCCCTCCCTCCCTCCCTTTCCCTCCCTTTCCCTCCCTTTCCCTCCCTTTCCCTCCCTTTCCCTCCCTTTCCCTCCCTTTCCCTCCCTTTCCCTCCCTTTCCCTCCCTTTCCCTCCCTCCTTCCCTCCCTCCTTCCCTCCTTCCTTCCCTCCTTCCTTCCCTCCTTCCTTCCCTCCTCCCTTCCCTCCTCCCTTCCCTCCTCCCTTCCCTCCTCCCTTCCCTCCTCCCTTCCCTCCTCCCTTCCCCCCTCCCTTCCCCCCTCCCTTCCCCCCTCCCTTCCCCCCTCCCTTCCCCCCTCCCTTCCCCCCTCCCTTCCCCCCTCCCCCTCCCTCCCCCTCCCTCCCCCTCCCTCCCCCTCCCTTTCCCTCCCTTTCCCTCCCTTTCCCTCCCTTTCCCTCCCTTTCCCTCCCTTTCCCTCCCTCCCTTTCCCTCCCTCCCTTTCCCTCCCTTTCCCTCCCTTTCCCTCCCTTTCCCTCCCTTTCCCTCCCTTTCCCTCCCTTTCCCTCCCTTTCCCTCCCTTTCCCTTCCTTTCCCTTCCTTCCTTCCCTTTCCCTCTTTCCCTCCCTCCCTTTCCCTCTTTCCCTCCCTCCCTTTCCCTCCCTTCCCCTCCCTCCCTCCCTCCCTTTCCCTCCCTCCCTCCCTCCCTTCCTTCCTTCCTTCCTTCCTTCCTTCCTTCCTTCCTTCCTTCCTTCCTTCCTTCCTTCCTTCCTTCCTTCCTTCCTTCCTTCCTTCCTTCCTTCCTTCCTTCCTTCCTTCCTCCCTCCCTCCCTCCCTCCCTCCCTCCCTCCCTCCCTCCCTCCCTCCCTTCCTCCCTTCCTCCCTCCCTCCCTCCCTCCCTCCCTCCCTCCCTTCCTCCCTTCCTCCCTTCCTTCCTCCCTCCCTCCCTCCCTTTCCCTCCCTCCCTCCCTTTCCCTCCCTTTCCCTCCCTTTCCCTCCCTTTCCCTCCCTTTCCCTCCCTTTCCCTCCCTTTCCCTCCCTCCCTTTCCTTCCCTTTCCCTTCCTTCCTCCCTCCCTCCCTCCCTCCCTCCCTCCCTCCCTCCCTCCCTCCCTCCCTCCCTTCCCCTCCCTCCCTTCCTCCCTTCCTGCCTGCCTTCCTGCCTTCCCCTTCCTCCCTGCCTGCCTTCCCCTTCCTCCCTGCCTGCCTTCCCCTTCCTCCCTGCCTGCCTTCCCCTTCCTCCCTGCCTGCCTTTCCCTTCCTTTCCCTTCCTCCCTCCCTTCCTCCCTCCCTGCCTTTCCCTTCCTCCCTCCCTGCCTTTCCCTGCCTTTCCCTGCCTTTCCCTGCCTTTCCCTGCCTTTCCCTGCCTTTCCCTGCCTTTCCCTGCCTTTCCCTTCCTTTCCCTCCCTTCCTTTCCCTCCCTTCCTTTCCCTCCCTTCCTTTCCCTCCCTCCCTTCCTTCCTTTCCCTCCCTCCCTTCCTTCCTTGCCCGCCCTTCCTTCCTTGCCCGCCCTTCCTTCCTTGCCCGCCCTTCCGCCCTCCCTTCCGCCCTTCCGCCCTCCCTTCCACCCTTCCTTTCCCTCCCTCCCTCCCTTCCGCCCTTCCTTTCCCTCCCTTCCGCCCTTCCTTTCCCTTCCTCCCGCCCTTCCTTTCCCTCCCTCCCGCCCTTCCTTCCTCCCTCCCGCCCTTCCTTCCTTTCTCTCCCTTTCCCTCCCTTTCCCTCCCTTTCCCTCCCTTTCCCTCCCTTTCCCTCCCTTTCCCTCCCTTTCCCTCCCTTTCCCTCCCTTTCCCTCCCTTTCCCTCCCTTTCCCTCCCTTTCCCTCCCTTCTCTCTCTCTTTCCCTCCCTTCTCTCTCTCTTTCCCTCTCTCTCTTTCCCTCTCTCTCTCTCTTTCCCTCTCTTTCCCTCCCTTTCCCTCCCTTCTCTCTCTCTTTCCCTTCCCTCTCTCTCTCTCTTTCCCTCTCTCTCTCTCTTTCCCTCTCTCTCTCTCTTTCCCTCTCTCTCTCTCTTTCCCTCTCTCTCTCTCTTTCCCTCTCTCTCTCTCTTTCCCTCTCTCTTCTCTCCCTCCTTCTCTCCCTTCCTCCCTCCCTCCCTCTTTCCTTCTTCTTTCTTTTTCATTTAAACTATGGCCATCACTCATAGTCCACAAAGATGGGATGGGAGGGGGGGAAGAGAGAGAGAAAAGGATAGCTCAGTAAAGGTTAATAATTTGTCATTATGTCAGTATTAAACTTAGTAGCTAGAATGCTCTTAGTATGCTGATGGTCCTTATGTGATTTCTTCTAAATAAAAAGTATTATGCTGGTCAAAAGGTGGATCAGTCTCCTCAGATCATTCTAAGTAATAATTTAATTTGGTTGAACATAATTAAGTGGAAAATTGGATAGCCTTGACAGGGGTGATATGTTTCCAAATTTCCTATTTGGGATCCAGCTGTTTTTTTTCACTGGTTGCTGAAACATCAGATAGTTAATGATGGCAGAGACCTCTCCCTTCAGGCTCACCGCATGGAAGAGGTTTAAGAATGTGCATGTGTGGGAGGAAAAGATGCATCATACTTCCTTTTGTTGTAATTTCTTGATTTAAACTCTTCCAATACTGTTAGAACAGTGATACTGGTTTGGATGAAAGGTCCATCTGGTTCACTGTCCCATCTCAACCATGGCCAATAAATGTTACTTGGGAAATGGAACAATGTAAAGCAAACATGTATTTCTGTTTTATAGCACATCAATTCAAGCTGAGGCAAAATATAGCAGCTTTATTGTTAAGATAAAGAATACTCAATAGGCACTGAAATACTGCTCATCAACATACAACAGTATTATTCTTAATGATTTTGAATAGCAATATATTTTTTTAAATTAAGCATTATTTTCTATTTCCTAATGGATTTAATACACTTATTGGAAATAATTCTTAAGGGAGAATGTAAAAAGGCAAAAGATATTTCAGCTTTGTTGGATATCACAGCTGTCAGGCCCAGAAGTTCAAGCAGAGACATGAGATTGTTCTGGAGCAAGAAACACAAATACATTAAGGTGCCTTTCAGAAAAGATCTTTGAGCAGCCATTCTGCTGTATTCAGGGTTGAATTTAGACATCACTCAGGAGGCAACATTCTTGGCCACAGGGCTTACACTGGTAGCCACCAGTAGAATGGCAGGGAAAAGTACATTAGGCCAGGTTTGTAATTGAACAGATTACAGAATCAGGAGGAATCTCATCATCATTACATAGTTCTAACTCTTACATATTATGTGCTTTATTGATTTCACGTACATGTCATCTACTTCAACAATTTCTGATTGTTTTAGAGAACAAATGACTCAAGACAGTGTTCTAATTCTTGTGTCTTTGGAGAGGCTAAAAAAGTAATAACATTTTTACAACTAATGCTCATATGGCATTCGTGTAAATTAGAAATTAATTATTTGTTAGTGTCTTTTAAAATTATGCACTACAATAATGGATGAGACCATTTCTTTGAATATTTTAGAAGACTGAGTCAATTTAAGAGAGGTTGTAAATAACCAGGAGACATGTCCTTTGAAAGACTGCTTTTATTACCACCCCTTTTTCTATTTGTCTTTTCAGAGAACATGAGATTCTGTTCGACATATTGTGTTAATTAGATGTAGAGTTTTGTGGAAATGCGTTTTGGTTTAAGTAGGCTTTTTGTAACAGAATATACATCCAGTAAGAAATTACTCATTGTGTGATAGTGTAACTTTAGTAATGGATCAAAGAGATGAAAACAGTTAAACTCTGAAAGGATTGGCTGGTCTGTCACTTACTACTCGTAGAGAGAGACTATGTTATTGTGTAAATGCTGCTTTGTGTTCATGGCATCGTTGTTTGTCACTGAGATCCTATGTTGTTAACCCAGTGTTTGTGTATGTGCAGTTCACATCAACCAAGCTGTTATGGTACACAATTTAACCAAAAAAAGTCAGTCATGATGAACATCATCTTTATTTCATCAATGTTCCCATGAGAAGAAAACATGTTTATAGACAATAGATAGACTTTACTGTTTTTCCCTTTCTCTGCATGATTTTATTGGAGGGGAAAGGTTTTTGACACAGCAATGTAAGAAATAATTAATTGAAATACAGATAGTACATGTAATCCTCATTCCTTCCACCATGTTCCAGTTCTAATAATAATAATAATAATAATAATAATAATTAAACTATGTACCAACTGCAAGAGAGTGAGATACTCAGTGAAGGCATCCATGAAAGCTATGGGTTTATTACATTTCACTAATTTCTTTAGGAGTTAGTCAAGTGATCAAGCATGACTTAATGAGGTAGGAAGCTGCCACATTATACAACGATCCCATCCAAGAATTTTTTTTTTTGTATCAACAGATAAACCCATCTGAACATGCCAACCTTTTACAGCTGGATATGAATTTACAGAGGCAAGTGATACAAGGCTGAATTAGATAAAGTTACACTTATTGTTCAGTCTTTCTTAAAAATATATCAGAGTATTTTGTATGTATATTAGGCATCACGCAACAAAGTTTGTTCCTGAAGAACAGGTCTCAGTGATAAAATAACGTAGTCTGTATAGTTACGTAAATATCAAAGGTGTGCTCATCATTTCAAACCAAAAATAAACATATGGAAACAACTTCTGTAAAACTAGAAGACATGATTAATTACTTTGTTCATTAGTTCACTCAGGCCTGATAAGATTTTCAGTTTTCTTCAGCAAAGTTACAACTAGTTAGTTGTACCTCACGTAGTAGGAGCCCAGTTTTCTCTATTACACCAGCGCAGGTAAGTAGTTGGTCTGGCTGCTGGCAGGAGCAAGTGTGGTAGCTGGGATACTTTGTGACTAGTTAAAGGACAACTTTCACAAGAGATAAGAAGTGGCTTAATTTCTGGCAGAAGTCCTGCTTGCCGCAGCCACCTGGCAGTCTTACATCAGAAAAGTGTCACGTCCCTCAGGACCAGGCAGTGCTCCCTTCCTTTGTTCATGTCAGCTGCTGCTTTGCTGCCATCAGTCACACCTCCATGATCTCTCATGAATACCTGGCTCCTGAAGCCGTGTCTGCTTGCCAGTGTGGTCCTTGCGCACAGGTCACACTGACTGAAATCTTATTGTGTGATCATCTACTATGTATTAATAAAAAGATTGTCAGTGTGTCTGAAGGTGATAAAGACTGAGGCAAATGGCAATCATCTCACACATCCCAAGAACAGGAGTGCAAGAATAAGGTGGCCTAAGTACAGACTGCTGTGGAGGTCTGGAGAATGGTTACAGTGGTGCACGGCCCTGGCTATTAAAGTGATTATGGGCTTTTTTGAGAGGTGCAAAGGGTATGTGGCAGACACTCACAAATGTAAATGTAATGGCTGGAAATGTGGTCTGTGTTAAGAACAGATCTTAATAAACAAGCATCAGTGCTTTTTGTCCATGACCATTATTCCAGAAACAGGTAAGGGCTGTATTTTTGATAAGATGGAGTATATGCAAAATGTCCTGGACTTGCTGGTCTTGGAGTACTTCTGGGTAAATGAGAAGGCATAGCTTCAACTGCCAGCCCACCATACACCATTTTCAGATAGCAGGGTCTATGGCTCTGTCAAAATGCTGGCCACCATGGGCTAAGGACATCCTTCTTCTAGGGGTCATTGCTGTATTTCTTTATCTGCTGTGTGATGAGGAAACGGGCAGAATTTTTAAGGCACATGGGTGATGTGAGTGAGTGGCCATGGCACTTACCATGTCTTCTTTTGTATGACACGTCATGTAAGTACATTTTGTCTGACTCACATCAGAGGGTTTTCACTGCTGCTTCTTCAGAGGAGGTCAAGGTAAGGAAAACAGCAGCAGAATATCATTCTCTTTATAGTTCTGTGAATTCTTATTCCTGTTTTACTTCTCATGTTCTTCCCTCTACACTTAAAAACAAAGGCTTGCCCAGTTTGCTTTCATCTGTAGACAACAGTTGGGTGGGAGTGTTGATCTGCTGGAGGGTAAGAAGGCTCTACAGAGGGATCTGGACCAGCTGGATCGATGGGCTGAGGTCAGCTGTATGAGGTTTAACAAGGCCAAGTGCCGGGTCACAACAACCCCAGGCAGCGCTACAGGCTTGGGGAAGAGTGGCTGTAAAGCTGCCTGGAGGGAAAGGACCTGGGGGTGTTGATTGACAGTGACTGAACATGAGCCAGCAGTGTGCCCAGGTGGCCAAGAAGGCCAACAGCATCCCAGCTTGTAGCAGGAACAGTGTGGCCAGCAGGACCAGGTCAGTGATCGTGCCACTGTACTCATCACTGGTGAGGCTGCACCGCGAATCCTGTGTTCAGTTTTGGGCCCCTCACTACAGAAAAGACATTGAGGTCCTGGAGAGAGTTCAGAGAAGGGCAATGACCTTATCACTGTCTACAACTACCTGAAAGATTGGTCTCTTCACAAAAAACAAGCAATAGAACAAAAGAGGAAATGGCCTCAAATTGCACCAAGGGAAGTTTAGATTGGATAACAGGAAACGTTTATTCACAAAAATGAGTTATTAAGCATTGGAACAGGCTGCCCAGGGAAGTGGTGGAGTCACCATCCCTGGAGGTGTTTAGAAGACAAATAGATGTGGTCCTTAGGGATATGGTTTAGTGGTGGATGTGGTAGCGTTAGGTTTATGATGGGGTATGATGGTTTTAAAGGTCTTTTCCAACCTAAACTTGCCTATGATTCTCTGATAAATGGTGGAGGTTCTTGGTAGATAATCGCTGTGGCAAAAAGAAAGAAAGACAGATTCCAGTCTCCTCTTGTATGCCCTTCCAATCTCACTGCCTGACATGCTCCTTTTAGCATTTTTCTCACCTGAAAACCCCTCTCCTGAAACCTTATGGCTTCTTCTGACTGGTTCCTCCAACTTGTATCTTATTTCCTGCCTTTCTCCCAACCCCGTGTGCCTCCTATTTTGATACTGTTTTACAGTGTAATTCTGTTTTGCCTAAATGTCAGATCTTTGATGGATCTCTAATGCAGAATAATTTCACTGAGGTTGGTAAGGTAATACTGATACAAATGTCATTATCTTGAAAATAAATTTAGGTGCTTGCTCTTTTAATTTACTAAACCTTCCTTTCCATAAATGATCTGTTGATGTTAAGGACTGCTGTTTGGAGTTTAATAGTTTATTTTAACAGACTCCAAGCCTACAAACTTTTCTAAGTAAATCAGATTCTGGAAATCAAATTACTGAGCTGCTAGATCAGCCACAGAAGAAAATTTCTCTGCTGAATATATGGGCAGCTTAAGATCCTGACCTAAACCAGATTTCTAAAGTTAGACGACATGGAATGAATCAAGTTGATAATCCCTTTCAGAGACTGGCCAGGCTCTATTCTAGAAGTACCTATGTGCTTTTTTTTTACGCTATTGAAAGTCTGCTCCAATTTTTGATACTCAATTTTTGATACTTTTGATACTGGTTAGTATACTTCTAGTTTACTGGTTGATTTTGCAGGCTCTATTCTAGAAGTACCAGGTTAGTATACTTCTAGTTTACTGGTTGATTTTGCATTCTACTTCTGCCTGCTCTAACCTTTGCTCCAGCATTGTTTCTTAACCTAAACAGCTACTGGGCTTTGCAGTGCTTGCTCTCTTTTGTATTTATAGACATACATTACGTCTACAGGGACATGTAAGTTCTTGTTCCATTTTCTGTATCAATCTTTACTCTGCCACATCAAACCAGCCAAGTTCTGTCAGTCATTTTTTAATAGATAGGCTTTAGAGCCTTTACCTCATCTTGGTGACCTTTCTTTTCTCCTCTCCTAATTTGAAATAATTTTTCTTGAACATGGGTGACCTGTGTTCTGTGCATATGAGATCTTACTACTACCTTAAAACACTCTCCTTAATTCAGTGCTCCTAAGATCAGGGTTGTGTTTTCTTGGCAGTATTCCACCAGAAGCTGAGTGTGCTTGTACAGACTTGCCTGACTGGCTTGACTATTGCCAGTAGTGTAGCCACAGGCACACGGTGCTCATTAAACGCTTAAAAAACTAACTCAAAATCCTGGAGAACTATTTAAGAACTGTCTCGCATTGCACTGCCTGCTGCCACAGTTACCAAGGTTGCATTACGTCAGCTGGCTGTAAACTGGAGAGCACAGGTACAAATGTCTATAGTTATCCTTGTTACAGTTCTCAGTGATAGTTCTTAAATCTCATCCATCATCTTGTCTTTCACTAAATCATTAGAGATTTAGCGTGTGTTCTCTTTTTCCCATCAACCAGATTCCAGGGGCATAAAGCCTATTTTGGATGGGGGAAAACTGTACATGCAGACCTTAACATTACACACTCTTCTTATAAAAATTAAGATAGTGATAGTGTGGACAGTACTTCTTGATTCACCTTGATTTTGAAAATCTCTTCCCTAGGCAGGATTTTATCTATTTCTTGCCCCTCCTTTTCTCCCCCTCCAATTTTGAGCTCCTTGGTTTAGCAGAGGCAAGCAGATGCAGAAATAAAATAATCAGCCACAGCCTGCTGCATGTTTTCTGGCTGTTGAAACACCTGTTAGGTTCTACCTCATGTTCCTTTTCTCATTTCTGAGGTCATCACATCTTTTCAAGCACATGTTGCCAATTTTGTAGGAGCAGTTTCATCCTTTTCAACACAGAGAGTCACTGGTGGAATTTGCTCAGAGCTGGCTGAACCCTGTGAGCATGTGATCAACTGTAGGGCATAGTTTTATGATACAATCAACTGAGTCTTACTGCCAGCTATGTGTTCCCTTCTCCTATTGCCAGCATTTGTTTGACCTCAGAGTGAACCTGTTCAGAAAATTTACAATGGGGCGGGGGGGGAAGAAAGAATTGTTTTCCACGAGTTTAGCTCCCTAAACTGTCCTAACATGGAGTCGAGTAGATAACACAGCACATGTGGTGGATGGAAGAGAGCAACACAAGTGGAGGTACAGAGTGAAACTGTTTTCCCAGCAGCAGCAGGCAGATAGCGTAGCCCAAACCATGCTGAAGAAACACACCTGAAGTTTCGTAATCGCTGTGTGGACAGATCATAAGGTAAGTGATCTTCACTTGAAAATGTTTTCCTGTCTTTCTGAGAAACTCTTCATATGATTACCGATTGCTTGAATTAATCTGCAGAATGTCCATTTGATCACAAGATGTGAAAAATTCTGACCTTTCTTAGAGAGACTAGACTCTAGTCAACGTAATATCCACACTTCGTTATGAAAAAGAATATTCTTGCTCAATCTTCATGCTTAAAAGATTTTTCAGTAAACATGCATGCATTTTGTTTTCTATTTAGTTCACTGGCATGAATACAGAGAAGATAAAAATGTGATTCAATGAAAGCATTAATAAGAACATGTAATGTGTTTTCAGTTAAGTAGTGGTGGATGACTAGTGAATAACTGAGCATGTCAGTAAAATTCAAAGCCCTATGGGATAATCTGAAACTCTTCAAATCACAGGAAAAAGCTAACAAAATTTGAAAAAAAAAACCAAACAAACAAAAAACCACACGTTTTTATTCTGTTTAGTCAGCTTTTTGATGTAAAATCAACCCCTTTCATTCTCTGGGGAAAAAAATTCTTTTTTTGCTATTCTAGAATATAAAATATGGATTACTGGTGCACAAAGAGTATTACAGATGTAGTTTATGTTGAAGCTGTATTAGTTTTCCCTTAAAAAAAAACCTCCTATGCAATAAGCATTTAGAAGGAGCAACAACAACCTGTGGAGTATGTAGCTGATGCTTAAAAATATTAATTTACTACTGATGCATTCCTGTGCTCCAGAGCACACCTCTCACCTTTAAAGCTGTCTCACTCAAACATCGCTTGCACTGAGGAAAATCACTGTTTTGCCTCAAGCAAGGAACATAAGTGTTGCAAAACTGACTCCTCCTCTAATGGAGAGAGCATGTACAAGTACACAGAGTTTTATTTCTCTTAGAGCTGCCAGGCTGAATACTTCGCAGTCAGAGCTGTAAACCCAACAGGCTTTTTCTTTGTTTATCTTTCTGCTTTTGAGTCTATTTTTCCCCCCTGTCTTTTCTGGATTCTTTTTTTGAATGTATGTGAAACTCTTTCAAATGCTGGATTTTCCTGTCCTTGTTCAGGAAGCATTCATGAATTGACATGGGTCAACATACTTTTCGTTACCAGGCAAAAGTAAGTACCGCAGCTAAACCTGTTCCTACTGTATGTTTACCTGACTATAAAGGGTTCTGTGTTGCTTTATAAAGGACAGAGTAGACTGTAGTTCTATTAGCAGAAATTAAAAATTTATTAAAAAGAAAAAAAAAGTAAAGTCAGTTGAACTTAGTATGATATGCTAAATATGGTATGGCTCACATTCTGAAAAAAAAATACATATTTTTACTTGTTAGCAAGTGATATCTCTTTTAAAATACTGAAATAAGCCAGAGACAGAGATGCCACTCCTTTCATACGTTTTTTTTTTTAATGGCATTCAGGGTTGTGTTTATTTTTTTAAAGCATTTTTAATGCACTTGGTAGTACTGATCTCGTATTACCCCTTTATATCATTTATATTCACTAAGTGTTTATGTCATCCATTAATGAAAATATGCGGGTTGAGGAAATAAACCTCCTGGAGCTTGCACAACTGCTGTCATATCTTCCACTACCTAATGTTCCCTAGCTATTATTTTATTCTTCCTACGTTACCCTCTCTTATGTTTGCGTATACATTCAGTAGTTACCTGATCCTGTTGTGTGTTGTCTTCAGAATTTTTTGATATTGGCATAGACTGGCAGTCGAAGACTGAAGGGAAACAGAGATCCTAGAGAGAAGGGGAAGAAAATAAAAGCTGGTGACTGGCAAGGAGTAAAGAAAATGGTGTGATACAATCCTGGGAGCGTCTTTTTAGCCAATTTTCCCTGCATTCTGTTAAAACATTGTACCCTCGTCTTCTGTAATATTTCACTATTCCAGCAGCAGCTGGGGATTCATTAGGAGACTCGAAAGGGAAAGGGAAATTAATACACAGTTTACCTTGCTATGAGTTTCCTCTAGAGAGCGCAGCAGCCTGCAAGACTGTGGTTTCAGTGTCCATATTATCAGCATAAGCTTTCTGCTGCAGAAATGCTATACTGCAGCTATCAATCTTTTCTTCTTTTGAGACCTGGCTTGCTGTTACTGAGCTGAACCAGGCACTCCCTTCCCCAGGGCAGGCAGATGGATTGCCCAGGCAGCGAACAAGTTTAAGCAACAAGTAGTGCTTCAATGTCTGTGCAATGAATTCAGCCATTTCCCAAATGCACTTCTCATGGCACCAAGTATCTATACCTAGTCTGTGGCATAAGTGCATATTGGTCTTCTGTGATGAAGTACAGCCTAGCTAAAGTCTGACAAAAGGATTAACATCTGCCCTTATTTGGCATGGAGCTTGCAAATCTTGAAGAAAGACAAAATCTAAAGACAAGCTGTCAGTATAAAGGCAACAAGGAGCAAAAACTGATAAGTAATCCTAACGTGTTTTGTGTTGTTAAAATTGAACTGGAAATATTCCAGAGTAAATTTTTCTGTAAAAGATGTGATGGTTTTACAGGGCAATGTTTTCCAGTGAACTGAGCTCAGAAGGATAGTTCAGGTTTCTGAAGTTTCATCTTTCTTTTTGAGAAGGGCTATATATGGTTTTAAGCTATTCGCATTGGATTGTCATATTGTTGCCCAGCTAAAGATCATTTCTAAATGTGTCAAGTTTTTGTGGCTCCAGCAAAATTAACGCCTGTAGTAAATGAAGCTGTGCTATCAGGAAACAGCATACTTGGGAACAGAAGTGGCTTTTGAAACCTCTGGCCTTCATTTAGAGATTGTGGATGTTCGGCTTCTACATATTCTTTACTGCAGTGAAGCAAATGGAGTTCAGCCACTTCTTTAGCTGCATCAGGATTTCAGACCAAACTTCTACTCTGCCAGGCTTGTATTCTTCATCAAAATTAGACACAGGTTAACTACAGAATCATAAAACAATGGGAATACTTCATTCCTTCTGCCTCTTGGCTTTGCCCCGTTTGAAGTTAATATTCTGGTACTTCCAGACATTCAAACTTAGGAACTTTTATGTGTTTTCTATATATTTATTTACCTGCATATACATACCTACGTATCAATACACTTTTTACGCTTCAGGTAGGATTTTGATTAGATTTTCTCCCAAAGTCTTGCTATGCAATACCCTTCTTTCAAATATCTACTCCACCATGAAAACCTTAGTTTTCTGTGGCTTTAACTTCAGTGCCACTTTTGGTTCCCATTTATTCCTTCAGTACAGCTGCCTTTCAGAGAGGCTGTAGGACTTCACAAGGTAGCAGCAAAGAGCAGCTTAGCGTGTACCATAAGTTATTTGTTGGGCTCATAAATTGAACTAATCTGATGCACTAATAACTTCACTTAAAAAGACTTTCTCATTGACCACTTCCTGACTAGTCCCCTACACTTTCGGGCAGATGCCTTCATTCCCTGGTTTGGGCTCCGTTCTTACTTAGCTCTGATGTCTGTCGCCTTTCTCCTCAGCCTAGCTCTGAGTTAGAAATCTCCTGTCACATGAATCTGTACTTATTCCTGCTGCATGGGCAAGCTAGGCTACACTTAGTTCATTTGAGGCTGAGCTTAACCCTTTTTTAAAGAACAAGCTCATATTATTTTAATATCTTTTTATTGGTTGGTCAGGTGTAGCTGTACCTATTCTGCAATCTTCACCCCACCCCAAGTTCTCACTTTGGAGCAATTTAATGAAACTGTGTGAAGTCAAGGATTCAGATTTTTCCATGAGCTGAATTATGATAGAAGGAAGGTTTCTCACTTTCTTGTCCTTCCTCCTTCCCATCTTCTTTTATTGTGTGGCTTTACTGCAGAGGTCATGACCTCACTCTGAGAGAACAGTATGTCACAGTTCTGGTAGATACTGGTCAGTAATTGTTCTATATAACAAAACACTTGTCAAAACTTACTTGCTAAGAAACTTTCATATCCAGTGGACTTCTTTTATAATCACTTCTTAGACCTAAAACTTTATCATCACTTCCAGTAGAGCCATAAGTCATTCTAATTGGACTTTTATATAAGTGATCTTTCTGTTCATTAACAATACTGAAAACTACTTTTAAAGAAATTGAAATTATCTGGTTTTCTCAATTGTGTTTTGGCAAATTGAAAAGACAAAACTTCAGGGTGAACAAAGTATTCAGCTAATGCTGTCTAAAGAAAACCATTACATGTTAAAGCTTTTTTTTCTTTTCTTTTTTTAGAAATAAAATGAATTATGAAACTGTCAAAGTATATAAAAGCTTTCTTCATAAAAAACTGTGATGGCTGATTTCAGTGTTTCACAATATTGTTTAGGTTTTTTTTCTCTTCTGAAAGACTTGATCAGAACTGATAGAGGTTATTTAAATGTTTCAGCTCACTTTAGCTTCTGTGTCTAGATAAAAATTCTAACCAAAAATTTTTCACGGTGTAAATTAAATCCCTGCTTTTCCTTTTCTAGTATTTACTATCAATTTTGGTATGGTCTGGACTAGTACAAGCTTTATTCTGAGGATCTTGTGACTACTTTTCAAATCGTTGCTTGTCTGAGCAGGGAATGCCTTCTAATCATGCAAGTACAAGGACTTCATGAGACTTGCAGCTGTTGCATCCACCATCAAAATGTTTTTCCCACTTTTTCAAGTGTGAATATTGATAAACACCAAAATGGTCTAGTCATTTCATCTTACTCAGGACATCACACCCTACTTATTTTTGGTTTAGGAATGACAAACTGTTACTGTCCTTTGGAGTGAGTCAAATTTCATGGCAGTTTTCCACAGCTGATCAATGGAAGTTCTGTTAAGGAATGACAATTCAATTTATAGTGTATAGCAATTAATTTCATATTCACAGAAGAAGCCTATGCTTGGTAGAATTCTGCACTGAAGTTTTCTATATGTGCTGTATTCTTTTGGAATTTTCTCTTGAAGCAAAAAAAAAGTTTTGTATTCTGAGTTATAGGATACCCAGTGCCCTTACAAAGATTTTTGTTGAGTCTCTATTTCAAAATAAACTGTGTAGGATGTTTAAGTTGAAGATTCAGAAGAATTTGGATCAAAATTCTTAAAATGAGAAATTAGGAAACACCGAACCAGTAGGAAATTTGTATCGATTTCTGACTACGTGACTGAGGTGTCTAGCTGTTAGTACAATGATTCATCTGAAAGATGGATCTTGGGGTTAAATCTGGGAAAGCATATGATAACTTTTACTTAGAAATAGATGTCCCTTTTTCCATCAAATTCAAACATTCAGCTCAAACTGTATTGTAAGGGCATTTCTTAAGATACACATTTAAGTGAATAGAAAAGAGGGAGAAGAGAGACAAGTTGAGAGAGAGAACAATCAGTTGTGTCTCGGTAGTATTCACAAACACAGCTCACTGCCATGGAACAGTTCAACTTGAGATCTGTGGTGGTCCAGACTTAGGAAATCGTCTTCAGGACTGCAGATTTATTTTTGCAGACTGCTTTATTATGCATATTTTTCCATATTTCACTGGAAATTGTAAAATTGGCAGGTTTAAAAAAAAAAATTGCAAAGATACAAACAAGTGAAAATCTCAAAGCACGTATTTGTTTCCATGGTCCAGGCTTCTTGTGTTATGGGTGTTGGGAGGGAGGGAGGAAGTAGTCCAGAAGTAATTGCAACAGGTGGACATTTCAGAACAGTATTTAGAAGCCTCTTGGAATACGTACACTCACCTATCCGTATGTTGTATCTGTGTAGAATGTGTGAGGTGCCCGCGAGGTGCTCTGGAGCTGTTGGATGAACTCCGCAGCACACTCTGTGGGGAAGCTTGAACCTGAACTACCCCTTAACACCGGAAACTTTATTCCCTTCCCTGCATCACGTAACTGCCAAGTGCAGCTGTGGCTCTGCCTGGTGGCCTTTCCTGTGCTACATACACCCCCATACCTTACAGCAGCATATGACCAACCAAGCAGAGGAGTCTGGTTAGGGTGGGCTGACATAATGCACTAAAAAGGTGCTAGAAAATTATATTATGTTTCTAAGAGACCACTAGATTTTTTTTGTCTTATTGAAGCGCCAAGGGCACTCTGCTTTATTTGTTGTTGTTTTCTCTTCCTGCCTCATTCTAAGCAGCTGAATTAAAAATGACAAAGAATGAACATTTAGAATAAATGCCAAAAATACAGTTTTCTGAAAGATCTGCATTGTCGAGGATTGCACTTAGGTGAGTCCAATCGCCTTTGTATATAGATTAAATTATCATTATGAGCCCTCTAGCTTTACAGTTGATGATTTCTGAAAATATGTCATTCAGCATACTTATTATGCCTGATATAATTTGTTTTTCTCTTCTTGAGGAATTTTATGATCTCATTATCAACCCCCTGACAACCTGAGGTAATCAGACCTTTTTAGCATGGCAGATCTCTTAGCACATTCATTCTTGCCTCAGGATGAAATAATTCCATATTAATAGGACCTTTAAATTGTCATATTTCCACTTCTATTGAACATGTCATACATAATGTTCCCTGTGAGTAAGCATATACTGGTTCATAAGATCAGTCAATAAACTTGGCACTCAAAACTTCTGAAAATGTTCAGACCTCTAACTGGAGCAAGAACAATTAGGAGCAATCATGATACAAAAGTGAAGCTTTTATAGTTAAGTACAGAATAATGTGTTTGATGAACAGCACGTTTTGAATACTTCCGTGTGGTGTGACCCTTCTTCCTTGGAGGAAACAAAGAATGGCTTTTGGAAGAGCAAAGATTACTTGTAGCCGAATCTACATCTGCTCACAGCCTGATCTGAAAATTGTATTGCTACTCTTGCTACTTCTTGACCCCTAAACATTATCTGGGAAATCATGAGAGTTCAACGAAGTAAATCCAAAGAGAGTAGGCTTTTCCTTTAAAAGTTTTATTTTATTTAATCATGATGCAATGGGAAAATAACCATACACTTCAGCTGTGATAGGGCAAAGTCATCTGCTAGGATGATAAGGAAGGTAAGTGGGTCATGATTGTGTGAATACAGAATAAAAATAGTGAGAATATCTAAAAATACAAAACCTAAAAGATAGACACTTTAAGAGTAAATATTAGTCTTAAAAGCATTAATAAAGACCTTACCTATTAAGACAGAAGTTTAAACTACTAGGTTTATCTAAACTACTAAATTACCAGGTTCAATAATGACATCTGGGCACCTGAAGGTAGGATCCCCTTGTGACCCCTTTGGTTAAAGTATAATATAAAGTGTCTTTGTCTATATAAGGTAATTGGTTATGGTCATATGATTTTGTCTTAATATAAGGAAAATAAAAAATAGTTTGTTGACTGTTTGGCATTCAAGATATTTCTTCACATCTTGTCTCCAAAAAAAACACAACCTCATGTGTCTTGTATCATCACTATACCCTAATCATCATATATAAGCTTAACCTAAGTAGTGCCGAATTAACCCAAACTGCCTGTAATAATTACTAATATGTATGTTAAAAAGTAATATGCAAATCCTCTCTAATTATTATTGTATACTGCTTCCTAGATTCTTTTATGTCAAATACCTCACTTCATTCCTTGACTGGTAGCAACATAGATCTCTGTTGTGATTCAGAAAGATGAATAGGGGGTGAAGAAAGGCTAATGGGGAAATGTCATTAGAGTCAGTTAAAGAACTTTGATACAATACAGTGCGGGCCCCATTCCCCCAACTTGTGCTGGAAAACCTGCCCCTCACAAGTGATGACCATTGTTCCCAGAAGCTCTTCTCCCTTTTCCAGCCATATGACCCACTTAACTTAGAAGTGTATCAGATTCCCTCAAACCCAGTGTGTCTGCCACTGGTCCATTAGAGTTACCATTTTGTCATGGTCATGGCCATACTCCATGTGATCTCAGAATCCCCTGTAATTGCTGACAGCTGAAACTCTGCCATTTTCTTTAACTCAAAAGTATGTCAAAGGCCCTCATATATACATTTACACATGCACATGCATGTGTATTTGTGTGCATTTATAAGGATACATGTGAGAATGTAAAAAGTATATAAATGTATGTTTATACAGTTACACTTCTTTATAAATATACAAGGACTATATTTATAAAGTGTGTGTATAAAAATATTTAATAGAAATAATGAAATTAAGTCAAAATTGAATGTAAATAGAAAATTAAATAAAAGTGCAGTTGAAGGGTATGGGAGTATGTCAGAGAGAGTCAGGAGCCATGAAACTTTTGAATATGTATTGGACAAAGGGCTGAGCCTGTGGAGCTAACCAGGAGGCTGCCATCCATCCCCAGCCCATCCAAAACCAGACCATACCTGTCAATCTAACCAAGAGTCCCTAGCCAGATCATCATACAGTATTACTGGGCAGTCCTTTGCCTTCTCCTAGAAAATTTAGGTAGCATTGCTTACTTAAGTAGAAAGCCGGAATGAAAAAGCAAGTTCACAGGACCACGTGTGTAGGGACACCTATGCCTCAAAGGATTTTCCTAAAAAGACCATGTGCATTGGAAAGAAGATGGCTGGGCTTGGGTTTTGGAAACAAAAGTTTGTCGGAGAGAGTGGGAGGCAACATTTGCCTGCATCTCATTGTGCTGACAGCTACTTGTAATATTATGGCCGTGACTGTGCTGCAACGTGTTTCCTTATCCTTATGTGAAAGTTAATTTTAAAGCACTTTTTGCAAACACGGTCCTGGCTGATTACGTAGAAGACAGAATTATTCTGTGAACTGTTTTTGCTCCTGCTTAGCAGCAAAAGGACAATGCTTACAAAAAAAAAAAAAAAGACAGCAGTTTTGAAAGAAAAGAAACAATGACAATGAGAGACAGTTCATCAGCCCAAGTATCAATTAATAAGTTTTATAGAACATGATTTAAATTGGTTGTCTGATGTTTGTTTTCCTGTGTGCATGGAGTAGCAGCATGTTACTAGGCTGCAGCACCTGTTGAAAGATACTGACAATGCTTCTGGGGAAGCAGGAGGTTTGGGGGTTGCAAATCCCCTTTCTGAAAGTGACAGGAATACTGTTGATCCGAAGAGGAACCATGTGGCCGCGTGGCTTGTAAACCAAGAAACTTAAGGGTGAGGTAGTGAGAAAGCGCTTCAGAAGTGGCCGATATTTGTAACATATTCTAAACACAATTACAGTGCTAGGCTCATTTTAGTGGTGATTAACATATTATCCTAATGTGCCCGGACCGTGTTTCTCAAAGGCAGAGTGGGTTCTGAAACACCGGAGGCTTTTAAAACTGTTTTTGCTGCCTCATTACTTACAGACAAAGCAGGGAATGGATGTTTTTAAACTAGCCTTTGGATGAGCTGTTAAAGCAGTGTAATTTTCACTACTTTGTTAGTAATAATGAATTAGAGGTCTCTGTCACAGATTGCTTTAGCAGGATGCTAGAAACCAAAATGTGGGGACGTTTTACAGCACACAGTTACCATTTGCTACATCAGTCTGTTACTGGAGATTATAATAAAGAGCTATAGCCACAGCTTCCACAGTACTGTCAGAGCCAGATCTGTGGATGTGAAACCTCCAAGCTCCACAAGGATTTGAAAAACCATGTCTGAGAACTGGTGTAAAATTTGAGTAAATATGCCTCCACTCAGACAGGAAGACCATGTGAGGGATTCTAGAACAAAATAAAGATTTGACAACAGTTATGAGTGGATGTTTACAGACAAACTATGAGAAAGGGTCACATGCCCGTGTACCGCATAAAAGATTACAGTCACCAAGCTATCAAGGGGACATTTTATTCCTATGAACTTTAAAAAGTTAACACTTCTGAGGACAGAATCTGCAAAACCGAAAAGTTTCTAGCAGTAAAAAGGCAAGGCAGGAAGGAACAGCTGTTTTTATTGTGTTCCTGGCCCTAGAAGTTTCACAGCTGAATAAAAGCCTCTCAAGTCCATGATGTTCAAGGTCCTTAGGGCAGTGAGGAGGGTGCATGGGAAGCTCACTGCCCTGGGCTTCAGGAGAGCAGACTTTGGCCTCTTCAGGGATCCGCTTGATAGAATACCATGACATAAAGCCCTGGAGGGAAGAGGGGGCCAAGAAAGCTGGTTAATATCCAAGAGTCACCTCCAAGCTCAGGATTGATGCATCCCAACAAAGAGGAAGTTGGGCAGAAATGCAAGGAGGACTGCATGGATGAACAAGGAGCACCTGGACAAACTCAAAACACAAAAAGGAAGCTGTGGAAGCAAGGACAGGTAGTCTGGGGGCAATACAGAGAAATTGAGCGGTCAGGGATCAGGTTAGGAAAGCAAAAGCTCTGGTGGATTAAATCTTGCCAGGGACATCAAAGGCAACAAGAAAAACTTCTGTAGGTGTGTCAGTGATAAAAGGAAGGCTAGGGAAAAAGCATGCACTCTGCAGAAGGAACAGGAGACCTGTTTACCCAGGATGTGGAGAAGGCTGGGATACTAAATTACTTTTTTGATTCAATCTTCACTAGCAAGTGCTCTTGCCACACCACTCAAGCTGAAGAAAGCAAAAGCAGGGACTGGGAGAATGAAGAATTGCCCATTGCAGGAGAAGATCAGGTTCAAGACCACCTAAGGAAGCTGAATGAGCACAAGTCAATGGGACCTGATGAAATTGCAGCTGTTGGTTCTGAGAGAACTGGTGGATAAAGTTGCTAAGCCACTATCCATCATATTTGAGAAGTCATGGCAGTCTGGTGAAGTTCCTGCTGACTAGAGAAGAGGAAACACAACCCCTATTTTTAAAAAAGTGAAAAATGGAAGACCCAGGAGCTACAGTCTCACCTCTGTGCCCAGCCAGATCATGGAGCAGATCCTCCTGGTAACTATGCTAAGGCACACGGAACATAAGGAGGTGACTGGTGACAGCCACATGGCTTCACTAAGGACAAAACGGGCTTCACAAATCTGGTGACCACCTAGAATGGCATTACAGCATTAGTGGATAAGGGAAGAGCAACTGACATCATCTACCTGGATTGTGCAAAGTGTTTGGCACTGTCCCACATGGCAACCTTGTCTCTAAATTGGAGAGAAAAGGGTTTGATGGATGGACTACTCAGTGGATAAAGAATTGTCTGGATGGTCACACTCAGAGAGTTGCAGTCAATGGCTCAATGTCCAAGTGGAGACTGGTGATGAGTGACATTCCTCAGGAGTTGGTATTGGGACCAGCACTGTTCAGTGTCTTTGTAGGTGGCATGGACAGTGGGATGAAGTGCACTCTCAGCAAGTTTGCCAATGCTGAATGGTGCAGTTGGCATGCTGGAGAGAAGGGATGCCATCCAGAGAGTCCTTAATAGGCTTGAGGGGTGGGCCCATGAGAACCTCATGGAGTTCAATAAGGCCACATGCAATGTCCTGCACATGGGTCAGGGCAATTCCAAGCACAAATACAGGCTGGGCACAGAATGCATTGGGTGCAGCCCTATGGAGAGGGACTTGGGCGTGTTGGTGGATCAGAAGCTCAACATGACCCAGCAATGTGTACTTGCAGCCTAGAAAGCCTGCTCTATCCTGGGCTGCATCAAGAGCAGCATGTCCAGCAGGTCAAGGGAGGTGATTCTGCCCCTCTGCTCTGCTGAGACCCCACCTGGAGTCCTGTGTCCAGCTCTGGGTCCCCGAACATAAGAGGGACATGGACCTGTTGGAGCAAGGCTAGAGGAGGCCACAAAGATGATCAGAGGGCTGGAGCACATCTCCTGTGAAGACAGGCTGAGGGAGTTGTTCAGCCTGGAGAAGAGAAGGCTTCAGGAATACTACATAGCAGCCTTCCAGTAGCTAAAGGGCACCTACAAGAAAGCTGGAGAGAGACTTTTTACAAGGGCATGTAGCAATAGGACAAGATGTAACAGCTTTAAACTGAAAGAGGGTCAATTTAGATTAGATATAAGGAAGCAATTCTTCCCCGTGAGGGTGGTGAGGCACTGGAACAGGCTGACCAGAGAAGCTGTGGATGCCCCATCCCTGAAAGTATTCAAGGCCAGGTTGGATGGGGCTCTGAGCAACCCGGTCTAGTGGAAGGTGTCCCTGCCCATGGCAGGGGGTTGTAACTGGATGATCCTTAAGGACCTTTCCAACCCAAACCATCCTATGATTCTGTCATTCTATGATTAGCAGTTGGAGCCGGAGTGGGAGAAAAAGGATGGTAAACTGCAGTTTTTACATCATGCTCCCCAACACTGCTTGCACCAGAATTTCCCCACTAAACACCAGTTTGAACTTTACCAAATAGTTTTTCAAAGTCCCTGGGAGATGTCAGGCCAGTGGGAGGTGGTGTTTGCAGAAGCACAATACCCAAACAGCTGGAACAGTATTAACAGTGCTGCTGGGTAAGACAAGGCATTATTATTTGCAGCAAGTCCATTATCCATCCACATGCATATTGCTGGAATATGTAAATACTTACCAGTTCCAACAACAGAGCTTTAACTGTTGACCAGCCATAGGCTTAGTCTTCAATCCTGCAATTAGGAAAACAAAGCTTAAAACAGATGAAAATTCTTGTACTTTTTGTACAGCTGGGAAACTAGCGATTTTTTTAGCTGCTTCTGCTAGAGTTGCCAGTGTACATTTCCCTTTTCAGCTGACATGCCTGGAAGGTTTATCTCGATCTACATCTACACAAAACCTTGTTGAGCACCAGCTGGTTGGAGATTTATTAGTCCCATTATCATGCTGTGTTCTGGCAAATGTTTATAGTAGTGAGATCATTACAGCAACATAGTACAAGCTGCATAATGTGCCAATGAACCAACCTTACATCAATACAGGCAGCACAGAAATAAATATGAATGACAACAAGCACATCTTATTTCACAGTAGAAAGGAGGTTGTGAAGTTGCATCTGATGCCCTGGAAGGTTCTGATACTTTAAGAAAGCACACCATCATGTAGTAAAGGATAGGTAGGGAAGAGAGTAGTAAAAGAACTAAAAGAATCTTTTTTTGCACATAAATTGTTAAGGAACCTAGATGGACTAGAGGGTATATTCTACGGCCTCTTTTGAAAAGCTATGTAATTTTTCTAAAGGAATTTGGAAATTATTAAGCCACACCTTAAAAGTGTGGCTGAAAACATGGCCAAAGATGTGATCAGATGCATCTCCCAGGCCGTTGTGGCCAAGTTGCAAACACTGGCAATGGAGGAGGTCTCAGGGGTTGTTGAGAGACATGTCACAGCCCCGAAGGGATGGCCTTCCTCAGACCCTTAAAAGAAAAAGGATGGGTAGTGCCAGGCTGCATTCCAGCCACAAGAAGCAAAAGAATAACAAACCCTATGGAACAGTGGAAAAGAAACAAGAAATCCAGGGGAAGACACACCATTCTACCACTGGAAAACATAGAATATTTTAACAAGGCTGATTTTTGTTCATGACTGCTCCAAATAATGTACCAAACCCAAACTGGATTAATTTGAAGTGGCCCCAGTGCAGGCAAGTATCAAGAAGAACTTTTTCATTGAGGTGCCATTACTTTGAGCTGTAACACAATTTGTCCCCCTGGACTTGAATGGGAAAGACTGTGTAGGTCCAAACAACCATGCTGGATCTTTGTTGCAAAACTGTTGAAGGAAAGAGTGAGTCTAATGAATTACCTGTTGACACTTGCTTTCAGCCAGCTGGATGTTACATTACAAGACATCCTTGTTCTTCCGTATGAGGTGTATATGACCTGGAAGTTGACTTCAGGAGTTCATCTTCTGTCCTAACAGGAGACATGTTTATGGCTGCATCAGATTCAGGAGAACCATTCACATTAGAGAGACCTTTTGATAAGTGCAATCCTCTGCCCATATTGTGCTGCACAATTTGGTTTTGGTTTAGAAATTGCAGTCCAACTATCATTTATCCGACAGATGTGACCTTCTCGGGAAAACCCATTGGGAGCTTTTCCTAGTGACCCTACATGTATTCCTGTAAAGTTGAATTTTTGTTCTGGTTTTCCATTTCAGTAGGCAATGTTGCCCATATCTTGTAGCACAGTACAGAGCCAAAAGACTGCCCAAGTAATACTGTATGGTGATCGGGTTGCTTTTCAGCAGTCTTGTTAACAGGTAGTCCCATTACTATATTTTCTTTTTATTTATTTTTTTCTGTTAACGATTAAACTTTCTTGATTTCAGTACCTCTTATTAAGGAATCTTCTACAGGTAAACTTTTGCAAATATAAATTCATGTATATGTGTAAAAAAAGGTGTGTGTATACATTTATACGTATTTTTACACACCTTTCTGTATACACTTACAGAGATATTTACATGGTTATATATCATGTGTATCAAGAATATATGAGGGCACTTGAGAAGCTCCCAGGTTTTCAGCTGCCAAATGTTTACAAGGTGCACTGAGATCCAAGGGTTTATACTGTTAATAAAATGGCAGCCCCGTACTGGGCAGAGAGGTTGACATTCTGCTCTGCCTGTACTTCTGGGTGGACCAAGGCACGGCCTCACCTACCAGCCAATCTAAAAGGGGATAGAAGAAAAGAGAGATAAAATCTTTTCTTTGCACAACAGAATTCCCTTTCAGATATTTCTGTAGTTTGATGGCAATTAGTACCCCTGCGCTTCTGTTGTGTGAAGATTTTTAACTGTTGTATCTGCGTAGTCACAAAATGGAAAAAATTTGTAACAGAGATAATTTAAATTTAACAGATCTGATTTAGGGGCAGAAGAGTGAAGAACAGCTTTTATGATCATTCTGCAAATTTATCTTAGTCATCCGTTTCTAGGCAATTGAACCTGAGACATCTGCACCATCTCTGTGTTGATCACTTGATTATAAACTGCTGGGAGACACTCAAATAAATATATGAGAGAACAAGCAGCAAGTAACAGCAAAACAGTTCGCAACAAAAAGAAACAATCTTCTCAAAGCACTCCCGTTTCCCTTTAAAGAATGCCAACAGGTCTTGAGGACAAAAGAACAGAAATTTTGTCATACATCACACTGTGGTCAGGCTTTCTAAACAGTTTCATGAAATTTTCATAAATTAGCTAGAAACCCATAGTGTAGATGAAACCACTGTTCTGGATGCACAGGTCCTTCAAAAACTATTTACAAGTGGTTGTTGGTGGGTTGCTGTCAGAGCAAAAGGACAGGTTGAAACCAGCTGCACAGGACTAGCTCCTTGGTGTGACAACTTATCGGTATTTCATTAGTGTCATGGGTAGTGTCATGCCAAATGTATTTACTAGACAACAGTGAAATGAGAGGGACTTGCAGTCTACTGCAGAAGAGGAAGAGAAAGCAAAACTATTTTGGTAGGTTGCTGTGTTTTTCCTGAGGAAGAAAACATTACTCAGTAGAAAGAAGAGCAAGGTGCCATCCTGGAACACGGATACTCATTTGCACAAATACAGGAAAGACGTAACAAGGATTCAATAAGATATTTTGTGTAAGTAAGGCTTTATAATGGTACACAAGAGGAAGAGGAGTCATTAAAGTCATCCTGCTGTGAAAAAGTAAATACCATGCCAGGATTTATAAACCACAGTGTGATTTGAGGTGCACAAAGAGATTCTTTTATTCCCTTCAGTACTTTAAAGGCCTCAACTGAAATACTTTTGTAATTCTGGAGAATAGACAGAGAGTCTGTAGTAAAGTAACAAGATCTAAAGGTCAGGAGAGCGTGGCATGTGAAAATGAACCAAGACTGATGAATCCAAATAAGAGATCACAAGAATGATACTTAAGAAATGTTCAAAGTAGTGTTTCTCAGCTCTGGAGAAAAGTAGGTTTAGTCTTGTTTTGGTGCTTTTAGATTATAGAAGAAAAATTTGATATAGTTGTGGCAAGGAAGATACTGATCAGATATTAAGGACATTTTGATAATAAAGATAATAAGCAGTAGCATACATTGCCTAAGGTGATTGTGAAATTCCCCTAATTGGAAATTTGAAAGAACAGATTAAGCAAATCTCAGGAATGAAATTGGCATTGTTAATCACTCCTTGGGACACTTAGATGGTCTAGATGACCTCCTGAGACTTCTTCTGGTCTATAACTTTTTCAGAAACTTTTATGCATTAAATTATTAGATCACACATTCTTGGAAACAAGAACCATATCTTTTGTATTTGTACAGTGCACAGCAAAGCAATTCATGGCTATACACTGGAGTCATCATAGAAACTGTATAGTAATAATGATATCTGACCAGCCTTCTGTGTTGGAACATAACTCTTAAATTGTGAGTCACTCTGCTGTCAGTGCGGCGGTGGGTTGACTTGGCTGGCCAGCAGGTGCCCACCACGCTGCTCCATCACTGCCTTCCTCTGCTGTACAAGGGAAGAAATACAACAAAAGGCTTGTGGGTCAAGATAAGGACAGGGACATCATTCAGCAATTACCGTCACAGCCAAAACAGACTTGACTTGGGGAAATTAATTTAATTTATTACCGATCAAAGGTCAGAGTAGGAGAACGAGAAATAAAATCAAGTCTTAAAACACCTGCCCCCCACCCCACCCTTCTTCCCAGGCTCAGCTTCACTCCCAATTTCTCTACTTCCTGCCCCCAAGCAGCACAGGGGGATGAGGAGTGGGGGTTGTGGTCTCTGCTGATCCTTCCTGCTCACCTCTCTTCCTCTGCTCCAGCATGGGGTCCCTCGCATGGCAGACAGTCCTCCCTGACCTTCTCCAATGTGGGTCCTTCCCACAGGCTGCAGTTCTTCACAGCCTGGGCTCCTCTGTGCACGGGGCCACAGCTCCTATCAGGAGCTGCTCCAGCATGGGCTCTCTACAGGGCCACAGCTTCTTTGGACATCCCTCTGCTCTGGTGTGGGGTCCTCCCTGGGCTGCAGGTGGACATCTGCTCCATCATGGGCATCCCTGGGCTGTAGTGTGACAGCCAGCCTCACCATGGTCTGCACCATGGGCTGCAGGGGAATCTCTGCTCCAGAGCCTGGAGCACCTTGTCCTCCTTCTTCACTGACCTTGGTGTCTGCAGGGTTGCTTGTCTCACATATTCTCACTTCTCTTTCCAGCTGCAATTGTGCAGCAGTTTTTCTGCCTGCTTCTTAAATATGTTATCCCAGAGGCGCTACCACGATCTCTGATGGGTTCAGTTTTGGCCAGCAGCAGGTCTGTCTTGGAGATGACTGGAATTGACTCTGTTGGATATGGGGGAGACTTGTGTCATTTTCCCAGAGAAACTACCCCTGTAGCCCCTCCACCTCCCACTGTGAAAACCTTGCCACGCAAACCTAATACAACCATGGCTCAGAATTACCTGGCATCATTCAAATTATCTTGGCTAATTGTAGCAGTGACCGGTATAGGTAAAAATCCTGTTGTCATGTGATCTGTAGTAGAAATCAGTCATTTTTATACTGTAATTTATCATTTTAACATTGTTTGTCAATATAGTCACAACCCAAATTTAAGTAGAGAATTATTATTATCCATATATATATGCAAGGCCTTGAGAGTTTGTTTTCTCTCAGAGCACTGAGCAAGAGTTACTTCAATCAGATGGTTGATAATACCAGGTGACATTGAACTCAGGGTGCTCTTGGATTTCTTACTGGTTTTCTGTATTCATCAATTGCTGTACAATCCTAAAAAGTGTAGCAGATATGAATATGGCCATGCTTTTCAGCCCCTTGAGGGATATGCCCTAAATGAATGATATACAATCTGTATTGAAATGTCTTGATTAAAATGACATATTTATGTACTCATTTAGACTCTCTTTAACTAGTAAGAAGGATAAGTATAGCATTTACCTGTCACTGCCTGGTGTTTATTTGCAGCTGTAGTCTAGAAGAGGTGATACGCTGTGACAAGGCTTTATCCTGAAAAACTACAAAGCAAGCACTTTACAAGCCAAAACAGCTCAGAGGAATCACTTTAGGGAGCAGATGGAAGTGGGCAGCAATTTACAGCACAGAGTGGTGTTACACAACAGCTTTTGAAAGCAAATGTAAAAAAGCGTCTTTTGTTAACTAAAACTCTAAGGGGAGTTAATTGGTGAAGAATATATTTTCTTGAATGGGAATTTGAACCTAACGGTAGGGAGTAGCACCCTTTATGAAGAATAAAGTTGTCAGATCTCAGTATATGTCTACTACTATATGTCTACTACTATATGTCTTACACAATGCTGAAAAGCAGAATATGTTAGTCCCTGTGGAGGGTTACATTAATGCAATGATACTTACTTAAATGTTCAAGATAATTTACTCAGATCTAACTTGATTATATGTGGATGATACTGATACTGACAGGTAGACACACCCTTAATTTTGTATTTCAGATGCAGGAAGCTCAAATGTGATATTGCAACAGTATAAATCACAGGTAAATTTGTTGAGGTGAAGAAGTGTTTTGTGGTTTAAAGCAGGGTGTTTTATAACACTCAAGTCTTTAGGAAGGTGCACTCACTGAAGCCATGCATCACCAGACTTCATGAACAGTGTGGAGGGGGATAGTGCAGCTGTTGAATAGTGTGATGTAATATCTGATTTTGCAAACAAATTCTAAGCCCAGTTACAGATGATTTTTTTTTTTAAAAAAAAAGCATAGTAACTTCTTTAAATGGTTTTATAATTCTTTTAAGACTGATTTAAAATGTTTCCTTTCTAAAACAAACTTGCATGTTTCTTTGTCTCTTCTACAGTATTATCTAGGTTCTTCAAGAATTAATTCTTTCAGTCCTCCTTTCAAGCTTCCTGATGCATAATGGAATATATAAATTCATGACAAATATAGAGAAGTATTGGTGTAAAATGTTGTGAAGTTTTATTTGCAGAGGAGATGTTTCTATTATAATATTTAACCTGAAATTCTCGTTAAAGCAGTTGGGAAGCTAGGGCATTCATTCTCATGGGTTTTTGGAGGATCAGGATTAGGTTCTTGCTTTCTTTCAGCTGAGCAGAAACTTTAACTGCAGTATTCTATGCCCCAGTTGATTTATCTTACCCACTAGAATAAAATAACTATGATAACTTTTTTTTTTCCCAGCTTGAAATAAGCCTGAATAGCTACTACAGACTTGTTAAATCTCATGTCACCAAGTAGTTAATTAGTGCTCATATTTAATATTTATAAAAAATGAAATAGTTTAATTTCTTTTGTCAATAGTCCCACTCTTCATAAATAATACAGTATTAACTGTAGCAGGGATCTCTGGCTGTTCAGCACTGTAGATTAATATTTTTGCTGATGGATTATGTTTTGCCTTTTGGTCTCTGGTTCAATTAATTTTTAATAACTATACAAAGGGTGATAAATCAGACAGGCTGAGTTGAAATACAGAAGTTGAAACTTGTCTGTCGCTCAGTAGTAGTGGCATTGGTTGGGGTCTGAGAGATTATCTGAGGGTATCTGGAATTTTTAAGGGCCAGTCCTAATTTAATCATGCAAAATTCTGATGGAGATCATGAGAGGGTCTTCTAAAAAGAGGTAAAGAACGGACATGCTGAATTACCTGTGTCTGACTTCATTTCTGCAGGTACATCCTGTGGCAGCCAGTGAGTGGCACAGGAAGGAAAATGTAACTGATTTATGGATGGAAGATTGGTTCACTGTTGTACTATAGAAAATGAACTGCAATGGGCTCTACAAATCTCAAGATGAGACAGATTCCTTTGTAAAGTTTCTAGAAATGAGGTAAGCTAGTGAAAGGACCCAGAGATGTATTAAAATCATGGAATATTACAGAAGTAGAACAAGCACTGTTGTGAACCTTTGGGAGGAACAGAGAAGAAAGCAGGAAAATCTGTTTTTTAAAATTGCACTCAAGTGGAATTTAGGAATTGCTACAAAAGAAAGCAGACCAGAAAGCCTGGGACACAGAAATAGACATGACTGGGAGATTCGATGCCTGATAGAAACAGCCACTCTAAATCTTGGAATATGGAAGCTAAGAGGCAACCAGGAGAAGTTTCTGCACATCTTTATTCTGGGAAAAGATTGCTAATGCATAGTGAGGAGTAGTTTCATTTTTCTTACTGCTGTGGAAAGGAGTACAAAAGGATTGTATCAGGGCAATACGGAATTGTTGAATCTCAGTTCTTTGAGGGAGAAATGTGCCTGAATTGTGCCCAAAGAAACAGCGACAGGCATTCCAGGGTGCCTTACATTCAAGTGTTCATATAGATGGAGTAAGGCATCATCACAAGATGGAATTACTAAGAAAAAGATTGAGGCAATTATTTCACTGCAGACAGGAACTTCGTAGTTGAGGCACTTACTGTAGCAAGGGAGTCTTGCATTCAAGTTCTTGATCCGAATCAAGGAACAGAAGGTCTTGAGACTCTATTTTCTATAACCAACTATTGTGCTGTTTGAATATTTAGGAAAATGTGTTTTCTTGAACAGGACAAACTTGTAATGATCTTTGTTTTCCTTCTCCTGGCAACAGAAATTGTGACTGTGTGCCAGGATGAGAAGGAGACTTTTCTTCTGCCCAGGCTTAATTACAGCATCTGATGGTGTTGTTCTTGTACAGTGTTTTCTTCTTTTAGAATTGGAAACTGCATATGGAATTAAGGAAGAAATTTTCACTTGATTTTGGAGATAAAGGTGTATTGTGACTTGCAGGTGTGAGCAGACACACAGCCTAGCAGTGAACTGTGTATTTAAGATATTTAAGTTCTCTGCAGAGAGGGCTGATGTAGATCAGGTGAAGCATTTTGCTAACACAGCTAGAGTCTTTCTGGTGTCCTGACTGGACGTAAAATATGTATCTTCATAGCACTACCTTTTGCCTTCAGACAAATGTAACTGTACCCTCAGTGGGCTTGTTGAGCAAAAGGTTGGAACAACAGCTAACTTTCTTGTTGGGAGCTAATTTTTCATCAATGTCTGAAAGCTGAATTGTATCAAAGAGCAATGAAGGCTCTTCTGCCAGAGAATCTCACTGCTCTACATCTATTAACATCTGTTTATCCTGTAGCAGAACTCCAGTCTGAGTTCCATTCCCCAGCAACCCAAAATACAGCTCTAAATGCACTAGTGCCAAAGTCTTGAAACACAGGTCTTTGCAGTACACAACCTGGCAGGTCAAAATGCAATGAAATGCACTGTTCACTGTCACTGCTGAGCAGATCCTGGAAACCGAGGAGTGATGAACGCTTGATTGATGTTTCCTGGCTCCGGTAAAAATTAATTAGCCAGTTCAGACTAGAATTCAGGACTGCTCCAAAAGGAGGACAAAAGCAGCTTTTTTCCTGCCTTTTCCTGTTCCTGCCATGCAGGGTCAGCTGAGCAGCAGCACCCTGAGCTGAGTTACTAGCTATTGCCAGAAACCTGGAATAGTGGAGGAAAGAATTATTCTGGAGTTAGACACTGATCTCAAGTGGAAGGGATATCTGTCACCTTTTGACTGAAAACTGCAGTTTCTTGTGGATGCAAGAGATGGAGCTGAGGCAACATCAGTGCCTAGCATTGGAGATTTATGATACAGTATGATTAGAAGCATAATTACTTTAGGATAAGAAACTTTAATGTGCCCGCCACTTTCTTTGTTGAAGTTTGGTCTGTTATTTGTTGTGAAGTAAGAAAGGATATTCACCTTGAATGCGTGTCAGCTAAAGAGTACTTCCATGATGCATTACTTTTAATACCAAATCTAAAGAATTTCCAGCCTTAAGCTTTTACTCCCTACCCCATCTTCTAATTCACTATCATTCTGTCATGCCAATACAGCTGTTTGTTTAGCCATAGTATAAACTGAATCACGGAGATGACTCAGGCTTTAAGAAAAATTATAGGTTTTTTTTTTTAGTACAGCCCTTTCTGTGGTTGCTTCACAGACCCATAAGCAGCTATATCAACTCAACAGATTAAGAAGAAAATTGCAGCATGGGAAGGGCAGTAAGTTTAGTTAGGTAGGCTTCCTGAGGTAGCTGTACTGGTGTACGTCAGTGTATTGTAGAATTACACCCCTAGCATTTGGAGGAGAGTTCACCATAACCTACACTCTTTGTGCAGAGTCTGAGCTGAGGACTGTGACCCTATTAGGCGGGGAAGAGCTGCCTTCATCTTGACCACTGATAATGGGTGGTACTTGACTCAGACTTGAAATGCCAAGGTTCTTTATACAAGAAATCACACCTTTTATGTGCTACGCATCCGAAGTCGGGTAAATGTGGTCTAGAATCCATGGACTAGATTCCTTGAGTAGATCATTTTCACTGGCTCTGTAGAACTTGGTCCTGCCATGCCCCCCCCCAGTAAATTCTTTCTACCAGACCTTAAGGCTTTCTGTTTCTGACTGTGGGAATAGTTGCCACTTAAGGACCAACATCATGTTGACAGATTTTTTACTTCTCAGACTTTGCTTATGTTGTCCTGTTGCGTGGAGATCCTGCTGCCACTTAACTGTAACATACTTGAGGAAAGTTACTGTTTGTCTATTTTGCTTTGATTTTAATCCTTTTAGGAAAATCTCTCTTTGATTCCCACAAACAGCTAACATGTTAACTAACCTCAGCTCACACGTGTGGCTGTTTTCTGTGATTGTGAGGTGCAGTAGCTGAGCCACAGGTGGCCTGAGCTTGGAAGTTCTTCAGTTGTGTGATGGGCTCTTTTTACAACTCCTGCCTAGTAATTCTGTGAAAGTCTGGGTCTGTCATCACCGCTGTACTTGGATTTGTAGCCTGAGCTGTCTTTGTTCAAACAGGCATAAGGGAAATTTCTTGCAGGTAATAAGCAGTACCCATGAGTACATGAAAAATACCTTTACTTCATTTCCACTCTTAAGTTTTGCTTTTCAGCTAATTGCTGTTACCAGACTTCTTACTAGGTTCATCAGGTCAGTGATTAGGTAGTGCCAGCCTTGATGGCAACAAAGAAGAGCTAGACCTATTTCAATAATCCTTTGACAGCGGTCAATAAAGTGCTAGTTTTCCATTAGCTTTTACACTGTCACATTGATGTTAACTTTTAGCTAGGTTCTCATACCTGAATCAAAACTCCACAGAGATTATTCTTAGTGTTTGCCTGAAGCAAAGGTACTTTAAACAGATTTGGTTTGAGTGTAATTGCGTAAGAGTTTAAGCCATCTGCACCTCCTCCCTTCTTCTTTGTCTGATGTTCGTTTGATTTGTTCAATGAGCTAAGATAAAAAATAGCTCTACAAAAAGAAAAATGATTGGTTTTAGTTCCTTGAACTGATGATTCATTGCAGGTTCTGATAAGTACTGGAAATGATGCTGCAGACAAGGCAGGAATATCTGGAGTATTTTGGGCAGGGCTGATGAAATTAGTTCGTGGTATCATAGTAGTATGCCATATAAGCTGACTTAACTGCTCAGTATCATCAAAAAAGACTAAAATAAAAATATTATCTACTACAAATTGTGATTTTTTTTTTGTAGGTTGACATCTGTAATTTTTAAATAGGTTGGAGGTTGTTCTAACAATCTCTGTATATAAGGAAGTTTATTTTGAAGACAGAAGATGCATTCTAGCTATGCTGACCCCCTTTTCTCTTTTACAGTTGGAGTAACTCTGCGGCTTAAAATCCTATGCCATGTTTTGGTTTATATATCATATCATGTTCAGCGCTTTTGGTATTTTCCTCTGTTCTAACCCATATAAGGAAAAAGTTAGTATTATATTGAGTTTTATGAGAATACCTTCAGACTGATATAACTAGAACGACTGCCTCTCCCTTGCTCACAGTGTGTAAAATCCAGTTGCTTTCCAGACTAACAATACTGTTGTGTTGACAGAATGAAATAAACACCTATATTGTTTAATCAGTCTTTTAAATGTTGAGCAGTCAGTGTCACATGACTGATGACTGGCCCCTCATTAACTCCCACATAAACTGCCCCATGGGGAAAATTAAAGTGATTAAATGAAGGAATAATGAGTTTATTTAATAATTTTTAATTTCAGCTAGCTAATTTTAGTGGTGTTAAACTTACATGCTTTCCTTTACTAATCCAGTTCACAACCTGCTGATGTAGGCACTTGTGAAGGTTAAAAAAGAAACCTTTTTGTAAATCAGTGCCATAGTAAAGACCGTTTAGTGGTGTTTGATATAGCACTGGTGGATTAAAAACTGCCTCCAGTCTCCTTGGTTCTGCTGCTTTCCCCATGGAGACCTTCCCATGTTTAGTTTAGTGGGAGGCTAATTTCCTATCCATTCTGAAACTCAGGTCCAGATGTCCTTGTCTGCAGAATGGTTTGTTAATCCCACTAAACTCCAGAGTATCTTAAGAGTTAGCTCTTGGCTACTGCCCTCGCCCAAGGGCTGCACGAGCATTTCCCAGTGCTTGGAACATGAACAGGCTGCAGAGCAGCAACACGTGTGTCATTGCAGCCACTGGCCTGCCAAGCTCAGTGTTCCACATGGGGCAGATGACCTGCATTACCCCTCCACCTGCTGTCACCCGCTGCTTTGGCCTTTCGATGTGCTGAAGAGACTTGCCTCTAGAAGTCAGGGTGTTTTTCCTTAAAGAACATACTAATGCAAGCATCCCGGAGTGTTTTACAAAGCAGATATCTGACCATGTAAAACATAAGCTGAAATCTATTTATGTTACTTGCACTGAAGTTGTCTTCTCTGTTGTCTAAAATAGACCCCTGAAGTTAAAAATATATAGGCAAGACACTGTTAGTTTTACAGTCAAGCAAAGAGTCTGTTTCTTTGTTTATCTAGTTGAACAATTCCACAGTCAAGGCACATGATACACTGAACTACATCGTTGCACCAAACAATTAAGATTGCAGGTGCATGGAGAGTGCAGTTTGTTCAAAAGTTCAGTTAAAGCCGAGCATAGAGATCCCCTGAAGAAATACTAAAATAACGCTGATTTACAGGTGTGTTTTCTGCTAGAAAACTATTAACTAATGTAGTCAGTTGATTTCTAAAACTTAAAAATAGCAGTCAACAAGGATAAATTTAGGTGGCCAGCCTGTCAAAAGAGTGAATATTTAAACAGCTACATTGTTCTTTAAAAAATATATCATGGTTACTTTCAAAGGCCAACTCTAAGGATTGATCTTGTTGTGCTAGTTCTTTAGAAAAATCATTATATTGTGAATATTTTTCTTTGGTTGTATAATTTTCCACAAAGTATTTTCTTCTGAATGTAGATATGTCAGATTTTTTAATAGACAAAGGGCTTTACACAGGTTTTTTAAGAGGGCTCAGTACTAGTACAGTTTCATCTTGTTGATGTCCTTGAGTGTTTTTCTTTGTTTCAAATATACACTGAAGTTTCTGTATAAGAATTGTATCCTCTAATCTTCTCAGCTCCCACAGAAAATGAGCATGGTCAAGCAGGCAGAAGGCATTAAGTATATATGTTGTTCTGTTGAGTTCAGTGTAACAACACAGACAAGCAAAATCGTTTTCTGTCAGAAGCAGGCTTTTCAGGATCAGAATAGGTCACAGAATAGCTGAAATTTAGATTTCATCATTTGGTTCTGAATTTGATTTTGTTAACCACAGCAAATCCAAAACACAAAAGAACACCAAAGCTCTTCTTGAGCTATACAGACCATTTTAAATCCCAAAGCAAGATATCTTTGTAAGGGTACATGAAGGTCTGAGTTAATTTTCTCTTCAGAGTTCTGTTTAAAAGATCCTTCAAAAATTGATTTAAACACACTAAATATCCAAAGGTAATAGTGTTTATTTAAAGGTCTTTCCATTTGCTTCTGCATGATTATTTTCATTCTTGATGATGAAAGAAATAATGAAATCACTACATAGTAAAGTGGCCAACAATTGTCATGCAGGTAAATAAGGAAGAGAAGAAGGTTATCATGTATGGCAGTGTGGGTCACACTGTAGCTCAGGGCCATTCATACAGTGCATTAAGCATAGTTAGATAGGTAGCTAGTAGCAAGGAATGGTCATTTTTACAGTCTGTATCACTGATTCTGAAAATTCCTGAGGCTTCAGAGAGGACAAGGAACTTGGGTACTGTCAGTTTGATGCTAACAAGAGATCTCAACAGGATTGCCTCCATAACAGGATAATTTTGTTTATAGGCTCTGTGTACACCCTTACAAAATGCATTATTGTATAGTCAATATGTTCCTACATTTTATGAATGCTGAAGAAATATAATGGTGCAGAGAAGATCCGCAGTATCTGAGAGGGAGATGAAGTCAGTATCTCAGTGTGAGCAGAATCAGAGACTCAGTCTGGTTATTCAGAAAGAATAGCTGACTTGATTAAATTGTAAGTAATTGTATAAAGAGAAGAAATACTAAAGGCCTTTAAATCTGGGGGTTAAAGTCATAGAAACTGATCACCAGAAGCTGAAAACAGTAAAACTTTACAATACCTCTTCAGTTCTGAGTATGGTTCTCCCTCCACACACGTTATCAGTGATAATGTCGAAGTAAGGACTCTGTGGTAGGCATCTATAGGGAGAAGCGAGCCATAAGCTGGAGATTAACACATTTTCTCTCTGTCAATTGACAGGAGAAAAGCCAGGACTCTGCACTTCAGCCAGGAGACTGGGAGTCAAAGAAAGTTTCTGAAATCAGTGGATTCTGCTTGAGAACAGAGTCTGGTAAGATCACACTGTTACTTCCTACCCTTTTTCTGGACGATACATGTTGTCACAAATTATTTGGATAAATGGATTAAATGTGCTAGCCTCAGAAGTGCAAATAGTACTAGATGTTCTGATTTTTCCTTTTGTCCTTGAACCCTCTGTCTGCAAATAACTTGGGAATTACTTGGGTAACAAGAGCTTGGGTATGTGGAGTACTGAGATAGAATCCTGGTGCAAGATTCAGATTGGAAACTCAAGCCATGGGAAAACTACTGCTGACATAAAATTTCTGTTAGTGTAGGGCTACAGAATACTTCTGTATCGTGCTATTAGCAAAAATGTATGTAGTCTTTGAATTTGAGTTTTAAATGTAAGAAATGTAAGAAAAGAAATGTACTGCAAAAAAAGTAATTCCCCATGTTGTAAATTAAATCATGTACCCGCCCCACAGTTAAGTATTGGAATAAACAATGTACATGTTAGAAAACATCCACCAGGTTTTGTGCTTAATTCTTTGTTAAGAAGCAGACTAAGGATCGAGTCCACTTAAAAATAATATTTCCAACTCACTTTTATTTAAAGTCATGAAACACCCTATGGCTTTGAACTAGGTCTGTTGTTTCACTATTTTGGCTTTTTTCCTTTCAGCTAGACACATTTTTATGTCTATATGTGTATAAAATTTATTTCCAAGTATTTTCTTCAGGTTTATAAAATTATCTTGGACACGCAAATCCTGAAAGGCCATCTGAAAACCTTGTATTTCTTTAGAAACTAGTATCACCACAATAAAAAAAGTTATATTTTGACAATAATTTGCTCTCAAAAGAGCTGTGTGTGTTTGCTTGGCATGTTTGTTTTGATGTGAATGTGTGTAACTTCGTGGTTTTTTGTGAGAATTTTATTCCTTGAAGAAACAAACTTGACTTTATAACTTGAAACTGTATATGTGAGAAATAGGATATCTCAGTAAAAAATAAAAACATTTGCTTTTAAATTGCAGAACATTTTTGGAGCAGCTGAAATGATGAATTGACAAACATATGGGCTAAAGCAAATCTTCGTAAGACAATACCAGGATATAAATTTAAAGATCTGAGAACCACAAAACCAAGGGTGTTTCAGGCACAGTGACAGAAAGCCAGGCTGCTAATACAAAACATACTGCCCATGGATCTGAGAACACTGCCCCAAATTGCTAACACACAGCCACACAGAGTTGGGTTTCAACATTGTTCTTAATTTCATAAACTCTTACAGATTTCAGTGGATGTTTAACTTTTTCTCCAGCATTGATTTGTGCAGTTATAAATCACTTGATATTTTTGTTTTTTTCAAGGTTTCACACAAGATTACTTTTTATGAATTGTTTGTTGAGTTCATAAGTAACCTACTATTGTCAATGGATGTGGAATCTCCATCACATAGCTATATGGAAACAGTGTCAGAAAGCAGAGCATGTAATTACAAAGTCTGATCGTTCTCAGATATTACGAGCTGACTCAAAATGTTGTGTATATAGAATCTATATTAAAAGGGAGGTTGGGAGAAAGAGGTGCAGGCAGCTATGCACTGGTCAAAGTAATTTAAAAAAAACCACAGAACTCTAGAACAGTTTTTTAAGGAAAAGATAAATACAGAAATAAAGGCAGAGCAGAATGAAATGCTGACGTAATTTGAGCTAGACTAACCTGATGCCTTTCTAGGTAGAAGTGCAGTAAGTCTCATCTGACATCAATAAAGGTTATCCTTTTGTTGACACATAGAGAACTACGGGATTGGAAAGTGGGATTTAGTAAAGTGTTTGTAAGGCTGTACCTCAGTAGATAATAACACTAGTAATGAAATCAAAACTTCTCTGTAGCAGAGCATTAACTTTTAAATTCCTCAGGGTAAGTGTTGGATCTGAATCTTTAATACTTGTTTTAATCACTTGGACACAAAAACTAGGGATATGATGATGAAATTTACTGGTTATGCAAAGTACACTATCAAAGTGCTATTAGGGAAGAACTAGGTGACCTTTAAAATCACAGTAATGTAAACAGGATGAAATTCAGTAGTACAAAATGCAAATCCAAATGGAAGGGGATGCAAGGAGTGAGAGTGAAACAATAACAAAAAATAGTGTTTCAGCCAAAATCTCATTAGTTGGGAACTCAGGCAAGTTACTTTGGCAAGTACAGTTCTAAGAGCCTCGGCCTACATTAGATGAATTATTTTTAGCAGAATTGGAGGAGCATCAATGATGTTACACAATGTTCTAGTGAACAAATCAAAATAATTTCTGAAGGTCTACTCATTCACGTTCAGGAAACAGGAATTAAAGTTGGAGCACATGCAAAGAAACACTATTCCTCTTACTATTAGCCATTCTTACAAGAAGATACCCCAAAAAGAATGTGTTTACCCTGGCAAAAAGCCCGAGAAAGAATAAAATCATAGAATCATGAAATGGTTTTGGTTGGCAGGGACCTTTAATGATCATCTAGTTCCAACAGCCCTGCCATGGCCAGGCACATCTTTCACAAGATCAGGTTGCTCAAAGCCCCGTCCAACTGTCTGCTCTCTGAGAGCACATATTGTGTCTCTCCATAACATGCTGTACAGTGGAGGAAGAATGCCAACGGGAGGCTGTAACACTAAGGTCAGAGAGGAAAAGAAAATGCAAAGGTCTTTTAACTGTCTGAGCCACAAAAACAAGTAAATGTAAAATAGAGGAAGAAACAAGTGGAAGATGATTCTTTTCCACTGAAGCAATCAAAGGCTGGATCACCTCCCAGTAAGAACACTCAATGCCAAAGAAGCAGCTAATTTTAAATTGTATCTTGACTAGTTCATTAACAGAGTTATGCAATATTGTTATTCATAATAGCGGGTGGCTTAGCTGCATCAGGTGGTTTCTTCCAGCCTCTGCTGCCAATTGTTGCCTCTGTGAGGGTGGATCTGTAAAGAATTCTGTAGAATTACTCTGACAGATCGCAGGTATAATGCAAATGTACCTTAACTCAAAATGTTTATTTTTGAGGCTGAATGTGATGCTGGTGTCAGGTCTTTGGAACTGCCTCGTTCAGCTGTTATTTCAGTTGCTTGCAGCACATAGCAGGTCTTGGAAGTGATCAGAGCTGGTTCATGTGTGCAAGCATATTAGATTTTCTCATTCTTGAGCTTCTGATGGATCAGTGTCGAGGGTTAAGATTGCGGGGTGACAATCAAACCCTGGCAGATGTATTGTTAACCTCCTCTCCCCCCAACTTCCCCCTTTTGCCCCTCCCTCCCCCCCCTTCCCACTCAGGACAGGCGATCGGGAGGAAAAGAAGGACAGAGAGAAGAGAGTTGGAAAAATCAAAGATGTTTTACTAATGCTACTAATAAGAATAGAGGAAATAATACAAAATATACAAAACCAATCTTGTAAGTCTCAGCAACTGCAGAGGCAGCACCCAAAGTCCTGGATTGGACTCTGCAGCCAACCGGAGCTGGATTCAGTCTCTCACTAGGCCTCAGTTCGCAGGGACGACCAGCAAGGTCCTCTCCTAATGTCAGCCATGAGGAAAAAAGGGCAAAAGGGCAAAAGGGACGAGATCCTCGTGATCTCCCACTTTTATATGAAGTATTCACGCGAATGGAATGTTATACACCGTTGGTCAGTCTCTCGGTCATCAGTTTCCCGTTGCCCCTCTCGCGAGATGTCCATCCGTGCTTATCAATAAGTTTGCATTCCATTGCTAGGTTTAACCAAAACATGTGTTGGGTTCTCCAGGAAAATGCAGCTAACATGAAGGCTTTAGCTGACAGGCAAATTCACTAAAAGAGAAACTTGTTTTTAACAAAACCAGGACAATCAGTTAAGAAGGTGAAAGGCTTAATTATGCCTTTGTAAACTTAAGGTGCTGCCTGTGGTGGGAAGTGCTTTATGCACACTGCGGAGGCCGTGTTCCCCTCAAACTTTGCAGATACGATCTCTGGGCAGCACCAGCAGGACAGGTCTGGCCGATGTTCCCTCAGCTTTCCTGACCATCCTTCCCAACGTGTGCGAGTGAAGGGAGTTCCTTGGAAAAGATGAAGAGGAATAATCCCACCTTCCAGACACATCTTCAGAGTCACTGTTGCCTGTGTTAGTGGTAACTGTTACTCAGTTTATAAAGCCTTATTTTGTTGACCTCCTTTAGATTAATACAGGTTACCAAATCGGTAAGTGGGGCAAGTGCTTTTTTTTCTACAAATAATTGCTTTCCTTCCACGTATATAACCACTGCTAACAGTTTGGGGAGCTTTGCTTAGGCAACATGCGTATTTAACTGCCAAAGTAGATTAAGCAACATGAAGAACTTCTGTGCGTGTTTCTGTAGCTCAGCTCTGTACAACGGAGATTAACTTTTAACATGGTTCTCTTAGTTTCTTGCCCCATTTTTTTATCAGGCATCCAGTAACATACCGGATTGTGTCCAGCACTGTGGAATCCTGTAATACATACTCAAGTGGCAGAAGTAATTACATAAACACTTCTGGTGTTTATGCACTTCCCACAGACCTCTTGGAGCCCTTGTGTAATAATTTGTGTTTAGTAAGAAAAATTATAAGCATTAATCCTGAAAATGTATCAAGACCCTGTAGTTTGGTGGGTCAGGCAGCTTGCCTGGGTTCTGCAGAATTCAACTTGACATTTTTTGGCATTGACAAGTTCAGGAAGCGTTGGGTAAGCATATCAAGTCTGGCTGGGATGGAGTTAACTTTCCCCATAGCAGCCCTCATAGTGCTGTGATTCGTATTTGTAGCCAGAAAGGTGTTGATAACACACCGGTGTTTTGGCCACTTCTGAGCAGTGCTCACAGAGCATCAGGGCTGTCTCTCCAAACACCCCCTCCAAAGGCCAGTAGGCTGGGTGTATGCAAGAGTCTGGGAGGGGAGCTGATCAAAGCTGCCCAAAGAGATATTTCATACCATATGATGTGTACTCAGCAATACAAGCTAAGAGAAAGGAGAAGAGGAGGGTGCATTCATTACTAGGACTTTGTCTTCTAGATCAACTGTTAGACATATTGAGGACGTACTTCCCAGGAAGAGGCTGAATGTCACCTGCTGGTGGGAAGTAGAGAATTAATCTTTTTGTTTTCTTTTGCTTCCATTCATGGCCTTTGTTTTTTCTTTATTAAACTGCCTTTAACTCCAGCCATCTTATTTTCCACCCCTGCCCTGCCCACTGAGAAGAGGGAATGATAGAGTGGCTTGGCGGGTACCTGGTGGCCAGACAAGGTCAACTCACCACAGTGACTATAACGCTACCAAAGCTACTGGTGTATTTAACTATTTAGAAAGTGTGGTGAGAACACATATATTTATGCATGCTATTGAAGGAGTTGAACTATTTTCTATACTCTCTTTTTGTCTCCCTTCACAAATTCTTAGGGAAATTTAGCATAGCACAAGTTGATTTTATAGTGCTCAGCCATCCAGCTGGCTATAATTTTTAGAAGTGGGTTTGACACTACAGCTGATTTAAGCTAGTGAATGCTTCCATAAAAGGGGAGGTCCTGTTCATCCACTCCTCCCTCCACTCCTTCATTCCTGCCTACTAGTGGGCACCACCTTCTTTGCACCATCTTTGGTGTTCACTGGACTTCTTAAGAAGCTAATTTAACTTGCTAACGTGAGAGGAGTTTTTTGTTAAGGTAGTTGTCAGTTTGGAGCTGAGCTGGCACATGAAAAAAGTGGGAGCACATGTCCAGAAGCAAGGAGGGTGATGGAAGTGAGCAGTGTGCTCAGAGCTCTGGCAGCTTTATGAAAACATGTGTTACCTCAGAGTAGAACTGCTAGAACTGTTTTGATTAGTGAGGACTGCAAAACTTCTTATCTTTCAGTGCTTACAGTATTTGATTTTTATCTTCTCCATAGTGTAGACAGAGAATCAAATAATACAACAACTCTGAACACCTTTTGCTTTGTCCAGAAAAAAGAAGATGATGTGTTTGGAGAAAGATAGACATTTTCTTATAGTTGAATTTAACCAATGCAAAGGGACTGTAGCATCACTTACTATTTCTCCTTTCACACCCAATGAATGGAAAATTCCCACAGATGAGCTACACTTCGTGTGCACCATGGGAAGTCTTGTGCTATACTTTGTACCAGCTATGAACAGGAAAGCTATCAGATTCTGAAACTTCCTTTTCACATATTCATTAACCAGACATATATAAACACAACAGAATTTACAGCAATTCATATGGGAGTGTGGTTCTAATTCAGACTCCTAAAGCCTTTAAAAAATTACATGTATAAAGCAAGAAAATACGTATTTTTCATAAATTCTGGTTCTGTCCTGCAATGAATGACATGGTTAATGAATGGTGAATAATTCGTTATGCTATTTTAAACAAATCTTGTCTAAAACCAGTTTAGATTTAAAATGTTCTAGCCTAACAAGAAGAATGTACTTGTCATCATAATACAGTGGTATTATTCCCTTAATTAAATCGAAATAATATACTTGGTGTCTGGAAATGTCTTTGGGTGATCAGAGCTCTCTGCTGGCTTAATTTTACAGAACAGTCTCTTATATTTATTCTGCTTTAACATATTAAAACTGTATTTGGCCTGCATTAAATAAAGACTTAAGTTTTAAAATCCCACTGTCGTCACTTCATAAACAATTATGTGGCTGTCCATCAGCAGTTGTGACGTAGTCTTACAGAATATCACTGACGTAATTCTTCCTTCATGCTCCTTGCTGGCCTGAATTCAGTAATTTGTTTCCAGGACAATATTCTGTTCCAGTATCCTTGCAAGTCAGTCAAAACTAGGTTATGATGGGAGAATAAAAAGGTTGTACCTGAGTCATTCTTAGCAGTCTACGTGTGTGGGTGATTAATCTTTTTTCACTACAGTTAGAAAATACCTGATATTTCTCTTACATGAAAATAAAATCTGAGTATGTCTATAATGAAGAAATAATCTGGAGGTTCCATGATTTTAAAAAGTTTATAAAATGTCTCTTTAACATGTAGTTAAGTAGAAATTTTATGCAAATGTGTGTAGTTCACAAGAATTCCCTTCTCTCTGTACATTGCAGTACAAACTGGGATCTTATTGCTTAAATCATTCAGTTCTGTTTTAAGATTATGTCACCTCCTGGATTAGTAGCAGCTGCTTTAACTGCGTAAGACAGTTTAAATACAATTTAAACATAGACCCACTTTTCCATTATGCTTCTAAATATGAAAATTTATTAATCACTTCAAATTCACTGTCCTTGTGCATGAGATTTGAGTGTATGGGCAAATGTTGCTTTTAATATTTTGAGTTTTCAAAGACTCCTGTTACAAGACCTCCTGAACGTGGTGAAGTTGTGTGCCCTGCTTTCCATAGGAATAGCTCTAACTAGAGCTATGCTAACCTGTAAGTGGTTTTCTGCAGTCCTTTCTCTGCTTCTCTTCCTTCTCGAGTAAGTAAAAATCAAAAGTTGTTGTTCATTGTCTTTCATTGTCTAATTCAACTTACTCCAGTCTACCATGATGAAATAACTCTTTTTCAGCTCAGAGTGCAAAGTCTTTGATTTTGCTTTTGTCAGTTAGGATACAATATTCCAAACTGTGAAACATCTTTCATAATCTTTATAAATTCTTTCAGATACAGCGTGATCAAGATCAGATTTATTCTATATTGCAATAGTAACAACAAGAAAAGGGTCCTTTCTAAAGAGTATTTACAATTCAAGCAATTGCAAATACCTACTGATTGCTGCCATCATCTAAATTCACAATCAGATTATACATGAATTTATCAACAGCAACCTTTGCCATGTCTGCAGCTGTTCCTCTTTTCTTTGTGTAAGCATGATGTGCCACAATTTTCACTTTTCTTCTATAAAGAAAAGAGGGTGATACACAGAGACCTAAGAATGTCATGACTTTATGAATACTTCATATACTTAACCCATGAAGTGCAATTATTATAGACTGTGTTTTAAGAATGTATTGTAAGTGTGCATTCATCAAGCTTTACAGGAACTGTGAGAATAATAAACCTGAAAAGAAATGTCTTCTGAAATAAATGTTTTCAGCCAAGTGTTTGAGGATTGTGCTTCCTTTATAGTAATGCACTTGAAGGATTCTGAGAAGTTGTATAGTGAAGGCTGAGAATAAAGTAAGAAAAGTAAAAATAAAATAACGTATAATAACATGAAAGAAATACAAACTATTGTGGATCAAGAAATGAGGAGGGTGAACTTGTCAGGCAGTGTTCTCATTGCAATAGTCCCTGGTCCTGGGAAGGTATATGAAAGCAGCTGAGGCCTTCCTTGGCTCTTAGAGAATGATGGAGCTTGAAGAAAGCAGGTGTGTAAGTGGACGTTTTAGGATGGGGCAATCCCAGAGGTGATGCTGTCTAGTCACAGATCACTAAAACCATTGCTTTTAGAGGTGTAGATGCTGTCTCAACACCCAAGAGGAAAAGATGAAACCATGGAAAGGCTTATTTATTTTTTCCTTGAAACCTACATCTCCTCCTGTATTTGAGCACACTGTTTTTGGTTTTGTTAATCTGTTACACTGGTTTTGTTTTTGTTTTGTTAACCCAGGCTGCTATTTAGCAGTTTTTATATATTTGATTAATTTTGATACGTATTCATGTTGGAGGAATGCCTTGATAATTACATGTGCTACCCCAGTAGCTCAAGACTTTAATTTGTTGATTAAATCCTTGTCTATCAAAATGTCTTTAGAAATCACTACTGCACATCATTGCAAAATGTTGTGCCTAGGTTGCATACTCCAGGAAGTAACTTAGGCACCGATTTCCCTAAGGACATCATCATTCCAATGGGTGTAGAACTTGTTCCTTGTATTTGGTAATAAATATGTTGGTTCCACACTCCCCAGGCCAGGGCTTATGTGTGCCTCTCTCTGCTGCCTTACCCCCAGTGCTGATGCTAGCAGTTAATGATTATTGAGACAACTGCTTATCATTTGGAATCTAAGCTGTTTAGGGGTGTGTAGGCATCTCCAGAGTTCATCAGCTCTGTCCAAACAGAATGTGGGCCTTTAGGCACAACAGTTGTTCTAGAAATTTTGCATTACTGCTAGGAAGATCTACCTAGCACTTGCCTCCCTTGTACTAGATGTGCTTCATAATCTCACCTTGTAAGCCTGTGTGGGGTACCCTACTTTCTGCCTTAAATGCCCACATTTGATTTTGTTGTGCCAGTGTGCTGTCAACAAGCCGATACATGTGAAAGTGGAAGAGGACAAAATGCAAGCTGGCTGAATGCGAGGTCCAGAACACATCTAGCTGCTGAAAGAAAAAAGTTCCTTCAACTGTGAGGATCAGGTTCGTCACCACTTAATGAACCTGAATGTACATAAGTCTATGGGACCTGACGAGATGCATCCCAGAGTCCTGAGGGAATTGGCTGATGTAATGGCCAAGCCACTTTCCATGATATTTGAGAAGTCATGGCAGCCAGGTGAAGTTCTTTGTGACTGGAAAAAGGGAAATATTGCACCCATTTTTATAAAAGGTAGAAAGGAGTACTGTGGGAACAACTGATCTGTCAGGTTCACCTCTGCCTGGGAAGATCATGGATCAGATCCTTCTAGAAGCTGTGGCAAAGCACATGGAGGACAGGGAGGTGATTCAGGACAGCCAGCACAGCTTCACCAAAGGCAAGTCCTACCTGACCAACCAAGTGGCCTTCTGTGATAGAGTGACTACATCAGTGGACAAAGGCTATGGCTGTCATCTGTCTGGACTTCTGTGAAGCCTTTGAAACTGTCCCTCACAAATTCCTTCTCTGTAAATTGGAGGGGTATGGATTTGGTGACTGGACTGTTTGTTGGATGAGGAGCTGGCTGGATGGTCACACTGAGAGAGTAGTGGTCAATGGCATGGTCTGGATGGACACCGCTGGCACGTGGTGTCCCTCAGGGGTCTGTACTTGGACCAGTACTGTTCAATATCTTCATTAATGACACGGACAGTGCAATTGAGTGCACCCTCAGCAAGTTTGCAGATGACACCAGCCTGAGTGGTGCAGTTGACACTCCTGAGGGACAGGATGCCATCCAGAGGGACCTGGACAAGTGAGCCCATGTGAACCTCATAAGGTTCAACAAGGCCAAGTGCAAGGTCCTGCATCTGGATCAGCGCAAACCCCGGTATCAGTACAGGCTGTGGGATGAAGGGATTGAGAACAGCCATGTGGAGAAGGACTGGTGGTGGATGAAAGATTGGACATGAGCTGGCAATGTGCACTTGCAGTCCAGGAGACCAGTTATATCTTGGACTGCATCAAAAGCAGCATGTCCAGCAGGTCAAGGAAGGTGATGCTGCCCTTCTACTCTGCTCTGATGAGACCCCACCTGGAGTCCTGTGTCCAGCTCTGGAGCCCTCAGTACAGGAGAGACATGGACCTGTTGGAGAGGGGCCAGAGGAGGCCACCAAGATAGTCAGAGGGATGGAGCACATCTTCTCTGAGAACAGGCTGAGACAGTTGGGTTTTTTCAGCCTGGAGAAGAGGAGGCTCCAGGGAGGACAGACTTTTTAGAAGGGTGTGTTGTGACAAGACAAGGGGTAATAGTTTTAAACTAATAAAGAGGAGATTCAGGCTAGACATGAGGAAGAAACTTTTTACAATGAGGGTAGTAAAACACTGGCTCAGGTTGCCCAGAGAGGTGGTGGATGCCCCATCCCTGGAGACATTCCAGGCCAGGCTGGACAGGGCTCTGAGCAACCTCATCTAGTTGAAGATGTCCCCACTCATTGCAGGGAGGTTGGCCTAGATGACCTGTGAATGTCCCTTCCAACTCAAACTATTCTATGATTTTATGATTCTATGATTCTAACATGTTCATTAAAAATCTGTGCCTATCTTACTGTTGGCAAGATCTGTTCCCATAACCTTTCCTATAGCAAACATGGTCAAGGCCATCCACTAACTCTTCATTGCTTTGGTCATTGCTGTCCTGACATCACTAATGCTTTCCATGGAGACAACATGACCAGCTGGGCCAGAAATTTTTTGAGAAATATATAATATAGCTGTTCTCTGGAGGAGCCTTAACAATGTTGCATCACACTCTGGTAACTTACGAGCTACTCTTAAGCAGTGAAATACTGTGGTTCATGTATTTCAGGACTTTGGAGTCTCCTTGAGGGCAGTAATATTAACTTGGTCATATGCAGAGATTTACAGTCAAGATATGAATGTTCTGACCTAGATTCTTACTCCTTATGCTTAGGTCTGCTGCCTTAAGGCATGTTCCCCTATTCTGATGACAGCTTCTTATCAGATAACTTATCAGTGCACTGTTAGGTGGTTTAAGGCCTACTAGTATTTTCCATAAAATCAACTTAATACGAGCCTGGATAAAATTATTGGAAGGAAGCTGAATAGTCCACAGTCCATGAAATGACAGTAAAGAGCAATGGCCCTTTCTGTTTGTGTCTCCAGGCCCAGGTCTAACCTGTTACCAAGCCTGAGACTGACCTTATTGATGAAGCCAGAAGTCTGTGAGGAAAAGATCTTGCTTGAATTTCACAGCACCATGCCTGTTCTTGCCTTCTCTTTTACCTGCTCTTGAGACTCTAAATCTACTGCCTTCACCCCTTGGAAGCTCTTCTTTCACTTTCCTCTCCATCCTCATATTTCATAGCTACAGACACCGAAGAGGTTAACCCAGCCAGCTAGAATGGACTTTGCTGCCCTCATATCAGAAATGTTTGGCAACACACTGGATATGGGTCAAGGTGTTGGCATCAGCGGGGTGCAAGTGTGGCCTCTGTTAGAGGAGTCAGAGGTTGCCCTGTGCTGGACACAGCTGGTTCCGGCCAGCTCCACAGTGGACCCACCACAGGACACAGCTGAGCCCATCAGCAAAGCTGGTGGCACCTCTGAGAAAACATTTAGGAAAGGGTAAAACATTGCATGGCAAAGTAATGAGTGAAGGAAAAAAGTGTGAGAAGACAGTGTGATCTGTCTTCTGTAGGACACTGCAGGCCTGTCTTCAATTCAGCTCATGATGCACTCACCCAAAGTCAGGACTCCCTTTGCCAGGCAATGTGATAACAGTGTTTGAGCGAAGAGGTTGTACATACAGCCTGGAATGCCTTACAAGAAGAGATGGCATGACACAACAGAGTCCCTGGCCTCCATCTGAGCTGATTCTTTGGAAAAGGCCAGGGCAAGGCTACCAGTCCTTGTTGATCTAATCAGCCTCCTCCATTTGGCCAGAGCACCTCTGACAGCCTTGCGTGCATCTACTTGCTAGCACATGTGGTTTTTCTTAATTTCTCAAACCACTTTTGGCAAGTGTTGCAATGGAGATTTGACTGTCAGAGCATGACTAGACATGATATTGATCTTCTGCCCTGATTCAGGACTGTGCCCCATCCTTTGTGGAGTCCTTAGGGATTCCTTCCAAGGCCATGATCTATTGCACTGTGTTGGCATCTTTGTCCTCCATCTTAGGCAATAATGAAACAGACTCACTGCAGCTCTGTTCCTTTTCCTGGTTGTCTAAATTTTGTCAGATGGATCCTTCCAGGGGGAAAAGAATCTCTTTGAATGTAGGCCAAATAACATGCTGAGTGGAGGCTAATAAGGTTAATAATGTAGATATTCCTTGCCAGAAGGAGGAGGGGGTGTCCCAGCTGGATGGATTTAGCTGGTAATTGCATCTCCTTATTTCTGTAGTTGTAAACCTAGATGAGTTGATAGCGAGGGGAGATCTTGTTGGAGCGGTGGTGAACCCTGGTACAAGGATACCAACAGCTGTGTGAACAGATGTTTTGCCACTGCCTTCTAAGGAGATATCTACAGGGTATCTTCAAGGGTCTCTTAATTCTTTTCCATCACATTATGGTGGTGAATTCAAGTACAGTTACAGGCTCTGTAGTTCTTCCCAAAGTGAGGAACTCTAACAAAAGCTCTTCCTCCCCACTCCTCTTCCAGTTGTCCTTGTCCTCAGATTTGTGATAGTCATGGATTCTTCATTTTTGTCTTATACTTGTGTCCAGTCCATTTGCAACATAAAGGCATGATATCCATGTAGTAGGTGGGACATTGACAAATTGGATCCTACCTACAGAAACTATGGAAAGTATAGTAAGTGTTGAGCACTGAAGAGGTTTGGTGCTCTCAGGGAGTGTCTTGAATGTGCAGAAACTTGTCTCTTTTCTGAATGTGACTGCCAGAAACCCTCTGGTACTTCAGATGTAGAAAAAGACTGGGCATCCTCCATTGCTTACAGAATTTCTTCTCTTGCTGGCAGTACAAAATGTTCCCTTTTTACATAATTGTGAAACTCTCTTGTGTTTCTACATAAGCAAAGAATTATATCCCTTTTGACAATGAGCAGCAGGCCTATTGACTCTATAGATTGTTTTTCAGCTCTTCTTTCTTCTTAATTTCTTTTTCTTAAAACCTTACCCAGCCCCCTTGTAAGCCTCCATTTTAGCCCAAAGAACTTAGGTCATGAATCTTTCTGCTGTGGTCTGGAAAATATCTCCAGACTCATTCCTAGATGTTTTGTTAACTTTCTTATCCAAATTGTGCACCCTGTTGGTGAATCTAAAATTTTAACCCAATCATGGGTACTTTCTTTTACAATGCCATTAGAAACTGTATGCTTTTCAGATTACTTACAAACTCAATGTGTAAATAGCTTCACTAAATAATGAAATTTACCGATTTGGATTTTCCCAACTTCTCTGCTAAATTGATCCATCATGAGCACTATCACCACACAAATGCACACTTATTTTGTTTACATATTGATTTGTGTGTCTGCAGGGAGTAGGAAAGGTGACTGGCTTATATGGGAGGAGCAAGACTGCTTTTAATGGGGGCACATGTGTACGCTGAGGAGATCCATTGCAACAAGGTCATAGCCCACATTTTGAAAATAACTTGAGCTTTCTTTCAAACAGTAGCTGGTTTTCAGTGCACAACATAGGGTCTGCCAGATTTCCACATGCCTTGATGTAGGTCGCAAACGTTCACTTCTTGGAAGTCTGAAGGAAAAAACCTAGGTTTTTTGTCCATGATCTGGAAATGTGGTCACTTTTCTTCTGGCAACGGGGCCCTCAGAAATGCTGATTATCATGTGTTCAAAAAGGAAGGCTCTTTTATTTTCAAATACTTAACCATTATTTGTGCAGCTTATCACTTTGTTTTACTTCCCTGGACCTTCAGAACAATGGAAGCTATTTTAGAATGCTTTAAGACATCCTTGTCTCCTCCATCACAGTACCTCTGCTTTTTCAATGGCTTTTAGAAAGCTGTATGTTCCAAGTAATGTGTAAATGATATATAACATGCTATTCCATCTTCTTGGTTGCTGTAGCAACACCACACTAAACTACACATTAGTCAGTAGTCCAGGCCAGCAACTGTCTTGTTTCTAAAACATGGTTTACACATTATGAACGCTATTAGAAACAAATGCTAAAACAGATGATTGACTATATAAGCAGTCCCAGAAGAAGAGTGTGCATGAGAAAGCAGCACATTGCTTTGTTTTAGAACTGAGTCTATGTATTAAGCTCCATATATAAATCTTTCAGATTTCCCTCACCTCCTTTTTGTCTGTGCCAGTATACATACAATTTTTTATTATACAGATTTTAGGAAAATCAAGTAGAGAGATTATATCTGAAAAGCAGCTATAAAAACATCCTTCACATGAGAAATAACATCAGATATTGAGAAGCACTCGTCAAGAAGTTTGAAATAAAATCTAAATGTTTAAATAAGTTCTAGATAAGGGGTAATGTGTTTGGAATTTTTTAATGGCAAACAGGAAACACTTCTTATATGTAAAGCTGTGAATTTATTTTTATTATAATAGAAATCTTAAAAGTCTAATCAAGGAATTCTTAATAGTCCGGATCTAATTGACACAGAAATAAATAAATAAATATGTAAATATATAAGTAAATAGATAAATTAAAATAAAAAATACAATTTCAGAAGAAGTCTCAAAAATAATAATACAATGAGAATTGTTGTGCACATGAATCTTAGTATCTACCTTTATCTCTGCTGTTATGCTTACCCTTTCATTGATTTTCTGCCTGCTAAGGTCAACAATGCTAGTCTGTGTCAAGCACAAAGGAAGGGGCAGCATTGCAGCAAATCATCAGTGCTCCAAGCCTTCCACTGCAAGGAGTGAAATGTTGATGCTGGGGCTCCTTGCTCTTCTTTGCTATGAGCAATATATCTTCATTGTGCTCACCTTAGTGCAAGCATTCTTCAACTGACGCTTGGTGAGTTGTGTATAGTCCTGGGATCTTGAGCATCAGCTCGTCCTCATCAACCCATGCCTGTACTCTTGCACTGCATCCTCTGTCCTCACTCTCAAGGCCTCTGCTATCAGACCAAGCTTGTACACTGTGTCATTATGTCATTAATAAATATTTCATCGTACCAGAATAATTACTTCTTACCACTGTATATAAAAATATGGTTATATCATATGAAAAAAGAGAAGTAAAGTAAAGTAAATTAGAATAATGGTTACTACACATAAACAAGTCCCCCAAAAAGGTACAGGCAGGCCAAGGAAAGTTCTGAGTAAACCTGGCAAACCTTGGTTCTGTGGCTTGCAAAGCCAGTACAGTCTATCTAGAAAATCAAATACTGATAATTTGGACTGACATGATTTTTTCAGTTTGCTTGTCAAGTAAATGCAACATAGCTATGGCTGATATTCAAAGTGTTACTATTCTTGGAAGAGAAGAATTGAAGCTATTGTTCATTTGGTAAACCTTTACATAAATAATCCCTCCATAGTTAACTTTTGTAAATTACAGTTCATCAGAATGAGAAAAAGGTTGATGATTTGATCATAAAATAGAAAATTATTTTTTCAATTAAAGTTGGCACAAGTGGCAGTGAGATCAGGGTGATATTCCTGGTATTTTGTCAAACTCTATGATTTTGTTTTTCTTTAATCATGGAAGTTTTCCATTAATTCCATTTCATGGAAAACCAGTTAATTTTTCTTTTCTAGGAGTTTTATTTTTTGACCAATGAAACAGAAAGCTACTGGCTGGAAGTCAGATGTGTCATGCATATCTTCAGTTAACACTAAGTTCTGTGAGATTTCTCTGTATATACTGGTCTGAATGTCAACAGTGCAGAGCAGAAGAACAGATTAAAGCACGCATGGGGTTGGTATAGCAGGTGGAATAATTTAATGTTTAACTTAGAGGACTGCTTGCTGTATTTTTATTACTGGTCATTGTTAGACATAAGACAGTGGCTCAGATAAGATTTTGTCCAACCAGTTAGAAAAAGTGCCATGATTTACAAAATTAAAAAGTATGTCAGTGTTTTATTTGACTTTTTAAAATTAAAATCAGGCTAAGTTCAGTATTGCACATTGTTTACACATTAATTACAAAGTTTAGTTGACTTCATAGAATCATAGAATGTCCTGAGTTGGAAGGGACTCGCAAGGGTCATCAAGTCCAATGTCTGTTCCTGCACATGACAACCCCACAGTTCACACCACGTGTCTGAGGGTGTTGTCCAGTCTCTTCTTGAACACTGCCAGGCTTGGGGCTGTGACACCTCCCTGGGGAGCCTGTTCCAGTGCTCCAGCACTCTCTGGGTGAAGAACCTTTTCCTAATGTCCAACCTCAACCTTCCCTGGCACATCTTCCTGACATTCCCTCAAGATCTGTCATTGGTCACCAGAGAGAAGAGTTAGTGCCTGCCCCTCGTCCTCCCTTTGTGAGGAAGCTGTAGCTGCAATGAGGCCTCATCTCAGTCTCCTCCTGGCTAACAAACCCAGTGACTTTAACCGCTCCTCACATGGCTTCCCCTCCAAACCCTTCACCAACTCCATAGGCCTCTTCTGGACACTCTCGAGTAGCTTTATATCTTTTTATCCTGTGGCACCCAGACCTGCACACAGTGCTCCAGGTGAGGCCACACCAGTGCAGAGCAGAGCAGGACAATCACCCCCCTGCCCGGCTGGCAATGCTGTGCTGGATGCACCCAGGACACGGTTGCCCTCTTGGCTGCCAGGACACACTGTTGGCTCATGGTCAACTTGCCATCAACCGGAGGCCCCACATCCCTCTCCATGGGGCTGCTTTCCAACCTCTTGTTCCCCAGTCTGTATGTACAACCGGGGTTGCTGTGTCCCAGGCGCAAAATCCAGCACTTTTCTCTTGCTGTTGATGATTGCCCAGTTCTCCCATTTGTTCAGATCCCTCTGCAGGGCCTCTCTGCCCTCGAGAGTGTTGACAGCTCCTCCCAATTTTGTGACTTTATTGCCTTGGTTGCCAACAGCTATTATAGTTTCATTTTTTCTACCAATGGAAAAAAAACATGAACTAGCATTCACAAACACTGAAAATATTGAACTAAAAATGAGAAATAATTCAAATCAATGCTTTGCACTACAAAAGGGAAAAATGAAGACACTGAAGTATTTTGGTTTAGAATTTATTTTCGATTCAAGCTGGAGATCCTTTTCAGGATTCATGGAATGTTTTAGTACTGAATTCGGTGTTTGGCAGTGAAAGTGGATCTTGAAAATGTCATGGAGGGAATAATTCCATAATTAATAAAGAGTTTTGTCTTGGGTCTGAAGAAATCAAATAAATATGTTGACTGTGTATATTGCTAGTATTTTTTTTTCCTATTTAATCTTGTGTTGCCATTTTTTATTCTCAGTAACACTGGTTTTGGCAGTGGTAGTTATTGCAGACAGTCTTGCAAGTTAGGTAGGTAGTCTTACAGGCAACTCAGGCTTCTTGCACTGTCAGTGTTAGGGTATGTCTGAGCTCCACTTCGTGCAGCCACTATTCTGGTGTACTTCAAAGCCAAGACTTCTTTTGTCAGAAGCAATTGTAATATTTACCTTCATTTAAAAGATAGATGGCAAGAAGGAGAATGTCTGTTTTTAATGCAGAGCTATCATTCACTGCTTAACTATGCTATTAATAAATATCAGTTTTTTTCTTAGAAAATAAGAACATTTTGAAGATGTGTGTGTTTCAGACAAGCAATATCATAATTAAACTTTTCCTCCTTAAAAATCTTCATCTAACACTCTTGTCTCTTCCTATGGCAGCCCTAGCTGCTTTGCTAGCCCATCACTGGAGATCTCTTCTTTCTTGGCAGCAAGAGCTGCAGGAGGAGCTTGATCTGTATGTGTAATCTATCTGCTGAATCTCTGTTGCCTTGCCTTTGCTGCAGCTCTTCCTCTGCCTTGTCCTCCAGTGCAGTGGAACAAAATCAACACTTGGGAACTAAATTCTGCAGTGGAAACTGAAATTTAGGATCCATGCCCAAACCTAACTGTCTCTTCCTCTTTAAAAGCGTGTGAGATTTGAGCCAACAAAGGCTCCTTGTTTTATTGGTATGTAAGAAGTGGTATGTAAGAAGTATGTAAGAAGTTCGGTTACATATTCTGTATCAGTAGGTCTTAGTTCATCTCATATGTATAGTCTTGTTTAAATAAAACCAAGGTTAAAAGGATAGAGATTTTCCAAGGATTTTAGGAAGATAAAGCATCCAGTGGCTCAATAATTTTGTCTCTAATAATGCTTGCTTTATTTTTAAGTAACATTTTTTCTCTTGGTTGCTTGCCAGCTGTCTGTGTAGAAAACAAAAATGGTTTGAAGTTGATATGATAATAAAATTGAAATATGTTATTGCAAGCTGGTTCACCCATAGTTATTTTATGTGGTGTCATGCTTACCTGTTTGTCAAATGTCTGGATCCAGAGCTGAAAGAGTTCCTCCATTGTATCAGTATTGCTCTGCATTAAAATAGTCTTTAGTGATTTTTTGAGAAAAAATCGATCAATGTGTTGGTGACTGAGACACAGATTGTAGCATAAAACTTACAGGAAACATTTTGGAAATAAAATTATTACCTGTAATAATACATTCAACTTTTTTGACAGAACATTCTTCAGCCCTATGCTTTAGGCAGTAGTTGTCTTTTCCATTGTGGGAAGGGTTGAACGTTTGCATTTACAGCACTGAATTCTTTGTGGCTGGGATTCACTTTGTCACCGCATTCTTATGCTACAATCAGTCTCAGTTCTGAGTTTCGAGTATGCTGTTATCTACATCTACCTTCTGGAATTCTTTCCTAACTTATTTTCTTCCTAGTTTTCCTCATAGCTTCCTTAATTTCACCTGCTGTTTTTCTTTTGGCTTTGTCTATATGGCCTTTCTTAGCCAATGAGGCATTAAAATAACCAAGACAACCTAGTGGTTTCATGTCGTTCCTTACCTTGTTGATTTGCTTTGTCTTGTGACGGAGGAAAGGTACTTGCTGTACTCTAAAGGAGCCTGGAATGGTGCAAGTAGACAGCAGGATGTTTTGTTACTGGCAAGAGCAGGGTTTTGGTGCTTTTTTAATGTCACAGCAGTAAAAGAAAATACTTTCTTTGCTAACTCATGGCTGCAGAATTTCTTGTAAATGTGCTTTACAGAGATGGCGTGCATAAATCTAAGGGCTTATTTTCCTGGATGTGTAAATCATCAACAGAACAGTATGTGTGGCCAATAGTCAGCTTACTTTTTAAATAAGTAAGTAAGTAGTGCTTATTTTTAATAGGTCATGTAGTTACAGGAAAGCATAAAACTGATTCCAATTCAGAAATACTTTATCTGCAAAAAAAAACCATCTGGAATGTTATATGTACAGTAATTGTTCAAAATAGAAATACTCTTATTTCTTATAGACAAGTCCAGCTACTGAAAAGGAGCTCGTGCATTGCATCTGCTTAAAACTAATTTTCTTTTCCTGCTTCACTCTCTTCTACTGGAGTCAGTCCAGTCATGCCCTTTATTGTCTTGAAGAGAATTGAAGTGGCCTGTCCTCACCCTTCAGGACAAGACAGCCTCAGTGCAGTTACTCATACAACCCCTCCCTAACCCATGGCTCCACTCTCTCCCTCTTTTGTGCTATCATGTGTCAAGGTCATTGTTCTATGCCTATTTCTATCAAGTGCATTTAGGTCAATGTAAACTTTGTTTTTCTTCTTTCCTTCCTTAGTGTAAAAAACATTTGAGGACAAGTTAATACTTGATCTGGCTTGGACAGACAGTGAAAGCTTGAACTTAGAATACTGATTTTTGTTATATTCAGGTTTATTTGTTTCACAGAGTTTTTTTATGAAAGAATCAGTCTCCTTGTTCTTCACTTCCAATAATGCTTTTATCTACACTTATTTCTTCTGTAACTTCTTCTGAATTCTGTCCTAATTTGTGATTTTCTGCTTGATCCTTCTTAGTTTAAGGCATTAGCCATAGTAATGCATCTTAACCTGAAATTTGAAAATTAGCATGTAAAAATGCAATGTTAGACAAATTATTTTTAGCAGTAGCCTGTTTAAGAATATTCTGTAGTCCAAAAATACTCTTAATTAGTTCATTTTAATCCTTAAAAATCATCTAACTATATATCATCTTAAAAACAGACTGAAAGGTCAAGTTTTCACTGCATCCTTTTACACAGGAAGCAACATCTAATATTTGCCATACAAGCTTCGATGTTGAAGTAATCTTCTAGATTTTATTTTCAGCTATATTCAATGTATTTCATCAATATGCCATCACAGAAAATGGAAGTAGTAATTTCTGTACAATTTATGAAGTGTGAGAGAAAATATGAAGCTATTTTGAAATTTGGCAGCAGAACTCATAAGTGGTTCTCACTGTTTTTTTGTATCACTCCCTGTGCAAAGCTGAAATGGTTTTGCATGTTGACCTGTCCGGAGAAAGGGTCTGTGCCCCCTATTGGGATGGCTTGTATGTTAACAGTGTTCCCAGGAACGTGTAGTCGTCAGAGCCTCACCAGCAGCCCACACACAGGCTGTGTCTCACAGGACACACAAAGCTGTGTCAGTTCTGTTCAGATGGAGGTGAAGAATTCTAATTTCATAAGTATTACCTCTGGGCTCTAATGGTTTATTTATGAAGACTATGGGGAAACACTAAGAATTTTCATTTTGGTTTCCATTTCAGCTGGTTTTACACAAAAAGAAGGAGATTATTATTATTCTTATCTTCAAATCATTTAAATAACTGAAGGCACTACTAGAGCCCTGATGCATTATCACAGTATAATCTTTCTGAGACCGCTTCAACATTGTTTCCATATAAACAGCATGAGTTTATTTAAAATGAAGATGCTAGATTTCCTGTGACTGTGTTCAGAGTCAGTCTAACTTTTTCAGTTTTTCTCAGCTATTAATGAGCTACTTACCTTCTACAAGTATGGTGCATGAGAAAAATGGAATTGCACTCCCGTTAAAAGCAAAAGAATCCATCAACATCAGCAAAACTTGTGAGGCTGACACCACATAAGCAGAAGCCAAAAAAAGTGGGAAAGCATGTAAGAATCTTAAAACCTTACTGTATTTTCTGTTGCAAGGTGCTGCCTTTTCCCTACACATAAAACATTATTGTATCCCTCCTTGAGGAAGCAGCTTCAGCATCGTGCTATAGTAAAGAGAATTGCGTATGTGCTCCCAGGGCCACAGGTAGGTATCTTGAGCCTTAGGATCCTAGGGACTGAGAACAATTAACTGATAATTAGTTATTGATATAACTTCATTCACTTCAACAGTTTCAAACCTTAATGCTTGTTGTCTAGTGATGCTATTTAACAGGCAAATGATCTTGCTCTAATGGTCTCTGTTCTTCCAATTGAGGTTACTTTGATGAAATGCTAATGCTGCCCAGTAAATTGTCTTGTATTCTACAGCTGTAAGTATAACTGAGCACCTGCACAGTATCTGTAGAAAAAAGCACAGAGGCATTAAAAGGAATGCACGAGAGCTGGGAACATGCAGCTCTTATAAAAATTACAATGGAAAATTAATTCCCACCTATACTAATCTTTTTCATCTGAAACAACAGGCAGCTGTATAGAGCTGAGCTCTTTTTAATCTTTCCAGTTTCAATAAGTACTTTTTCCCTAAGTATGGAATGTTCTTGGACAAGTTCTTTCACACACAAAGTTTGAATAGGTTTTGTTTTAACAGTGAGTTGGCATATTTTTTTGTGCCTCCTTATTCTTGTGCAATTTTTGAAGCACTCATCCCAAACTGGCCAGGGAAAGCTGATATTATACTAGTTAAAATATAAAGTCAATTTCTGAGCCTATACTGAAATACCTAATTTCAAGACTTCCACTATCAGCCATTTCTTCTGGGAGTATGAGAGCCCACAGACTGGTTTGTGTTCTTTGTTGAACTCCTAGTACTCTTTACCTCCCTGCTGAGACTGCCTATTATATTTGCTGCGAAGCAGACTTCTAGCTGCATCCATACACACAAGATATGAAGAGAGAGATCAAAATGCTCAATGTAACAAGGCTTATGATTTAAGTGTCAAAATATGACTTGGTAATTATCTCACACATATCTATTTTTAATATTTTTGTCATTTTTAGATAGGTTCACGGTGACAGATTACAGTTATGTGGGAGCTGGTGAGTTTTCTTCTATTTTATGTAACTCATTGCAGCAAAATTAATCAAAATTACTGTTTCAAGTTGAGACTGCTGTGAAGAAACCACAGTAGCTCACTAGAGTTCATTTTCATGATCTATGTGGATTTCCTTTCCTTTTGTAGAAATACGCGTGTTCATATCAAGTTGCTGCTGACATACGGGGTTTTATGTAGGTCAAGTGCATTTTTATTTTTCCTTGATTGTTGGAGCTTAGCCAACATAACTGAAGGAACTGCAGTTTTTATTTTACACTGTTTTCATTTGTTTCTGAAAGGAGAAAGTGCCATGAACATCTTAGAATTAATATGCAATTGCTGCATCAGAATGTCAGCCTAAAATTCAGGTAAGTGCTTCAAGATAGTAAAAATTTTGAATTTAAACCAGAGACTGACAACAGGACAGTAGAATTACAAACACAGAGGAAAATATGGGCCTGCATTTTCCTGATGACAGTCTCCCAATACCTGCAGGGAAGTTACTGAGAAGATGAAGGCAAACTATTGCTGCAGTGCATCATAGGAGGACAAGGGACAACTGTCATTTATTGAAACAGAAGGTTCTAACTGCATATAAAGTAGCATTTTTTCATCCCAAGGACAATCAAGCAGTGGAACATGTTGCCGCAGAGAGGCTGAGCAGTATCCATCCTTGAAGATTTTCAAGCTAGGAATAGATAAGCTCAAAGCAACCTGGTCTGGTCTCATAGGTGACTCTGCTTTGAGCAGAGAATGGGTTAGCGATTCCCCAAGCTCCCGTCAAACCTGAATTAATCTTTGATCCTGTCATTTTGTGCTGTTCTGCTTAAACTTAATAGGTCCTGTGAAATTTAAGTGACCCTGCTTCATCTTTCCCCTGCTTTTGTTTTCCATTTTTTGTGCATGATTTAAAATCTGCTTCTATACAGACACAGTGTCTCTCTCCATGTGCATGATTTCCTGAATTCAGTGATTTTTGTGTGCACATCCCACACAGCTGCCTCTTCTTTTTAAGTTCTTCAGTAGCAGTGCCCCCAAAAAGAAGTAAAACTTTGGTAGCTCATAGTTTACTGTTTTTTTGGCAATAAAATTTACTTGCCGCATCTAGCTCAGTGTATTCAACATATGCAGGAGAAGATGTAGATACTGTGCCTCCTATCCATAAACCTTGCAGGTTTATTACCTACTAGGTAGCTCCAAATCCTCACAGCATTTCAAAGAGTTCTAAATAAACATGTTGCATTTAGTCTTCCCCTTCCCTAACTTAAACAGCTATTGTATATCTAGAGTTAAGGTCAACTAGCTTTTTTGGCTTTCTTACTTGTGTTCAAGCAAATACCATTGATTTGTTCTTCGAGACTTTTTTTAGAACGTTTCTTTGGAATGGGAAATTAAACAAAAATGTGTTTCTGCATGTCTAAGTTGACAAACACAGATAGTTAGCTAATTTCAGTCTGCAGCTGTGGTGACTCCACAAGCTCTCCTATGCAAAATTTCACTATTAAATATGTAGTTTGTGAAATGTCAATTCAATTTATGGGTAATTGATTTCTCTCTTAAAAAACAAACAAACAACCCACCACACACAACAGACAAGTTTCTTTGCCTCATTTTCCTACAACTTCTTCTCTTCTTCCTCAGCCTTCCCTCTCTTCTGTGTGCACTCATGTACAGACACACAAACAGGAGAGGAGACAGATGTTTTCCTTTTATCTCTGTCTTCCATAATTCTCCTGACAGCTTCAGCGTGTCTTCTCTCTTCTTTCTCTGCAGGGGTCTACTCTTGATGCTCTTTCATTCTTCCTCCACATCTTATTCTGCATCTAATCTGAAAAGACAACTGCATCTGTCTTGTCTGTGATGATTACCCATGAACCTACATCTCCAGACCTTTCCTTTGGCTTTTTGTACAAACAGAAATATTGATTTCACTGACATTTCTTTGTGAACTTGTGATCAGTAGAGCAAGCTAGACAGGGCTCCAGGACATTTCTCGATCAGTCTCTTGAATCCTTTGCTTTTCACTTTCTTCCCTAACTCCTGTAGAAAACTGAACCACCCTGCCAGTTAAGCAGCAAATCACTTTTCAGATCTCACTTCAGATCGAGGCTGTCTTGCATATTCCTTTGCATTGCTATTCTAAATTACTGTGTTTTCTGCCCATCATATCTCTTCATGTATTTTACATTAAGCAGCCAGTGTACAATAAACAGAATATTTGGGCAAAGAGCAAGCAAACCTCATTCTTTCCAAATCAAGTACCCTCAGCACTAAGCTATAGTCCCATTCTGTCCTAGTTCTCTTTTTCTTCTGTCTCTGTAACTCTTACATTTATATCCAGAACAGAAATAAGAGGGGTAGAGGACAACTCCAGCCCAGATTACTCTGTGCCATAAGAAATAAGAGAGTTAGGATTGAATTTCCCTAGCGTGACATGATAATTTAACTAATACCTCCTGGTTTCTAGGCAAATCACCAATAGGTCTATTTTTATCTAAGTAAGGTGATAATTTGTAGTCCACGTGTTTTTTAAAAGCTTATGCCATGTTTGCTCAGGTGGCAGCCCGTAAAAGAGAACTGCATGCTCAGAGTGATCAGAAACACTGAACATGCCAGATACAGATTTACCAGAAAAATAAAATTAAAATTGCTCTAAAATTACAAAATAAGCACTGGATATTCTGATATGTGAAACTGCTTCTTGTTTACTGAGAAAATGGGGTGAACTGATCTCACATTCTGTAGGCCACATTCCCTGCGGTATTATATTATCCTGTTGCCCAGTATAAATCATGTTTAAAAGAGGGTAGAATTCCCAAAGATAGTAGAAACATACAATTCTTCTGAAAATTGTCAAATGAATGGAAAAGAGAGACCCTAATTACCGTACTTCCTCATAAGGAAGGAAAGTTGCGCAGAATTCAGTTATCATTGCATTCCATTTGGCAAAAGCATGTTGGGCAGTCAGCATACACATGCTGGCCAGTCAAGCCAACTCGTGTAGAAGTCACCCCATTGGCATAAGATTATCTCCAGCCCAGGCATAACCTCTGTGTCTCCTGGCCAACGAAGTATCACAGAGGATGTCAGGAATGAGGAAGCTGGCGCTACAGTGGCAAGGTGAAACAAATTCTTAGAAAATCAGGCTTTACTAGTTCCACTGCTCATGGAAGAACATGTTTGGGGTTTTTCGTTGTTTGGTTTTTGTGGGTTTTTTGTTGGTTTTGGGTTTTGATTTTTTTTTTCCCCCAGGTTGGTCTCAGCTTCAGTCATGTGTTATCGCCACGTTTTAGAACCTAACTCATGTTGACTCAGTATTGCAAAACTGTTCCTGAAAGAGCTTTTATTCTTTCAAAATTACAGGCTTACTCTATTAAAGGGCACAAAGTGTTAGCTGTGGCCAAGAAATGTTTAGTGCAACTGAGGGTATAAGGGATATGCAGCGTCTCTAAGACACTCATCACATCTTGGCACCATCAACATAGGTCAATACTACTGTGTAAAATGGAACTATTTGAAAATAATTTTGCTTCATACCAGCTATCTGTGATTCACACTTCATCTCCTAGCTTGAGAAGAAGGATGGTACATATATCATTACAAAAAAAAAAAAAAACAAAACTGCCTGAGTATTCTCTTCTTCTGGACTATTTATAGTTATATATATTCAGATATATATAATCATAGCTAGCACGGAGCTCGTCTCTCCAATTCTCAGTCTCCTCAGTCAGGTACTCCACCCAACCTGCATAACCTAGTACTACTTTCATCATATAAGTAGGAAGCTTTGCTGGGTTTTAACATCAAGCATTGTCACATAAGTAAAGCTGCAGGAAGAACATGGACCTGCATATTTTGTGGATCCTAAAAAGAACAAAGTTCCTCAGTAGTGAGAAGTGTGCTGTCACTCTGAGCTTTTTGTAAAGTGATAATCATTAAAATGTTCAGGGATGTAATTTCAGCGCAGTCACTGAAAATGTCATTTCAAAGAGAAATGCCAGGCATATAATTCATCTTAGGGCTTATCAACCTGCATGCTAATGGAGGGAGAGAAAAAAAATATCAAGAAATAACAAAGCTGTTATTTTCTGTGCAGTTAGCCAAACACAAACAGATGAACTTTCTGAAAAATTACAGTTTGTTCCCAGGTTGAGAATTTATATGACTTATTTAATGGTTTGGCTGTAAATTGAAAAATAAAGTGGTTTGTAAAGGAATTTGGTCATTGGCTGCTGCTTTTGTTATGAATACAGTTCCTCTATAAAAGGAATCAGATTTTGACTAATGGAAAAATACAATATAAAAGAAAATAAAAAGAGATTTGGGATTAGAACCAGAATTTCCAGAACCTCAGTGCCAGTTTTTATACATATTCACCAGTGGGAAATGAGCGCAGTTGAGGTCTAACACAAAGTTCTTCTCAGAGCTGGTCTTATAATGTCTCCCTTTCTCAATGGGTGACATTAGTATTATATTTTAGCTTTGGTTTTTGAGTGTTGTCGTGAAGGGTCATACAGTCTTAAGTTTAAAGCACTTGGAGTGTCATGTCCAGTTCTGGGCTCCCCAGTAGAAAAAAGATGCAGGCATATTGAAGTGAGTCCAGAAAAGGACCACTAAGATAAATTAAGGAACTGGAGCATCCCTCCCATGATGAGAGCTTGACAGAGCTGGAACTGTTCAGCCAGAAGAGAAAGTTCAGGGGGATGTTATCAATGGATGTAAATACCTGATGGGGGAAGTAAAGAAGATGGAGGCAGGCTCTTCTCATTGGTGTCCAGGGAAAGGACAAAAAGCAATGGGCACAAAGTGAAATACAGGAAAATCCCCTTAAAAACAAGAAAAAACTTTTTAACTGTGAGAGGAGTCGAACAGTGGAATGTGTTGCCCAGAGAAGCTGTGGAGTTGTTGACCTTGGAGATATTCAAAACCCAGCTGGACACGACTCTGGGCAGCCTGCTGTAGTTGACCCTGCAGGGGGTAGGACTAGACAATCTCCGAAGATCCCTTCCAACCTTACCTACTCTGTGATTCATTAAAATGTTTTCTAGAATGCCTGCTACTTGGATTTTTTCTTTAACTATTTACAACTAAATTGCTACTGAAAATAATTCTGCTCCTTAATACTCCCTTCAATCTAAAGTCCTTAAATTATCTTGGAAACATTAATTTCAATCAACATGTAAAATATAACTGTAGTTTAAAAGATACACATCTCAGTAAGATTTAGTTTCTGCCTATTTTGCGGGTAGGCAAGAGATGTCCCAAGATGTCATAGAATAAGCTATTGGCACAGACAGGAGCAGAACCCAGGAGCTGAGGTCTAATTCTCCCTCTTTGTCAGCAGAACATACACCTGCTTTCTGATACTTGCTTCTGTATTCTCCACTTCTTAGACAGTACCTGAAAGGCTTGGTGTCCTCCATGATTCTCTGCCCCTGAATTATGTTCTCCTCCTCTTATCCACAGATTTGTGCTCTAGAAACCCTGCTTTCACCACGGAATGTAAAAATAGTATCAGGTCTTGTAGCAGCAGTAAGTCTCCAAACTGAGAGCCTAGTTTTAACACCTTTGAAGCAATGGAGAGATTCACACCAATTTTACTTGCAGACAGCCTGCAGAGGTTTCTCTGATTTTAACAGTTGCCTCCTCTATTTCTGCAGTATTTTTTAAGATCATCATGTTATTGATGCTAGCTGTGCTTCCTGTTGATTGTTTACATATCCAGTTGATGCTCTTAGCCCATAATCTGGAGTAGTTGCCATGTCATGGTAACAAAAGCACACATTATTTCCTGCCCTTTTTAGTTTCTAATAATGAATTGATTATTTATAAATATTTATTTCACTGAGTGGTAAAAATGCGTTAATTCAGTTAAATAAATCTGGTTTAATATCAGAGTTTATACTAATGAATTTAATTCCATATAGTGAACTTAATGCCATAGAAAAACTGACCTTGAGAAGCTGCTACTAAGCCTTTGGATTCCTGCAGGGGAATGCTTGCTTCCTGAAGAAAATAAGCAAACATTGTCTAAAATCAGGAAGCACTCTGTAAAGTTTTTTAAATAATTTACATGCATTTAGTATGCTACTGTTTTAAGACTCCACTTAACATTCTATATTTTACAGATAGCAATTTGTATTATATTTTTTAGATACAATTATTTTAAAAATCCTCAGATGCTATGATACTTAAGTTTAAAGAAAAACCTAAATAAAACAGCCTGTAGCTCCCATCAGAGAAGACTCAGCGATCTTGGAAAGTAAGTTCAGATGAATAGAACTCTCAAAGAAGAGGTTCATCCAGGAGGCTTAGTAAGGGACTAAGGCCATGTGCTTGATTGCTGAGCCTTGTGAAGTATGCACATGTCATTCCTAGAAATTGTGCTTGATAATAAGACCAAAAATAGATGTGCCTGGCACATGGAATTCTCATGAAAGTGAGCAAGTTTTAACAGGTGAAATTATCAGATATGTAGCATATAAAGAAAATACAGTAACAATGATGTGAAACTACACCAAGTAGAGTAACAAATGATTCCTGAAACACAGGAGGCCTTAATAGCATTTTCCTCAGTAGAAGAGTCCTGCCTTCGCCACGTAGAAGACCTTAAGACTGCTTTCTTCTTGCATCTCCTATTTGGATTTGTCCAGGGAATACACCATTGACATAAAACAGGGCTTTAATGCTATGCTCAAAGAAAATAAACACACACATCTAGTGTCACAAATGTGTCTGCTCAGAATGTAATCCTGTAAAAGAATTTGTTTACATTTAGACATCATTTGTTTACATTTTGAAAGTTATAAGTTATTTGAAGGACAAGGTAATTCAAGATTCAGTATTAAAAGGAGTAAGTTTAAGCTAATAAATAAATAAATGGTCACACTCTACAGCAACATGGTTGTTACTGTGCACTTGTTGATTTGAGATTTTTCTCTTTGTGTATGCTGTTGTGTACACATAATCATGAAACTATTTTAAGTATAATGCAGGTGTAAACTGTAAGCACTCTTGCTCAGAAGAGTTTTAGAGACCTAAGGAAAAGCCCATGACCTTTTCATATGCTTCTATGCATACTTCAGTATTTTCAAGTAACACTTTCACCTATGAAAGAACATTTGTTTAAGCATTTCAAGAGTTGAGCAATGAAATTAGGGTTGGAAACTGTAATAGTGGACTATATTTTGAAATGCGGTGCCCATCAACAACTTTCAGAACCAGTGTTTTTTGTACAACTGGAGGAGTAATGTACTAGAAACATCTGTTAAAATTCCTGTTCTCTTGATTTGGTTTTCATATCAAAGAGAAAACAGGCTTTGAGAAGTGGCTGAATTGCTACTGTGTGTATCTCACCCTCCAGTAATGGGTGCATTCCTTGTCTCTTGGCTGTATAGGATACTACAGCATTCTGTCAAAGAGCAGTAACATATTCATACATGGGGTTGCTGGTTGTGTGTTCAGATCTGTACAGCTATGACTCTGGGTCTGTGTGATTCCGGGTACCTGTCCTGAGTAGCTCACAATATGGGTCAGAACAGAGAAATGAGGTCTGCATCAGCATCCTGAAGCAGTTCAGAAACATTGCAGAGGTGGATGTGTCCCTAGTGGATGTCATTCATCAGCATTTAACTGTGGAGAATAATTGCACTGTATTATTGAACAACTAGTTGTTTTTGTACCAGTCAGCAGTCTTCATAGAATTTAGCTATGTAAAGGAAAAGTAGGATAGCAGATGTTTAAACGCAGCTAGGGCTCTGAAAGTGAGGAAAAAAATGTTTGAAAAATCTGAGATGTTAAAAAAAAAGGCAGAAAAACAGTACACTGAAAAGTTCCATATAACTCAGTGGATTTCTATTATGTACTTGGTCTACTTCTTTCTAAAGTGTTTGCATCTATGGTTTTCTAAACTGTTTTCTAACTGATTTGCCCTCTTAAGTTCTTATTATTCACACTATCTAGGAAGATCACCTCCAGGCAATCCTCAAATCTGCTCTTCATCCAGATACCACCTTTGGAAGCAGAGTCCCTGACACTCTGAGCTGCACTTGGGACAAAACTGCGGGGAGGGGAAAGGGAAGGAAAGGTACCTTTCTTGCACTTTCATGGCTGGCTCTTAGAGCCCTGATAGTTTCTGAGTGCTTGAGCTGCTTTACAGCTGTTTTGTTCTGTGTACTGGTGATAGCCAGCCAAGACTGTTATAAAACACTGGCAACCTTGTCAGAGGTGTAGCCATTCTTTTCTCATGCACTCTGAGGGGCCCACAAATTTCAAGTGGAAGGAGACCTTACTGGAGACAGAGTTCTGACTATTCTGGCTCTAGGTTTCTACCATGCCCCGTTAAACAAACAACCTGAACTGAACATGAAAGTCGGGTGCCAGTTATCTAATAAACAGTGTCAGATCATGTAGTCAGCATACTGTCAGTGGAGCAACTCCAGGATTAAATTAAAGGAGTCATTTAAAACTTGGTTGTGTTATTCTTCAGTGCTTTTTCCATTTAAATGATATGAAATATGTTGCTACTTAGGGCCTGCAGCCACAAAGATGCAGATGTATGACCATAAAAGGCGTCACTGAAAGGGGAACACAAAAAGTTGCAGGTAACAATAATGACTGAAGTTGTAGATCCAAGTTTCAATAAAAATGATTTTTACATCAAATGAAAAGGTCAGGCTTCATGTAAGCAAGGATTTAAAAGACTGTATTGTTATTACCCAAAGTAAAACCCACAGTTACAGCAGTTTTCCTCCTGCCATTTCATAAATGTCAGCATGAGGTTTTTACTTCAGGGATTGTAGGAGAAATATTATGGATTAAATGCAAAATGAATGCTTTTACTGTTTCAAATATGATTGGGCAAGTGGGCACCTACAAAAAATGCCTAATTAAATGTGACTGTAATGGAATGTAAAATAAAATGGGCTGGTGTTAATTACAAAGACTGGTGCTTGATTTCTAGAGATCAAAATTACCATGTTTAAAATTGTTTCAGCTGTTAGTAAAATTTACTAGGTTGCTGCAATTTACCATGAAGTCCACCATATAAAGGGGAAGCATGAAATGTCCTAATGCTTATGCTTTTTCTTTGATTTCTTGTAAATATCAAATACTTCTAAAAGAAATGTCATTGATATATTGATATTTCAGGTTGATGACACTCATATTTTCTTTTTTTTTTTTTTTTGGATAGTTTTGTGAGATAAACTTTGTCCCATTAAAACATGCATATCTGACATTTCAAATAGTTGGGCATAAAAAATCATCTTCATCTACCTTCAGATATCGAAACTTTTCAATTTCAGTCAGTTTTCTTTTAGGTGAAATGAAAGGTGTCCTTATGGGGAACTTCAACTTGCCAGATGTCAACTGGGAATATCACACAGCTGGCGGATTCAGGTCCAGAAGTTTGCAAAAGCATCTAGACAATAACTTCTTGGTGCAGGTACTAAGGGAACCGACCAGGAAAGGTGCCTTCCTAGATTTGATTCTCACTAACACACAAGGTCTCGTGGTAAAAGTGGCAGCTGGTGGCTCCCTTGGCCACAATGACCATGAAGCGGTCAGGTTCAAAATCTTTGCTAAGAGGAGGAAAACTGACAGCAAGCCCTCAACTCTAGATATGAGGAGAGCAGACTTCAGGCTGCTCAGAGAAATATTTAGTAAGATTCCCTGGGAAGAAGCTTTTGAAGGTGTTGGGATCAGTGTTGGTCATTTTTTAAGTACCACCTACTAAGAGCACAGGACCAGGCCATTCCAAAGTGCTGAAAATCTAGCAGGCAAGGTAAACTACCAGTCACTAGTGGGGTTCTGCAGGGATCCATCTTAGGGCCAGCACTCTTCAATGTCTTCATAAATTACTTAGACTCGGGACTTGAGGGATTGCTTAGTAAGTTTGCTAATGACACAAAATTGGGAGGAGCTGTCAACACTCTCGAGGGCAGAGAGGCCCTGCAGAGGGATCTGAACAAATTGGAGAACTGGGCAGTCACCAACCACATGAAGTTCAGTGAGGGCAGGTGCTGGATTTTGCATCTGGGACATGGCAACCCTGGCTGTACATACAGACTGGGGGATGAGAGGCTAGAGAGCAGCTCTTCAGAGAGGGATCTGGGGGTACTGGTCAACGGCAAGTTGACCATGAGCCAACAGTGTGTCCTGACAGCCAAGAGGGCAACTGTGTCCTGGCTGCATCCAGCACAGCATTGCCACACGGACAGGGGGGTGATTGTCCCACTCTGCTCTGCACTGGTGCGGCCTCACCTGGAGCACTGTGTGCAGGTCTGGGTGCCACAGGATAAAAAGATATAAAGCTACTGGAGAGTGTCCAGAAGAGGGCTATAAAGTTGGTGAAGGGTTTGGAGAGGAAGCTGTATGAGGAGCGGTAAAAGTCACTGGGTTAGTTCAGCCTGGAGAAGAGGAGACTAAGAGGAGACCTCATGGTGGCTACAGCTTCCTCACAAGGGGAGGAGGAGGGGCAGGCACTGATCTCTTCTCTTTAGTGACCAATGACAGAACCCGAGGCAATGGCAGGAAGATGTGCCAGGGGAGGTTTAGGTTGAACATTAGGAAAAGGTTCTTCCCCCAGAGGGTGGTGGAGCACTGGAACAGGCTCCCCAGGGAGGTGTCACAGCCCCAAGCCTGGCAGTGTTCAAGAGACTGGACAACATCCTCAAACACATGGTGTGAACTGCGGGGTTGTCATATGCAGTGACAGGAGTTGGATTCGATTCTTGTGGGTCCCTTCCAATTCAGATCATTCTGTGATTCTGTGACTCACATTATTTTGCTTGCAAGCAGTTTTGATTGGTGACTCCAACACCCCACCTTCATACGTTTCCCTTTGGCCCCTAAACTGACTGGTGTTTTTTTAATTTTGAAGAAGCAGAACTTAAGTGTGGACTCCAGTGTTCCAAAGTCATTACTCAGTGTAATAAAGCTTGTAGAACTTAGTAATTATATGACACACCATAGATCTAACCTGAGACTGAGTGCAAAGAAGGAAACATTTCACAGCCACTGAAGCTATACAGTGAACAGTAAATCAAGAACATGACATGTGTCTTCTTTACTCTGTCAAAGATGCGATATTACCGGTTAGAAATGCATTCATCAGTAAGAGACATAATACCATGCTGCAGTTTCTAAGGAATAGAGCAAGCGAGTTAATGAATAAATGGGTTAAAGAATGAAAAAATTAATAAAGTTACCTTTAACCTCTGGAGATTGCAGTGTAAGTCTTTATTCTGTAAACAAGTACATAGAAATCTCAGTCTGTAACCTCAGGTTCATTTCTTTATAATTCAAAACAAATGAAAAATCTAAACCACAATTGACCATGACTGAGAATCTCCAAGGAAGAGCAGGCTGAGATGAAGATGAGGTGTAGATCAGGTTAGTTCATTCAGTTGATATATTCATTGTTAAGAAAGGAGAAGGGGCATTCATACCCCTGATCAAAGGCTGTATTCAGTTCCTTCAGAATACATATCTCAGCTTTTAGGACCTTCAGTATTCTTCCACTGCAAAACTGTAATTTATTTTGATGGAAGATGAGCATCTATGTGGAACTTGACAGAGGTGTGAATACTTGACTTTCTGTAATGAGACACTCCTCTTAAGGAAGCCGTGTGGTTTTTACTGATGTCAGAGGTTAAGGCCACCTATGTAAACACCTGTGGCAAATAATCTGTCTGTAAATTGTGTTCAACACTAACCTACTCAGGAATTACGTATGGGAGGAGATCTACAAAATGCCACCAAGATTAGAGCTAGGCGTGGTAAAGATACCTCTCTGTGTATCCATTTAATTCTGTATTAAAGGGAGTATAATGCTTTAAGTCAGAAGTGCTAAAAGATTAATTATTTTAAGCTCAGGAAAGCAAAGACTGAAGGTTAAATATTGTGTTATTTTCATTATTGTCAGCAATTTCTCTCAAATAAATGTATTGTTCCCTCAGTTTTAGATTACTAGGATAACATTGTTTCATTCCTTTAGCTAACCAGTGTGCCATTTCATCTGTGTGTGGTGTTCGTGGCAGCCTTTAGCATGCAACCACAGAGCTCTTTCATCAACAAGTTTGAAGCTTGGGGAACATGTCTGAGAAATTTTCTTGTTCACAAGTAATAGGACATTGAGTGTTTATATCAGTTTGATTGAGTAGTAATTGTGCTCTTTTACAGAATAACTTTACAGTCACTTAATAATTCAAGTGTAAATATACAACATGTACTCAGAAAGAGACAAAGAAACAGCTGCTTTTACGACCTCATACTGAGGACCTCCTGAAAAAGAGAACACTGAAACAGCAAACAATTATTTGGCCAATAGTTTGCTCCCACTGATATTGTTAACTATTGAGTGTATTTGTGATTGAACAAGAACATTTATTCCCCTGCAGCCATGTTCTTTCCCTTACAGCCTTACCACAGCCATAAAGCTTTGAAGTGTCTCCAGACGACACAGACTCAGCCAACATGGGTTGTCTCAGTGAGCGGGAGTAAAGAAGCTGGGCCAGAGCCAAGGTCACAGCTTTCTTCAGCATTAAACTGCTGGTGCTGGCAGGCTGTAGGATCCAGGAGGTGCTTCTCCTCCACCCAACCCCATTGCCAGTGTTCACCAAGAAAAGGCTGTTTGGGGCTGATATCCAGTGGTTGGAGCTTTGAAACACAAAGGAGATACTGGATAGATTCAAAATTACAACTTTATCTGACCCTTTACTTCCCAGTGCCAACAGATGACTTGTTTTTTCCCCCTTCTATGTCCTTCTTCATTGCCTCTTCCTCTCAGATTCACTCCATAAACCTTTCACACTTTTTTCCATTACTGTGTTCCTTATACTGGTTTCAAAGTCTTGTTCCTTTGCTTCCTGTAAAGTTCCAGGCATTTTAGCCTCTCTCCTCACCTCTACACCAGCATCTTCCCCCAGAAATGTTAAAATTGCAAAACATTTTGTGCCAATGCATTGCTTATTGCAATGCAATTCTGTACATAATTGAAGATTATCAGAAATTTTTCATTGCAACATGTTTTCATTGGTTAAAAAAAAAGTTATAATACAACTGTAATTATTTGCTTAGATTTCAGAGCATGTTCTACTGGAAAATTTCAAACCAAAACGGTTAATGTTGATATTTGGTGATATTTATTAATTTTGGAATCTTGAAAATTTGCATGCATTGTCTTTGGTTGAAAAAGAATTTTCTAAAACTGGTTCTTCATAGGTGGTGTCCAGTTTATGGGATATTCTGAAAATATTTTGTGATGAAAATAATCTTTAGTTTCAAACCAAAAATATTCAAGTTTTGACTTGAATATTTAACTTGCTGTTATATCTCTTTCTTTCAGGCCATATTACTAATTGTTTATTTACATTTTCATTTCTTAAGAGCAGAAACTCTTTTTTGTACAGTACCTAGACAGTGGGATTCTATCTTTGTTCTCAGGACTATCACAATAAATATGATTTGAATAATGATTATTTGAGGTAGAAATAACTTGGGCAAGAGTCATTGTTCTGGTTAATGCAGGAGGTAAGGTCAATTCTATCCTGATACTTTCCAGTCACTGATATGAACAAGCCAGTGCTTATGGCACTATTGTAGCTTTAGTAAAGAATACTTTTTATATCGATCATATTATGTAGGCATGAGTCACTAGTTGATGGTATCACTTCCTGATGAAGGCAGCTATGAAGGCAGAATAAAATTTGCTGGTAGGATAGAACTGTATCTTTTGATGTAGTACAAAGAAGTAGAAATCAGAAAACCCCCAGGAAAGTTTATTTTTATTTATTGATCATAACCATACATTTCCTCGTAGAACTAGGTTTCCTTTTAAATGTGGAACAATTGCATAATTTTAAAAATGTCTCTCTGAAGTGATAGAATTCTTCTATTTAGCCAATCTTGAGTCAAACTGTGTTCCCAGCATGCACATTGACAACCAGATCTCTGTCCTCTCTAAAACAAGGAACACTTAGTGGACTCCATCTTTAAACTACATTTCACCTTCTGTCCTAGTTGAGTAACTTCACCACAGACATTATTTCTGCCATATTCAGTTGTATGTTATCTATGCCGTTTTATGTATACACATTGAAAAAAAACCCATTTATCTCCCTCAATTAAATCTGATCCTTTGTAACAGCATAATGTCTAGCTGCCAAATAATTTCATGGTATTTTTATTGTCTCATTAGCTTCACTGAAATGGAGCCAAACAAAATACTACCCTGGTAACTGAGTAATACGGCTTTCCACCTGGTCTCCAGGCAATACAGACCATTCTTAATGTTAGTCGTAAAAATATTCTATTTTGTTTCAAATTGTTTAAAGAGAGAAGATTTTATAAGAAATAATATGATGAAGTTAGTAATTTCAAAGTTAGTAATTTCATGTATAAATTGTTTTTCTTGCTCTAGCAGATAAGTTGCCCATTGAAGATCATGTACACTTTTTCTTCACAGCATAGTGTATTCAGATGGGATAACAAAGAACACTTAGTGCCCTTTTTGGTAAAACACTGAATTTCAGTCTGTTAGAGGAAGCGGAATCAGGTAGCCCCATATATGTGAGGCTGCTGTAGCTCTGTATCCTCAGGTTCTGCCAGTAGCAAAGCTGAGCATCTGTTTCCAGTGAGTGGTCACACAGAGACAATACATACAAACACAGGCCACATACATCACCAAAGATATAACATATTCATTTACACAGATATGTGTGTATTTGCACAAAAAAAAAATGGATCACTCTAGGAGGTGGTCTTAAGTGCTCAGTCCACGCAGTGGCTGGCCCCAGGTCCTCTGGCCTCCCCAGCTGCAGGGGAGCTGCACATGAGCTCGGAGGTTTGCAATCCCACTCCTCCCTGGCTTATACAGCTGGAAGTTCACTAGTATCCAAATGAACCCACTTGGACAGAAGCTATTTACAGTAGGACTTAATGAGAATATAGGATAGACCTCAGTGATCAGACACACATCTCAGTCAGACAGGCCGCCAACTGAGACTTGACTGAACCCTTACTCCCATTTTCACCTTATTTTCCCATGCGTGTTTCTCACCAGTCCAGTTTGATCCCTTCCTTTCTTCCCTAAATATTTTCCTCCTTGCATCCCTTAATGAGTGCTATACCTCCTTCAATCTGTGAGGCATATGGGCTTTGGTTGGTTGCCTCCTCTTGATGGGTTCCACACAAGGGACAATGGTCTGATTGTGCTTTGGTAGTCTTAGGTGTCACCTAAGTTCCTTGTGCCCCATTTTCACTGGTGAGGTTGCTGGTGTTCTGCTCTGTCCCCATCAGTTTTTATCTGATCCTGTCCTGGCCTTTGTGTAGATGGTGATTAGCCTTTAATCACAAAGCCTAGCACAGTCTACTGGTAAATCTGAACTGCTACAAAATTTTGTGTTTTTATTGAAACAGATACAGTGTACAGTAACATGGTATTTTACCATGGTCACTATTATGTATTGACTTACAGTGTCACTATCTGAATCAGCTAATACAAAGAGTGACATTTTGGCTCTTTATGTTTTAGGAATAAAGTAGTGATACTTCTAGTAATATGCTAATCGTAGATTTTTTTTCTCTTGCAGATTATCGAGTGATCCAACATTCATGAAAGAGAGGAACAAAAATCTTCCTTCCACACATGAATACTTTAGGTAGGAAACTGGACTTTATACTTCATGACTATTCTATACATAAATAATATTTAAAATTGTTATAGCAATATAATGACTGTGGAATTGGGCTTGGTAGTTGGTAGAGATGAACTTCCATCATATTTCAAGAGCTATGTTCAAGTTCTAGTGTAAATTCTAGCTTTCAGGCTCTAAAATTTTACTCTTCACAGCTTATACATTTCTTGTCTGTAAAAGACTGCTGTAAAAATAATAATCCTGAAATTATGGCTAAACATACAGAACACCAGGGAAGAAATTAAAATATTCAGGAGCTGTGAGACAGGTAGGGTAATATTGCTATTAAGAGCTAAATTATGTTTTATTGGGAAAACAAAGGCAGTAGAGGTGGTATTCAGATTTAAAAAAAGAAGAAAAGGAAATTATCTATTTTTAGCTTTTGCTATATTTCTGGCATGAGTCTGAGCAAAGTACTAAATTGTTTTCGGTCTTAGTTCCCTATCTGTAAAGTAGGGTTAATGGTGCTTCCTTCCTGTTGTCTTGGCTTTTCTTGTCAGTTTGGGTGTTGAGAGCTTTAAAGGGAGTTTCGGGCTCAGTTCTTTGAAATCAGTAGGAGTTAAGTGCATAAACACTTTGATGGAGAAGTGTCTAAACTATTTGCAAAAATGTGAGGTTTCATTATTTTCCTTTTTCAAAAATGATTTAAGTCTTTCAGACTGAGGAGCACATCTCCACGGGTGAGAGAAGTTGTTCATTATCATGTTGACTGCTAATCAAAGGAGGGACTACAAAGTGTTGTTAGGAGAATGTTTATTTAAGAGAGACATTTTGGAAAAACATATTAGAAATACTTGTGTAGGCTTTTCAGGTGAAATCTAAAAGAGCTTGCAGGTGCTTCCAGTTCATGCAACACAGAAATATGAAGTGCCTGATCCCAAGAAATTAACTGAATGTCTAATGTGCCCTTACATAGCCAACACCAGGAACTAAGTATCCTCACAAAGCACTCCACCTATGTGCTAAAAGTAGCCATCTGGAATCAGTCACAAGAAATTCAGATCAGAGACATGCCTGAACTCTCTGTCTTCTCTGAAGCCTACATATCTCCATGAAGGCTGCACTGAGTGCCTGAGAGATTCAGAATTTGGAGACTTCAAATGAGGGCTTGTTCAAAGAGGGGAAGCAGAGCTTTGGACACACTGCACATCCACATTTTTTAATTTGCAGTATAATCCCAACTAGCACTGTTATTCAGAAACACATCAAGTGACAGTGATGGCCAGGTCTTGGCTAGGCACTTGAGAACTTGGTGTGGCAGACTCATGCAATGATAGCAATATAGTTGAATGCTTGGCCAGTACGATTCTGGACAGTCCAACAGAGTGTCAGGTTCTTGCTTTATTCTGTTCTTTATTTGTACTTGGTTCCATACAGCTGTAGTTCAGCCTTTCAGGTGGTAATGAAATACAGTGTTTCGAGAACCCTTCAACTGCCTTCCTCCAGGCCTGTTTATTTTTATAACTAGTGGGAAAGTGAACCTTGTTCAGTACAGACTGATACAGTACTTTCGGCTTTAGATTTCTTGAGGAGCACAAGCAAAGCTTGTCATGGATGTAATGTCATTGTCAATGGGTGCTATACAGTTGCTCCCCTTCCTACAAGCCTGAAAACATTGCAGATAGAAAGTATTTCCATCTGTGCAGAACTGAGTAAAGACTTTTTTGCTAATCTAAATAAAATAATTCATCAGCATAGCCAAGGAAGAGAGATAAAAGAATCTAAGAACTAGAACTCAGTTAGGACAAGGACTTTTTTTCTCTCAACCCTGCTCCACAGTACTTGATTTCAGTATTGGTACTTATCTTTCATATTTGTCTAGTAGCATTGTGAGCACAGTTTTCAAATGTACAATATAATAATATTATTAATTGCAGAGTGGTGTTATTTTATAGGAATATCTAGCACATCTGTGCTTTCTAGAACCCCACTAATCATTTCCATTTCCATCAAGGCACACTGTTTTCTGGGGTGCAGTGTGCAGCTCTTGAATGCTATGTAACAGCTGTGTTAAAAGGAAGAAATTCAACTATAATGTCAGAATGTAATAACTTCATTGGAATGAAATCACAACCTTCAAAAAGGAGGCATATGATCTTTTAATTATCAGTTACTCAACCTTTGGTTTTGTATGACATCCTGGCAAATGAATGTCCACTGTGTCCCTTATAAAAAAAATGCATTCAGCCCTAAAAGTGGAGCATTCCCTCACAGCATCTTCAGTAATGCTCGTTACTCTTTTATGAAAACATTTTCAAGTCATAGATACCAGAGATGCACTTTTGATATGGTTATGACAAAGTGGGCATTATTTTTTCTATTAAAGCAAGTATTACATCTCTCCAGAAGGCTTAGAAATTTTCTTTGAACCACAAATACCGAATACCAGGCAACCATGGAAACATAGGCACTGAAAAAAATTGAAAATGGTTAATGTGCCTGGAGCTTCCTGGCCACTGCTCTGCTGCTGCTTACATTCCTTCAGAAAGCAATACAAATATCAGCTTTTCTAAGATGCTTTGAAGCATGATCTTCTCAGCAGGGGGATTGGACTGGATTTGAGGTCCCTTCCAATCCCTGACATTCTGTGATTCTGTGATTCACATAAACAGAGGCTTTGATAATTGTTTACTAGAAAATATTTTGAAAGCATTAAATCCTGAATGTAAAATAGGACATCCAGCCATCTCACACTTCCGCACAGCTTTCTAACTGTTAGTAACTGAAGGTATTTAACTTGAACTGAAACACTGGCCTGGAAAGTTTATCCTGGATCATGAAGTCCAGTCCTCAGCTGTCACAACCAATGATGTCATATTTCATAATAGATCACACTACCCAGGAAAATTAAATGGTAATTTTATGCTTAGAAGGCTATTTGAGAAACTCATTGCTGTGAGCTAATTATGGCCATCTATTCTTGTTCCACCAGTTGCTAGAGTTTACACATTCTTGTTTTCTTATTTTGATGCAAATCTCCTGCTACGTTTATAGAAGATAACCATCCTTGCCTGGAGTAAAAAGCCAGTTCTTTAAATTGCCATCATGAGACAGCCTCTGTGTCCACTGCTCATCCTTGTAGCTGTGTTCTAAATCTGTTCTATACTGGTTAACTTGGGTTTTCTTCTGTGGCAGTAATAGGTCCATATTCCTCTCCAGTATCTGTCCTGTTCTTTTTCACATCCACATTACAGAAGTGGTTCACAATCACCCCATTTTTAAAAAATGAACAGTGCCAAGGAAAAATACTTGATTTTAAATGCATTATTTTCATCTTATTTCTATTAATTCAGTTTTGTAGGTCTTCTTTCTTTTCAAAATTATCACATTTTCCTTGCAGAGTGCTCTAATACAGATATTTCTTGATGATGCCTCTCTTTTTTCGTCATATCGACAAATCTCATTCTTTTACTCACTGTAGTCAGTTTCTCTTACCTGTCAATTCTTCAAACAGAAAAGATAACTCTGTAAAAAGTAAAAAAAAAAAAAAAAGTCATTGAAGTCATGGTACCAGTTCCCTATAGGAAATCACTGTATAAGTCTCAGTTGGAAAGGCTGTATTTTGCAAATGTTCCAACCATTTTTAGAAATAATAAAATATTGTAAGTGGTATCACATATGCATGAAATAGTTACTGTTTGTAGTTCATGATTTCACCTTTGTTTGAGAAAAATGTGCCTTGCTCTTGTCTAAGCTCAATGGTCTGTTCTCCACATTAAATAACAGCAAGTTTTCAGCATGTGCTTCCACAAAACTAGAATTCATATTTAGATGGTTTTCTCTCCACTGACTGTGTATGCACAGCTTGCTGTGGGCTTAAAACTAACCCAGATGTGGTTTTGCAGCCTGTAGCTCAGTTATGTGTGTGAAACATGGCTCGTTAGTCAGAAGTGGTAGATGGAAATGTAGCCACATTCTTCTCCACATTCTCCACAGTAAACATGTTTTAAACTCAGTTAAATTAACTGACACTTCATTTGCCTTTGTGCTTGGAAAACATTTATATGCTGATGGATTATAGTTTCTTGATACAGAAAATGAATTGCATAAAGAAAATTGAGTCATCTGATAAACCACAAAGAATTTTTCCTCAGCAAAGGGACAGCTTTTTCCCACGCTGTGCTGCACTGAATGGGTTTCAAGTATACAAATACCTGTAAGATGTGCTTGATAGGAGTGGAAAACTGAGGTAAGGAGTTCCGTATTTAGATAGTAAATTGTTCTTCTTCAGTTTCAAAGGGTGAGGTTGGCTACCGAGAATCTAATAGCTGATTCCAGTCACCATCTCCAAGCAGGAAGCATATTAGTGGGAGCAGCAGGAGGTTTGCTTTAGGTTAATCTGCCTTGTCTTCAGGCAAAGCAAACGGATTTAGCAGCAACAGGGACTCCCATCACCCTCATCTGTAACCAGAATCCTGAGGACATCTAGTGGTGTCAGCTCACCGTGGGGACTGGGTCTTCACTGCTGGTGGCTTCCCACTTGCACCTCTGTATTTCAGCTGAGTTCGCAACACTGCCTCTGGCCCTTACAGGTTGAAGAAAGAGGCATAATTGCATCCCATCTTGTATTTTCACCTGATAAATTGACTGTGAAGTTATGTAACTTTTCCCTTGGTTTCTTTTCTCTGATCTTGACTTTTCCGATGCAGTAAAAACAATAAGGTGAATGAACAGAAAGAGAAGCATCCTTTAGCTCAGGTGATCCTGAATTCAGCATTGCTAGTCTCAAATATTCAGAAGTCAGGAGATTGGCTAAAATCCTAAACACCTAAATAAATTATAGATATTTTGTATTTGCCATCTGTTTTCAGGACTCTCGAAGTTCAAATGTGTTGAGCTCTCTGTATCAACAGAGGTAAAAGCGTATTTTTCCTACTAAAAGGCTAAATTAATGAGTCTAAAAGTCAGAGCTTTAAAAAAAGCACCCAGTATCCCAATATGCAAAATAAATATGCAGGATTTGTTAATGCCATGAAATTGTAATCTTAGCACTGCTAACTATTCAAAGATGTTCTGGAGAATGTCATTACTACTGTGTGATCCAGGTTTTCTACTTCTGAAGTGGAACTGTATGTATAGGCACTACTTTTTGAGAAGTAAAAGTCAATTAGCTGCAATTCAAAAAGGACTTTGATCAAGCCAAGTGATACATATTACATTTTAAGCATTGTCATTGACATGGCATGGTGGTCTATTTTTCAGTGAGCCCTTGATCTGATATTTCCTCCTGAGGAGAAGTAGACATCATGAAGCAGAAATTGAGATCATCAGTTCAAATTATTTTGCTATTTGCTCTGACTGCAGTGCGTCTGACTGGTAAGTACAACACTTCCTGACACTTGTTTTTCCATAAACCACTTTATTTAGAAAAGTCTGAGGCTTTACCTAATCTATCATGACCACCACTGGAGCCTGTACATATTTAAATTACCTTCTTCTAAAGTTTGTGTAGAGATTTGGAAAATTGTTCGAGTGCTATTTTCTTTTTATAGTATTAATTGAATGATTATGTGGTGGCAATGATGAAAGGCTCTCACTCCATCCCTTCATTCACTTCATGCTTGTCACCTCCTTGGGAATCAGCATAACATGGATAGTGACAGTGTTAGAGATAATGGTATGGAACTTTAATTAAAGTAAGGTTAGGTTGAAAAGCCACATGGTTTTTATGTCAAAATGCATGTAAATTTATGGTCAATGTTCTTGGTAGAACTTAATGCCAAGTATCATAGACTCATAAACTCATAAAATACCAGGTTGGAAGGGACCTCAAGGATCATCTCGTCCAGCCTTTCATGGCAAAATCATGGTCTAGACAAGATGGCCCAGCACCCTGTCCAGATGAATCTTAAAAGTGTCCAGTGTTGGGGGAGTAATTTTAACAGGAAATTTTATTTAATATATTGGGATTACTAGGGAATATTCAAATAATTAGTGAATATATTAAGGTTTCCAATACACAAAATACCCCATCCAAAATACCCCATCCAGCCCATTGATTCCTTCTTTTTATTACTTGTCTTACCTATAATTTACCCTAAATACATGTAAATAGAGGAAATTTGGTAATCTCGCAAAGTTGAAGGTGAAATTTAATTTTAAGATGACCTGAATATAAAAATGTTGGATATTTTAGGAAAAAACAAAACGTCATATAGTTACTTCCAAGCTTTTAAATTTAAGTTATAGATAACTGTACACATTTACATTTAGGTAAAAATGAAACTTTCATTTGAAGAAGTAAAATAATTTAAATAACTACAACTAACAGCTACAAGCACTGCACTTTAATTAAAAGCATTCAGGTTCGTGATGCTTAGTACACTAGGATCAAAGACCTTGTGATCTTTAATCCAGTTTCTCACTGAGTTTACCTAGTGACTTGTTTAATGTAAAACACTCATAATTTCAAGTCTCCTAACTACTCTATCACTGCTCCACAAATCTGTGTGAATCCAAACCTTTATGTTCCATTGGCCTTAATTCTTGCCGCTTACTTGCCAAATGGTGTGTCTTCCAAGGGATTATACAAAAATAAAGATAATTTGCTGGCATCTCTGCCATCCTGAGGGACTCCCGCAGCTCCTGCTTTGCACTTGGGCCCCTCACAGGCAGTGAAGTGTTAAACTGTTGGGAGGACCCCACTAACTGAAGGGCAGGTTGATAAGTATTTTTAAAGTGGAAGAAAATGTCCTTTTTGTACATAATCCCATATAGTGGGAGAAGTTTGGGATAAGTTTTAGGTTGGATGGGGCTTTGAGCAGCCTGGTCTAGTTGAAGGTGTCCCTGCCCATGGCAGGGGGGTTGGAATGAAATGATCTTTGAGATCCCTTCCAACTCAAACTGTTCTGTGATTCTGTGAACTATTTTAGAAGTTTGAGGTTAAATACATTTAATTTTCTTAACATTTTGACCCTTTTTCCAGGCAGATTTGTTTGCCAAATTCAGTCCATAGTTTCAAATAATTTTATTGCCCTCAAAAAAGCATTTTTGCTGAACTTATCATTCAACAATAACAACAAAAAACATTGTCCAACTCTCATATAACTAGCTGGATTTCTGCACTTCCCTAGGTCAATCATACCCTGGAAAACCTAAGATAATAAGATGTCGTTCTCTAGAAAAGGAAACCTTTTCTTGTTGGTGGAAGCCTGGCTCAGATGGAGGACTTCCTACCAATTACACCCTGTTCTACAGCAAGGACAGGTAACAAGCAGTGCATACCTTTTCCTTAAGTGATTAAGTGATGATGATGATGACAGAGTAAGGGAATGAGAATATTGATTTATAAAGGTGTTTTTATGCATCCATGTTAAACCTCAGATAGCAAACAAGAGTTACGTGAGATGAATGGCTTTCCCTTCGTGGAAGGAAGCATGAATACTACCACCCCTAAGTGTTCAGCATGTCCTTTCTGAAGCTCATCTGACCTAAGATCCCACTGGTCCAAAGATGTGCTGGAAAAGGTGTAGTTTGTCCATCCTATCAGAAGGCCCACAGCCTTTAGTGGAATAGCATGCTCCTCTGAGAAAGGGAGCATCAAAGCACCATGGGGCTGTGGGGTCAGCCCCGGAGTGGCTGGGCAGGGTCTCCATCCAGATCCCATTACACTACCCCAGCCAGGGAGCAGGACAGGCTGGGGAAAGCCCAGCCTTGGGCATCAGGCACATCTCTGGGGATGGGACAGGCTGGGCCAGGATGTCAGCCTGCCGGTGGGGGCTGGCTCAGCTGGGCCCATGGATGGGAAGGCCAGGGCTGTGGGGAGCTGGAGACCAGCCCTGCTGCAGTGGGTTGACATGGGGACCTAGGCCCCAGGCTTGCCCTCAGAGCCCTGCTGAGGAGCTTTGCCACCACCACACACAGAAAAACCCCATCTGGAGAAAATCTATAGAGAGTCACTGCTTCCGCTTCTGGATTTGTAGCCAACCTCATGGTTCCCAAAATGGAGTAAAATCAGATGTGGGTACTGCCTCTCAAAAGTTACTCTTTTGGTAAAGTCTGCAACTATCTAATCCTGTTTAAAAATAAAATGTGTATATATTTAGCAACTTTTCTTAACCTGTGTTTCTTTGTATAACTGCCCTTTCTTCTTGAAAACAAGAGATCTCATACCAGGGCCAAGTAAGCAGGGAGGCTCACAAATTAAATTTCTTTGAATAAATCCAGTGAGGTTCAGAACAGATAAGGTAAAGCCTCAGACTTCCCTGCTTCAATTAAATAAACTCCATTTGCTGTTAATTGATCAGGGATGATACAGTCTTTAATGAAGTTACCAGACTCAACAATGATCTGAGAGCTTTTATTTTATGAAAGTTCAGATGTTTAAATCTCAGAAATTTTAATGAATGTTTTAAGTCATACCTGTCACATAGGAGTGCTTCTCTGTTTCATTAAATGTTCTGAACACCAGGCACTGCCAAACACTCCAGATCTGGGCCACAGTTGCCTTTCTGAGCTTGCTGTCTCCCAGGTAGTCTCTTACTCCCATCTTTTCTTTGTGAACCAGGATAAATGTGCCTAGAAACTAAGAGACCTTGTTATTAGCAGTACATAGAGAACAGCAGTGGGACTAAATTGCATACTTGAACCACCTCTGCTGGTGCTTTGGGTTAGTGGAGTTCTTCACATCTGGGTTAGTACTTCACCTAGTTCAGCTTTAATTGAATGCAGAACAACCCCTCTCCTAAAAATGCTGAAAACTTCTATAAAGGTAATAGTTAAGAGATGGTGAATTAATAAAGTATTTTTTATTGAGACCATTTTGAAGATAATCATGTTAAAAAGCAGATAAATTAACATCATCCTGAAAAAAAAATCAATAAAACACTTCTCTGCCATAGGGCCCATCAGGTTACTTTCCAGGGGAAATATGTAAAGAACATATTTAGCAACTTCTCTTCTTTAGTGAAAGTGAATATGTTTAATTTGCCTTTTAACTAGCTTTTAAACAATTTTTTAAATTGCCTTGTGCTGTATCCAGAAAAATCTCTTTCCATTCCTTTGTCAACATGTTCCTGTGTTTAAAAAAGGAGATTAAAGTGTTCATCCTGAACAACTGCAGTAAAAATAGCAATGAAGCATTCAGGTTTCCCAGAGGTGGGATTATATATAAGTTTAAAGTTAAACATTTCAAATTTCTTTGCACAACATAGGCCATTACTAGAATAGTATCTGCTTTGCTTCATTTCCTAAACTTTTAACTTTTAAAATAATTTTATTTCAGTGAAGAAAAAATCTACGAATGTCCAGACTATGGAATGTCAGGTCCCAATTCCTGCTACTTTGATAAAAACCACACTAATCCCTGGACAACATATAATATCACTGTAATGGCAACGAATGAGATTGGAAGTAACAGCTCAGATCCTCAGTATGTGGATGTGACCTCCATAGGTAAAAAGAGAAGAATGAAATGGAAAAAAAAACTAGTTGGAGATGTATGTGGTTTTTAATCCCAAAACAAGTAGTGGTGAAAGATTTCTTTCCTCATGATGTGAAACTTGCTATGGAGGAGTGTTTGTGTTCATATGATCTAAAATATGCATCTTTAATTTATGTGAAAACTGCATTTAATTTATAAATCAAGTAACTACTTATTTTATTGTTCTTCTAACTTAAGCTGAAAAATTGGCTCCAGTTTCTAGTTATCTCCAGTTTTTCAATTAGACTTAATGACAGTTTCATAGCACTAAAGTTTCAAATCAGTTTGAGCTACTTAAATTTTCCAAATGTGAACATCTTCTGGCTGCTGGCATTGCAGACTTGGGAGGGTAAAAATAACTGAATAAGTACCCTGTGGGCTTTTTGTAGTATTTCATATACCTAACTCCGTTCTGCTTTCTGCATACACATAATCTACACATTGTGGTGATAAATATACTTAATATTTTTAACTGTGAAATATCTGACATTTTAGTTTTCCAAAAGTGGCCTAGCAAAATTATGATTTGTCTTTCCTTAGACTCACAAATTCAGAATAAAGTCTAAGATATGTTGATCCTGTGGTAAATCACTAGCCAGTTAATCATTATTAGGGATAAAAGAAAAATGCTATTGTACTATTGCCTTACAGAAATTGCTGTGAAGGAAATTATTACAGAAATTATTATGAAGCAATACAAAATTGTAAAGGAGGTGCCTTTTCTGAGAGAAAATTAAATCATTAATGGCAAACTTCTCATTTGTACAGTTCAGCCACATGCTCCTGTGAACCTCTCTCTAGAAACAAAAACATCTGCTAGCACAATGTACCTTCTGGCAAAATGGTCTCCACCTCCATTAGCTGATGTCACCTCTAATTCACGTGTATATCGCTATGAGCTACGACTAAAACCTGAGGAAAAGGAAGAATGGGAGGTAATGGAAATACCGTATAAATGCTCTTTTCAGTGAGTTCTCATGTCTGAATTTAACTGGTATTACAAAAACTTTACTTTCTGCAGGGACAGAAAAATTAATGTAACCAAATCTGATTAAAGAAAGAAATATACTGTAGTGGTTTGTAGAGACAGTGACATTCAAGGTATTTGTATAATTGTCCTAATGTCATATAGTCAAATATATATTTATATGGTCAACTGATAAAATATTTAACTGTAATTTTCATCAACGTGGCTGTTCCCAAGTCTCACAGTAAGAGACTGCTCAATTCTTACAGTTTAAACCAAATCAAGATCAAAGCAGTTTATTGATTCGTTAAGATGTAACTGAGAAGCAATCAGTTAACTATGTAATCAAGGTCAGTATCAGCAACACAACAGATAGATCACAATACTGGGCACTTAAAACGTTAATAGACACCCACAAATTTGTAAACACACTACTATAACTACTTTCAGAAATATGCTATATACAGAAATTCCCCTCTCACAGGAAGGATAGGTTACAAGCACATCCTACCATCATGGAAGTACAAACTCCCCTATTTAAACCCATTTCTGCAGGAGACATGGATGCTTTAACATAACGTGAGCCCACATACCTTCTTGCAATCTACTTAGACTGATATGAGTGAGAAAGCACCCACATGGTCATATGCAAAGGCCTAGGTGTGTGTTCCTGCCTGCTGCAGCCCATGCTGTCTGCAGTGCAGCTACTCAGCATCAAAGAGGGAGGCTGCTCTGTCTGGCCCAGGCTGAGGTCATGATGCTGGCAGAGCAGCTTCTGATTAACATCAGACTTTAGGTACCAATTAAGTTTTCAGTCTTCCCCCATTATTACAAATATTCCTGCTTTTTTAATACTGCTTTTCAGGCAGACCTGTTTTGTTTCAGATGTCTCTCAGTTATTCTCCAAATATTATTTAAGTGGGCTGAGAGTCATCATCATCATCCTCTTCAACATGATCAGCTGGAGGCAACCCCCTTCTCAGAAAGTTTGGTGTGTCCCGTGCACACGCTATTTCCATTGACATTCCCAGCTGTTGCCATTTGTCTCAGAGTGGGCCACAGTACTCCCACAGCTACAATACCAGGATAAAATACCTTTATTAAAGTCATAGTCAGATGGCCTCAGTACTACCTAAGTTGCTGGTGCCTTAATGATGGAGAAAGCTATGAGTCTTGAAATACTTCTGAAAGAGATTCAAAGGGCCTATGGAAGGCACTTAATAATCAGCACTAAAACTAGCACTAAGAAGCACTACACAGAGAGTTTATTTGTAAGTTGGACTAACTACAGTGTTCCTTGTGTTGTGGATCTGATGGAGTACTAACTTATAGGAAGTTTGCAATTAAATGTGTTCTCTAATATCAGAATCTCAGTGTCACTGAAGTGAGTTTTTCGGTTAAGTCACTACCTTTGCTTCTTTGTAATTCACATCTTATAAAATATCCAGCTGAAAATTTGCCTCTCATAGGTCAGTGACAAAAGCCTGCTCCTTTATGCTTTACTTGTTAAAATGGTCCAATTCTTTATTATTTTTCCAGTCCATTTTCTTTTCCAGACAGTATCTGTTGGAGTACAGACACAGTACAAAGTGAATAGGTTACAAGCTGGGGTGAAATACGTTGTTCAGGTCCGTTGTGTGCTAGACACTGGAGAATGGAGTGAGTGGAGCTCTGAAAGACACATTCATATCCCCAATGGTGAGTGGATGATAGCTGTTCTGTTGGTTTTAAATTCTAGCCAGTTCAGTGTCATTAAAGGTGCCTAAGTGGCAGCTTTGAAAACCCAGTTCCTCACACAAATACTTCGTACTGCTAGAGGAACAGGTTAGTGCATCTTCTGACACTTTGTGTCTCCTGTTAATCCACTCAAGATCCTCTGCTGAAACTAGCTATGACAAACAGGCTGGGATTTACTAAGAAGTCACTTCTGATACAGATGTCCCCAATAATTTATCATTCCTGTCCCTCTATTTAAAAACCATGTTGATTTCATCTGTATCTGTAGGTATGAGGTAACGGTACTTTTGTAAGAATCGTTCATTTGTTCATTAGTAACTGGACCAAAAGCATTGCCATGTCTAACAGCATTACGCTAGCAGATACTATCACATGGAAATAATTATGTGTTTTGTTGGGTTTGAGTGGACACATGAAATATGCAGACATCATCTCTTGTTGTCAGACACTTTAGCGAGGTTGTCTCAAATCTTCTGTCACTAGTTGTATTATTCATTATTTGACACGGAGATTGCTAAGTACTGTTAATAGAAAAAATATTTTTAAATGCCCCATTTTCAGATCTGCCTTACGCAATTAGAAATTTGGAAAATCAATGTCCCTACTCTAAGTAGTAGAAAATATATATTATTGATGCAATGGGACCATATTTTGCCACAAACACGTAACTGCAAAAGTTTCAATCACATCAAGTTTTTAACTAGCACCATCCTATTCAAAATTTAAGTATATTCCTCTGCCCTACTCTAAGTGCTTTGCTTGAGTCTCTGAAAACATCATCAGGAATGCGAATCATTATATTTTTATTGGCAGCAATCAGGCAAGTAGCCTGAGTACTGAACATAATGTCACTTTACAAGGAAATATGAGAGTTGCTTCTTTATATCTTTGGAGTCATCTCTATTCAGAAGAGAATTACTGACAAGGAGATAAACAAATGGGCAAACACCATGGTTCCTCATTTTTTTCCTGTAAAAGCCAAAACAAATGACAGCATATTTTTTAAACAATCAGAAGCCTCTTAAAACACATTTTTTGAAGAAAAAAAAAAAAGGTGGTTTATTTCGAAAATAGATTGGATAGCAGGGTGTATTTTAGATAATGTTCTAGAACCTGCTATGACAATATTTGAGCACCCCTTATCAGATTTGGGGGCAAAGAAAAGCCACAGTCAGGGAACTAAAACATAGTTCCTCAGAATAGCTGCAATGGGGAAGGATCTTGAATCCAGGTCAAAGTAACAGCCTGCTGCCCTAACCACTGAACCATCCTTCCTATGCTGATATGAAGCAAAATACTTTCTTTCCTCATAGGAAAAAAAATACTTTCCTGTGCTCTGCTTGACATTGCTTTATGAATTCAGAGCTGACCTAATGCATTAAACTTACTAATTGGTTCATTTCTTTATCTCTGACAGGAGAGTCACCTCCTGAAAAGCCTACAATAATAAAATGCCGTTCTCCAGAAAAGGAAACATTTACTTGTTGGTGGAAACCTGGTTCAGATGGAGGACATCCTACTAACTACACTTTGCTTTACAGCAAAGAAGGGTAATAACCTGTGTATTATTCAATATTTTATTGGAAGGACCTGGAAAATAAATCGTGATTGGTTTTGCATGTAGCAGATGTCATTTGCCATGTCATGTGGTTTTATCCAGGTGACATATTCTGGAATAGCACTAGCAGAAATGTATTTAAGGTTGAAATAGTATCTCTTTATCATGTCAGGGTTTTTTGAGGAACAGATCATGAAAGACCAAACTAGATTCTGAAAGCATATTAATCGAATATGCAGAACTCATGTAAGTGTGAAATGAACATTGGAAATACTCAGTTTTTAATAGATGGGTTAGAAGGCTTCAACCGTCACCTCTGCTGGCTCTCTGGAACCTGGAAAGGCTATGCAGTGAACAATGGCATTCAGAAAAGTAAGAGCTGCACTCTACTAGCACAATGCTGCATCTACAGCAGCCTAAATTCTTCAGGCTTTGTAGTCTTTATTTCAGAAGAAAAATGCTTACTACGGTCTCTGGAATTGTCCAATGACTCTTTAGTCTGAAAGTAGTTTTCTGATTTTCTTCACATTGCCAGGCATGAAAAATCTGATCTGACCCTAAATTATTCTGAACTACTAGTAATCAGTCAGGTGTTTTTGTCTGTGTAACCTAATCACCGTGATTCTCTCATTTCAGAGAAGAGCGAGTTTATGAATGTCCAGATTACAAAACTGCAGGCCCCAATTCATGCTACTTCGATAAAAAGCACACCTCTTTCTGGACCATATACAATATAACTGTGAAGGCAACTAATGAAATTGGAAGTAATGTCTCTGATCCTCTTTATGTGGATGTGACTTACATAGGTAAGAGATGATAGAAAGTATTTTCTGTGAAACCAAGTAATTCAAAATTATGAGTTTTGACACAAGAATTTTAATTCCAGCTCTTCTCATATATAGTATTATAGCCAAGTTAAGAACATATAAGAACAGATAAGATCTTTTCTGGTATAATAAGAAATCAGTATTCATCCCTTTACAATTTTAGTTTTGAAGAAAGCCTAAAAATGCTAAAAGCTTTGAAACAGCATTTAGATAACCATTTATTGGTTTTCCATATTCCTTTCAAGCCCTAAGAAACATCATTCAGCTAAAATCTTTTTCCATTCTACCAGCAACTGAGATAAAATTTATCTTTTAACTAATGCTTAAATTTTATTACCTGAAAGTAGTTTCCAGACCCAAGAGAAGCTGAACTACTGCTTTTTGTAGCAGTGTACTGATAATCTCTTTTCTCAGACTTTTTCTACAGAGTGACTGTGGACAAGTATTTAGATTTTTTTCTAAGGGAATGGAACGTTATCACCAATAACCATCTTGTAAGGATCTGGCTGTCAGGAGTCTGGAAACTGGAAAAGGGCTGCTGGAGAAAAGGCTTTACATTTTACCCCCATGCCCTGGCTACTTACTTGATTGCATCAGATAATAGTAAAATATGTACACATTATGCAGAAGCTCTACCTCTGAACTGAGGAAGCTGCAAGTCTGACTGTAGCAGAAACTTGTCTTCCATTTTGGTTTATTTTTGAGATACAGACAGGTCTTTAATATTACTGGTTTATTTTATTTTTAAATATCCTTAGGTATGCATGTTCTGTTTTCTTAATGTAAAAGATGTGGAGGGCACTTTTCATCAGCCACATCTGTGTTTTCAGTATTCCTAAATACATATGCCAAATTTAATAGGATTATGGTAAAACACAACTTTCGTAGCACAGCATTAAATATGCTAACTTTGAAACACAGTTGTGGGAAAAAGCAATAATAAATGGTAATGTAAGAAGAAGTACATCTGATGATAAGTGATTAAGAAAAATCTCAGCATTAACTCAACATATTTACTGTTCTTCAATTTTTTCTTGAAATCTATACATCCATGCTTACTTTATCAGGAAACTCTTGATCCCTGTATGCCAGCACCAATTCTAAATTATTAGACACAATGGAGGTGGCAACTGGCTACTCACGCTATTTTTTATTTCTTCCTAAAATGCAAGGAAAAAAATAATTTAGACTCTTATTTTCAGTTCTTTTATCTTAACAGTACAGACAGATCCTCCTGTTAATGTAACTCTGGAATTAAAAAAGACAGTCAATAGAAAACCATATCTGGTCTTGACATGGTCTCCACCCCCATTGGCTGATGTCAGATCTGGATGGCTTACACTTGATTATGAGTTGCGACTAAAGCCTGAAGAAGCAGAGGAGTGGGAGGTAAGAATGTTGCACATTTTTGCAAGATGATGTTTTCTGATCAAGTAGATTTTGTCAGCCAGGTCCAATGCCTGAATGTAATGAAGCAGGCACACTGAATAGTTCATCATTTTTTGAAAGTCCTTGTGTGATCTATGATTTCCTACTGAGAACAGTGTTATCTCAGATGCTGTTGTGTGGCAGCAGGTGATAAAGTACTTATTTTTAATTGGAGCCATTATATATTAATTGTAATGGCACTACAGTTTAAATGGTTCATTCTCATTTAGTCAGGTTTCTTTTCTGATAATTTTTTTCTCAAAAACAAGCACAGCCTAGATAACAGAAAGCTCAGTGACATGTAAAATTCGTACAAATAGCCATTTGGTGATAGTTGTCATGGCCACATAATGATAATTGTCTATAGCCAAGATCAGCAACTGAAAGACCTGGGAGGCAAATTAAAGACTCCCATTATTGGTATTTGACTGCATCCCCTTCTTGTCTGCTGCAGTACTTCGCAGCCATCTCTGTATCTCCTTCCTTCCCCCGCGACTGCACTTCCCAGCCCGATGGCCATTGCAAGATCCACTTCTTACTACCCCATGCAGTTCCATCAGCTCCACATTCCTTCTTTTCTCTCTGTGTTTTCTTTCCCCATCTCTGTTTCTTCCTCCTTCTTCTCCTCTCACCATGGCAGTTCCTACCACTCCCACAGTTCCTCCATATTTGCCATATTATCATTATGAGTGTTTTGTAGTAGTTTAATTTGCATAGTATACCAGAGCCAGATCTCATTCCCACTGAATTGTGTCAGAAAGCTGAACTATAGAAATAAAATAAATGTGCTGTTACTCAATGCCTGCATGACAATTATTGGGAAGCTATCCATATTCATTCTATATTCCCAACTTGGTTATCCAGATTTAAACCCAGCTGTAATTTTCATAGAAATATGTCTCAATTTTATATGCATTTTATGATTTTTATTTAATTTCCAGACTATTTTTGTTGGACAGCAAACACATTATAAAATGTTTAGTTTAAATCCTGGAAAGAAGTACATTGTGCAGATTCACTGCAAACCAGACCACCATGGATCATGGAGTGAATGGAGCTTAGAAAAGTATATTCAGATCCCTACTGGTGAGTGGCTCGGCCTCCCTTCAGTAATTGTGATTACATGGGAGTTCATACAGTACTTCTGTCAGCTGTTTGTAGCACCCATACAGATTGACATCCCGTGGTTTCCCTAGAACAGGCAAGAGCATCACTGCTAAGGTAACTGAATTCTCAGCATCCCTGCACCATATGCAGTTAGCTTTCCCCTGCATTACTTTTTGGAGTTAAGAAGGTGAATACATTTCTGTACTTATTTGAACTATGTCCTTTCTAGTTATCGCCTCATTTTTCCTCATGATGGTAGTTTTTAATTAAAAGAGTACTGGTAACTTCTTTAGAACTGCTACATAGACAACAAAGAGTGACTGCCTTCAGACAGTAACAGTTCTTCATTACTCTTTATCTGGAATGAACTTGAAATATACACCTCAGTTTAAAAAGTGGCATCTTACAATAGAAATCCTTAAAAATATCTAGTCCTAAATCATTTAACCCACCATTTAATTAATGATGTGTATTGACAATGAAATTATTACAGTATTGGCATAATTGGATTTGAACCCCATTGCTATAGCCGGCTGTGACAGAATTTCCCTCTTCATGCATTTTTGTATCATTTTTCAAAGTTTATTTCCTGCACAGTGTCATTAATATTTATTATCAGATATGACAATGATTTTTGAGATCCATCTATGCTGGTAAAGGCCTCTAGATTCAATACCAAATTTGACAGTTTAGACCAATTTTTTAAATTAATTTGAGACTTTTTTGCGTGTTGACTATGCATATGCTAGAAATGCATCCTTAAATAATTGTTTGTTTCCTAGACTTTAGAATAAAAGATATGGTTGTGTGGATCATCGTCGGTGTCTTGTCATCTCTTATATGTTTAGTCATGAGCTGGACAATGGTTTTGAAAGGGTACAGGTAAGTCACCAACTTCACAACTGCATGGAGTTGAAAATCTCAACAAACTTTTCAAAAACAGACTTGTAATATTGATTCAATTTCCTATAGATTTTGTGTTCTCTTATAAAGTACAAGCTACAGGTATTCACAACTGATAAGGAGGTATTCTTTTATTCAGGGATACCAGACTAAACTCTCAGTTGATAAAGACATATCTCTGTTAGATCTGACCATCTTGGTTAGCCTCATAAATATTAATCAAACATCATCTGGAGTATCCCTGTTGCTGTAGAAGACACACCTTTTGTTTTTGCCCTAATTCTCTGCAGGAAACAAGTTTATATTATGAGCTTCTGTTTCTGTCCACCTATCTGTCAATTCCCCAAATAATTTATTAGAACACTGGCTAATTTCTATCAAATCTGAAAGAGAAAGTCATCACAAACATTATCACTTTCGTACAAGTCTTTCAAAAAATACTAGGTGAGTAGAAGAAAGAGATAGAAACTGTTGATGGAAAAGCCATCAGAAGTCATTCATCATAAATCCTGTTTACTAGTAGTCAGCTAAGAGTCAAATATGTACATGCAGGCCCACTAGTGCTCCCAAACTGTGCCCCACATAGCTATTTCTTGTCCAGTGATGAAGTTACAGTGATATTAGAGAACTGGACTAGAACTACACTAGCATTGTTACACTTCTGGTTGAATAACTTCTATACTGTTCTCTTTCTTACAAATACATCTAAGGGTAACTTATGAACTCTAACTGGATTTGCAAAAAAACTGGCTCAAGGGGTAGACAGGTCTAACAGGGAGGCATCAGATACGGGAGAAGTGTTTCAAATGTCAGTCATATTCCAAGGAAACTGGAGAACAAGTAGATAGGGCACATATTTACACAATGTGTGTTTGTTCTGTTTTTCAGAATGATAGCCTTTATCCTACCACCAGTTCCGGGACCGAAGATAAAAGGCATAGATACACATCTGTTAGAGGTGCGTACCACTAGTAACAAATAATACACAATTACTTTTCCAAACTATTTACTAGCAAACACAATTACCATAATAAAGTATAAAACAGCTTCAACTAATTGACACTTTCAGACTGATTGTGTGGATGGTATGTGTGAAACAGAGATTTGCCTTGCACTAGGAGAGTGTTTGGGAACAGGCTGTGTTATCTTCCCAATAGTTCTTGTGGGAGCTGGTCTCCACAGTCTGTTGCCATGCAGAGTAGACAGTACATAGCTGCTCTATCATTCTGCTCCATTTCCTTCTTGTTAAAGCCATTGGACCTGTACCTGCCAAAAGCTCCCTAGTCATCCCATTTTAGAAATCTGAATTCTGGGATTGTGTCTCCCCACTGAGGGAACTGAAGAAATTTTCTTCCGTTCTTCCACTAATTTCTGCAGCAGTAGAAATCCGGTTTAGGTCTAGTGATATGACTATTAAAGTATTTGTATATTAAATATGTAGAATGTTTACAAGTGTTCTAATCAGACAGACCCTAAAGTCAACAGTGAAAAAATATGTCTTATTTATTATGCCATTAGACAGGAAAATCTGAAGAATTATTGAGTGCTCTCGGTTGCCATGGTTTCCCTCCAACATCAGACTGTGAAGAACTACTGATAGAATATCTGGAGGTAGAGGACAGTGAAGATCAGCAACTCATGCCAAGCCATGACAATGGTCATCCCAGTAAAAATGCAAAAATGATAGCCAAGGAAACAGACAGTGACTCAGGCCGAGGAAGCTGTGATAGCCCTTCTCTGCTTTCTGAGAAGTGCAGGGAGTCCCGTGCCATTCTATCAACGCTTCAAACCCAAGACGTAAGAGATGTTCAAGAAAATAATGGAGGAAGGCACTGGGAAACTCAGTGTATAGCCTCAGAACAGAAAATACTCCTTTTTAACAATGAGAATACAAAATCGCCCATATGGCCTGCAGCTCAGTTACCTGATAATCAGCCTCCTATGTTTGCCTACCACAGTACTGTAGATGCACATAAGATAACACTGTGTACCATAGATGTGAACATTGCACCAGTTTTGGTGGAAAATGAAGAACAGCATCAGCCACAATATCCTATCACTGAAATTGTCCACGACAACATGGAAAAGCACAGAGAGATGGAGAATTTGTATTCCAAAACTGACCAAACCACAGTGCAGGTCAAACAAAACAGACCTAATGACAAGTCACCTTTTTTGAAGCCTAAACTAATGGATTATGTAGAAGTTCACAAAGTCAGACAAGATGAGGTTCCAGCAGTATTACTGAAACATAAAGAAAATAGTGGAAAAATTGAAAAATACACTGTTCCAGGAACCAGCAAAGAATATACCAAGGTCTCAACTGTTGTGGACCATAATATTCTGTTATTAATGCCAGATTCACGCATCCAGCACATATCTGTGTCTCAAGAACCTGCAGTGGAAACGTCTCAGAACCTTCAGCAAGGTCAAGCTGAGAAAAATATGAGCTACTGTCTGACAGTTCCAAGCGAGTGCAGAAGAGAGACCAGTGCATCAGAGTACATGGACCCATCTTCCTTTATACCCGCCTTTAAATAAGTACTAGTTAGTACAGTACATGCTTAATAGTTACGTACTGTGAAACCGCACCACTTAGCAAACAGTTCCTGAAAACAGCCCAGCCTCCTGTGTGTATTATACAGAAAATAAACTGTGGGTTGAGGTAGTAATCATGGAAGCAAACAGTGGATCATTAACATGTTTCTGACACAGGGAAATGGGGAAACTGATACTATCTGCCATTAAAAGTACATTACAAACAAATTATTCAGCGCTGCAGATCCTCAATTAGTTGATTAAACCTGCAGATTCAACAAAGATTAAAATTCTTGTGGGTCAGTCAGTACACGATAGTGATCTAAGCAGTTCCTAAATCAGATAAATCACTGCACAACAGCATTCTGATCTACAATGTCTTTTTTTCTGAATATATTCTAACACTTCATATTTTTTCTCAACCCTTTAAAAAAGGAGCTCTTATATGTAACAAATCATACATAAAAGAGAATACATCCAAAACATTACAGTTAAATAATAAATTCTTCTAAATATTGTCATTTTGTTTCAGTGTGACAGAAAACCTTGCAACCCATTCATATGCTAGTCAAATCAAACCAAACACAAAAAGAATAGCAGGACAATATCTGATATACTGCCTTACTGTATATAATAAACAATTCCACTTTAGTACAAGCCCATGTGCTTAACAATGTATTTTAAAGGCTATTTTTCTATTACAAAAAAAAAAAGCAAAATAAAGTATTTTTTAATTTCCCAATGCTATTTAGCTACTTAGAAGCTTTTCTGTTCTGCTGAGACAGCAGTAGCAAGTAAAGCTACCATTTCTATACAAAGCATAAAATTAAACTTTATACTAATTAAAAAGATGAAGTAATTTTTAAACTGTATTTCTAATATATTGCAGATATATTACAATTTGAATTGTAAATTATTTATTGCACATGTTTTTTATCACCTCTAATGATAAAATGAAAATAGATTCTAGGTTTTGAGAGCAAAGCATCTTTCCCACTGAATTTCTACTCTGATGCTAGTCATGAATGGAATGGTGTTCTCCTGCATCCTTAGACTTTGCACTTTTCTCTGAGACTGGAAGGAAAGTTTGAAGTGGGATTTTTCCTAATGAACTTACCAATAATAATTATGGAATACAGCCTCCAAAGTAAAAGACACAAAGCATGAAATCTGAGTCAGAGCTCTGCTAAAATAGTGGTGAGAATGAGGAAAGGAGTCCATGTACATAGGATAGACAAATGTCCCTGGAACAGCAGTGGGAACAGTGAGGATTCCTCACATCCCATGTAACAAAAGGCAGAATCAAAATTATACTGGAATGGCTCTGAACTTACTGTGGTCCTTCCTTCTTGAAACAAAAGTTTAATTTACTCCAGGAAAGTGTGACCAAGTGATGACTGATTAAAACTGGGCCAAGTATTTAGCCAGTATTGCTAGCTTCAGGGGAAACTGGAAATGTAAGGTAAGGGAAACTGTACTCTATGCATCAAGGAAAGTGTATTACTATAGATGAGCTCTCTTCTGTTTCTGTCCTTCCTTTAAATTTCTTCAGCTTTTCATGTTTTTGTGCACTGAGCCAGCCTTCCTGCAGTATTGGGTAACCTGCTGCAGAGCCAGCCAAAAGAGACTTTCACATTTTGAGGGTCATAGAAGGCCACACCTAATTTGGCAAACAAGCTTCTCATCTTTTACCTTCATGACACAGAACCACTCAAGTACAGATCAGCCAAGCTGTCTAGCCCTTCCACTGGCAGGACTTCAGAATTTACCTAATTATCTGTGTGTCTGTAAACATATGTGTTAGTGTATACCAACATTAATTTAGGCGTCAAATTTAGAGACAGTGGCCTCTCTACAAGCAACATACTGCCCACTTCCAGAGGTTGATCAGAGCAGTCTGGATGCTCTGCTGAATGTATAGGGAGGTGTCTTAGATTCTTAGTTCAGACACTTATTTATCACTTGAAAACATTAGATGGCTACTCCAGAGAGCAGCCAAACTTATAATTTTGTTTAGTTATAGTTAACAGGATAATTTTACTGTAGCATTTGTAGTATATCTTGCAAATTTTCTGGGGATATTAAAAGTACTACAAAGAAACTTTATCAGCTCTATCAGTCAAGACTGGAATGATTTGCAGGGCAGCAATTTGTGTGTGTGCATGTACGTATGTAAGACAATAATATACTCTTTCTGACAGTGCTTCATTTACACTTCAGTTTTCTGACTGAATCTGACAGAGCTGATCCAGATCAGCCACATTCTCTTTCCTTACAGATAGCCATATCTGAGCCAAGCTGTTGTTTTTTCTCCTAATGCTGTGCATAAAGACATGCTGCTACAGGCCTTCCGTGGTGCATCTGGTGATGCAAAGAGGCTATAGAATCTTATCAAACCACAGCATAAAGATTTTCCACATGTTGTGGATTTCTTAGTGTAAACCCAGGTGACTATATGATGTTACAAACCGAAGAAAGCAGGGGATAAGGTGTCAGCAGCAGGCTGTTGCTGTCATATCGGTTACGTTGGACCAGAGGCAGACACAACTTTTAGCAGATTATTCATCCTGCCTAACTGTAGGTATCTATATGTGTACCTCCAGTAATGCACACAGAAAGAGAACTGAGTAGAACAGTTTCTATGCTTTGCCATAAATTGGTACTGAAGGTGCAAAATAACTGTAACCTAAATTAGATTGTGAGGTATAGATTCTCTCCCACCTTTGCTGATGAATATCTCAGTGTGCCAGATCATTGTGGCTTTCTGTGAAAAAGGAAGTTCAGACAGAGTAGAAAAGGTGCATTTGCCCATTGCTCTGACGTAGCTAGGCTTTTTGAGGGATTTGCTAGCTAAGTACAATTTGAACACTAATTTCATGACTATCTTATTCTGTAAGCTGAACAGATATGCAGGTTGATTATTTTTCCCTTGGATTTGTTTTTATTTTCCAAAACACCTTGTTACTCCCAAGGTGGGAGCAACACCTTCTGAAAGTGGCCTTTAACATCTGGAAGTATGTTAAGAAGAGAATAAACTAGTGTTCTGTAAAATCGGAATAACTTTCAGCTAAGTGTGTGGGCCTTTGGATGTTCAAATATTTCATTCCTTCTGTTTGCAACAATATTTTTGCTTGCAGCTCTTTAAGGTATAGCTTTTTATTAGGAAATAGATGAGATTTTGCAGCAGTTGCACAAAGTTGATTGTTGTAAAATTACAACACACCAGTGGGGATTAACAGGCTCTTAACACCTCCTTTGATATAGAGAGGGGTGCAGTATGTAACAGAAGTTACACCTAGGAAAGGGAATTGACCCTCTTAACTCTTGCACCATTAATTTCTCACTTTGCATAATTATTTGAAAATTTTGAACAATGTTTTCAATGTCAAATTTATGCACGCATCACTTAGAGTATGAATTACTTTTTAGTAGCATAAAAGCCCTAAAAGGAAGCATGAAGACTCTTCAGAAATAATTAATTTTATAAAATTAATAACATTTAAAATATACATTTTTAATTCATTACCTTAACTTTATACTTGGACTAATATTGTTAACAGTTTTTCTTCAGTATTGACAAATATGACTCATCTCAAATTTTCTAATTAGGCTTTTTTCTTTAGCAAAGACATATTTGATGTACAATTTTAGTATTTCATTGTAATATTTGTGACTTTTAAAGAAATACAATTTACTGAAGTAGGACATGTGCTCCCAAAACTCACGGTCACATAAAACACAGGCTTGTAGAATGGTCTTGATGATACTATGTAACTGAAAACATTATTCAATAAAAATTCAATAAGTTGATCTTATATAATACTAGCTAGAGGATATGTGTGTTTATGGAACAAACTGTAAAACAAATATGTAATGATAACTGATTTATGTTAAAGCAGTGAATTCTGTGGCATATCTGTTTATGTGTCTATGTTTAATGGCTCGAAATATGCAGTTGCTTTCAATGTTGTTGAAGTATTTAAAGTGTAGTAACAGCAGGTGTTCAAAATGAATAAGTAGAATTTTTTTGTGATCTCTGAAGCATTGTATACATGGGGTTCACATCATGAAGTCTATAAATGTATTTCAGAGTTTTTCATTAATTGTGAACAATTGAAGGTGTTGTGCAAGGATACCAAAGTCATCTAAGCCAGTTGTTAGATATTACTCGTCTTCTACAAAGCCATAAAGACAAATGAAATTAAAAAGTGTCGTGAGATCAAGCATTGTATTCTCAAAGAATTGCTACCTCAGATTATTTTTTGCTCCCTTTAAAAAGGCAGAAAATATTTTACTTTGTGTGTCAAATTGTGAATAATTCTATCAAGATTTTAAAAATATTATTCATAATGTTCAAATTATTTTTGTTAACTAACAGCTAGTCATGCTTGTCAGTGTAGAAACATCACTTGTGTTGCACTGGTATTACTAGGGTGGGATGTTTGAGATGTGTAACATAATTATATGTTTTTAATATGAAAAAATAAGAGAAATTTCTATCTTGTTGGGAAAGCCATACTGACCAGGTTGGCAGCCAAGCATGAGTCCTTTTCCTGAGCTGAAAAGTTTTTTGCCACTGCCTGTCAGCCGAGATTGTTAGTGCTGAATGAGCTGAGTTGACAAGAGATGCTCTGATTCTGAATCTCAGCAATGGAACTGAGCAATTATCAGTAGTTCCTATTTATTGTAGAATCCATCCCTAAATGAGTGAAAATGGAGACTAGCCCTGCTGTCAACTATCTCAAACCCTCATACTAAATACAGACTCCTGTGGGTGTGGAAAGGTGGACGGAATTAAATTAATTGGAAGAGTCTTGTGGCCCTGCCTTGAAAGCCATTTTAAAACAAATAAGGGAATTCCTTAATTTTTCCTGTGTATGTCAAGCAGGAGATTAAAGATAAATGGACTACATAAATACATAGTATATGGGGATATAAAGTGAGCTTAGTGATTGGAAAAGGGACACAGTTGCAGAATGGAAGAGGAGTACAGTCACTACAGGATGGTATATAGGTAGGTCATCAGAGAAACTGGGAGGATAAACATGCACTGAGAGGGAGGGAGAACAGAAAATGGAAGCAAAAGAATCAAATATTATAGTAGGTAGGGGGAAAAAGGGAACTAGTAGAAGAAGAGTGATGAGTTTCAGAGGAAAAAAAAAAAGGAAGATAAGAAAATACTTTTATATCAAAGTGGGGATATGCACAGCTACTTGAGATAGTCCACAAAAGTAATAAAACCTTTTTAAATGCTAAAGAGTTGGCAAAACACTGAAATCGGCTACTATGGATCTATGATTATATACGAGCAGAAAAAGTCCTATACGTGAGAAGTGGTCATTCAGTTCTATCAGTTACAGGATTTTCTTCCATGGATCTAACATTGGTCCCAGGCAAACAGAATATTTAAAGAGGTAGATCCGTCAAGTCATCTGCTGTTGTATTTTCTACATTCCTAAGGAAAAAATCCAGAGAAATGAAGTGTACCACATTGTTTTTAAAAGCAACCTTCAATTTTCAGACAGATCTACAGATGAGATGTATCTGTCTATTTACATTGCCTCACACATAAGCCTATCATTCTTAAGCATTCTTCTATTTTTTATTTATTAAAGAAAATGTAAGGACCTGGAAGCTCCAAGAGAAAAAGTACTTTGGGGATACGGCTAAATAGTCTGTTAGAATTTCTGGGGATTGTTTAGTTTGTACCTGCGACAATGTATCTGTTAACGTTTTCCTTAATCAGAAAGTCCCTGTCTTGGTGATAAATGTAGAAAATTACCAAATCAGGCTTAAAATATAGCTCTCCCATTTAAGCTAAGTTTTTAAGATAGAATAGTTTATCTCTCAGAAGTACTTAGAAAAATACATTAATTACTTGGCTTAAGAGGTTGGTGCATAGAGCAGTTAGATATAAGAAAGTCCTCTTTTACATCTTCCTCTTTTTATTTCTGGAAGGTTTAACATCCTTTTCTACTTTGTTATCCTGCTTGTCTTGGACCTTGTCCTTATTTAACCTTGTTTTTTGGGACAATGCTGCTTTTGGGTCTGTTTTTGTGAGCTGCTGAGTACGTTCACCTCATTTTGACATCTGTAAAAGTGGAAAGATTTCATTCCAATTCCTACAAAAACTGGAATGGTTAGTTTTACAGACATGTAGCCCTGAGTAGAATTTTTACAGGATGCTGTCCACTTGTAGAACAAACCACTTCAGTAGGACAGGAAATTATATATGTCCGGGAAGAGGCAGATTTTTCTACATGTGGAATACATGCAGAAATATAATGATGTCAAATCATTTTTTCTTAATATTCATAATGCTGTAGACTACTTGTTATTCTCTTTCCTGTGTCCTTCATTCCAAAAGGAAGAGGAAACTACTGCTCTGCTACACTCAGAAAGAGCTCCTGGGCTGCATTAGTGGCCTACTTTCCAGCACAGAAAGAGATGATCCAGTATTTAAAGCAAACTTACTGCCATTTGTATAAATCATTTCATTGCTAGCCTTGCAATACAAGCTACGCATTTTTTCCATTACAGTTTCAGAATTTGCATGCAATCTGGAACATCCAAGGCGTCATAGTGTCATTACTGTAGCAACAGAATGACTTGAAGCACAATTATTCTATGAACCAGATCCAAATGTTTTGTAAATTTCTAAAATTTAAGAAATTACAGAAAGTAGTTTTCATATGCAGTATGTACATCGGTTGGAGAATACTCGTATAAAAATAGTTGCTCAGGAATTCTTCATTGTTTCTAAGTGTATTTGAAGGAAAATGCTTTAAAATGTATTTTTTTAAGTTCCTAATATTGAAAATGCTAGCTTTAATAAAATCTGTTTGCGATTTCACTCATAAGATCAATATTGTTACTGAACTCTGTAGCTTTCTGATGGACTTTTCAATCTTTTGGCATTGTAAAATCTCTTTGCAATGGTGTTGCATTTCAATTTAATAAAAGGTCTTGAATAAAATTCACAAATTCTAGTTTGTCCATGAAATGTAAAAATTCTAGTACAGAACATGTAACAAGAGAAAGGAAAAGCCAGTCATACTGGACAGTCTGTAGGACAGCCTCCCACTGTTCTGCATATAGAAAGCCCCATGATAAATCTGTTTAATCCACTTTGCATGCACTGAGCAAGTGAAACAGTTAACACAGATGGGTTATGGACCAGGTCACAACTTTTATACTATGCTACTTTATGGCTCTTTGCATTGATGAAAATAATCACTGAAATTCAGGGATTTCAAGTTAGTAAAGTTCGATTGAGAAAGGTTGAGCATTTGGCAGTACTAAGGTATGTAAGCACTGCCCTGGTTAGTTGAAAGTACGAATCTCTGAGCCATAGAATCATAGAATGTCCTAAGTTGGAAGTGATCCACAGGAATCATCGGGTCCAACTCCTGTCCCTGTACACAACAACCCCACAGTTCACACCATGTGTCTGAGGGTGTTGTCCAGTCTCTTCTTGAACACTGTCAGGTTTGGAGCTGTGACACCCCCCTGGGGAGCCTGTTCCAGTGCTCCAGCACCCTCTGGGGGAAGAACCTTTTCCTAATGTCCAACCTAAACCTCCCCTGGCACATCTTCCTGCCATTACATCAGGTTCTGTGAGGACCCATTGCAGAAAGAGCAGGCAGTTTTCCTGCAAAACTGGGGCTGCCCCTCAGGGTACGTGACATAGGCAGCCTTAGAAACACCTATGGTCACCAAAATCATTGTGAAATATCTTTCACTGGCAATTGTGACTAGTTACAGCATGTGACTAGTTACAGTGTATGCCAAGTACCATTCTATGGAACGCCACCACAGTTCTTTTTGTATTATGAGGAACTGAAAGATAATTGAGGAGGGCAAGAGAGAGCTTCACACACTTTTCCCATCATTGTAGGAGGTTGTGCTAGAACTGTCTTCGAGGAAGAAAAAATAAATGGGTCATCAATTATCCCTCTCGTAACCTCTTTCAGTTTCTCTTCACCCACCTGGCTGTGTTTAAAAGATAAAACCTCCTTCTGATTTGCTTTTTTTTTTTTCTCCTGATGTGGCTTTGCATGGCTGCTCTGCCTCACATACAGCCTGTCGTGCCCCCCTTGGGAGCACATCAGTCACCATTCCATAAGGACAAAACATGCTCCTCCACAGCCACTTCTTTACTTGGCACACGGCCAAACTTCACCAGAAAACAGCTCAAGGTGGGACAGAATTGGGTTACAACAAAGCTAACCTGCCAGCGCCAGGATACGGCAGTAGGCACCTGTCACAGTCCATTCGGTGGAGTTGTGATGGTTCGTTTACCTTGATCTCGAAGCGCAAAATTAAGGCGACAAAATGCCAAGGGGTTCTAATTCAGTCAAAGAGTGTAACTTCATTACTTTCCCCATGAAGGGGCACGCAATAGAGAAAGTTGAGAAAAGGGAAAGAAAAAACGGAGGAAAGAGGATTATAGCTACCGTCATGGGTCCAAAGGCGTCCCTATGATGCCAGGTGCCGAACAGCATCCTGCTGGTCCTCCATCATTATCACAGAATCACAGAATGTCAGGGATTGGAAGAGACCTCGAAAGATCTCCTAGTCCAATCCCCCTGCCGGAACAGGAACACCTACATGAGGTTACACAGGAACATGTCCAGGCAGGTTTCAAATGTCTCCAGAGAAGCAGACTCCACAACCTCCCTGGGCAGCCTGTTCCATTGCTCTGGCACCCTCACCGCAAAGAAGATTCTCCTCATATTTAAGTGGAACCTCTTGTGTTCCAATTTGTATCCATTGCCCCTTGTCCTACCATTGGTTGTCACCGAGAAGAGCCTGGCTCCATCCTTGTGACACTCACCCTTTACATATTTATAAACGCTAATGAGGTCACCCCTCAGTCTCCTCCAAGCTAAAGAGACCCAGCTCCCTCAGCCTTCCCCCGTAAGGGGGTCCGTGGTCCTTTGGTGGGGAGATCTCAGCTAGGTTTGGTTAAGAACCATCTTTTATGCCAAGTAACAGCACCTCACACCTCCTCTCTCCCATGGATTGAGGCCAACCTCCACCTTCGTTTCACAATCCAGATTTAACTGTGCAGGTCCAAAAAGTCCCTGCTTCACTTGCCAAAACTTGTCTGCACCTGCACCGCCCCACGTTCAGGGGTCTCTTACCTCCTCCCTCTCATGTCCGCTGAGTGACCTCAAGACCCTCTGTGAGCTTCTGTACATGCACCTCTTCATTGGCCTTAGTAACAGGGAGGAGGTGCAGCCAGTTTGGCTGGGGCAGCAGCTGAAATCCACCTTCTCGACAGCAGCTCTACAGCCCTATCTCGGTTGTTACTTGTAGTTCCAGGTATTGGAGACTCGATTTACCACGCAGTTCTTTCTCTCAGGCCATTTGTTTCTTGGTATCTCTCCAAGTCCCTGATGGCAATGTTGAGGCACATACTGCTCTTCGGACCGAGTCTTAGAGCACCCGAAGCCGTTGCAGCCAACGGCCGCTGCCCTCGAGGCCGCAGTAACGGCCTCTCCCGTCGGCACGTGCGGACGCGCCCCGGGGCGGGGCGAGGGCTGTGCCCGCGGGACCCGCCCCGCGCTGCCCTGGTACCGTCCGGCATGGCGGGAGCGATCGGGCGGCTGCTGAGCGGGCGCGGCCGCCGGCTGGGCAGCGGTAAGGGGCGGGCGCCGGGCGCGGGGTCTGTCCGAGGCCCGGCGGGACGGGGCAGCTGCGATTGCCCAGGTCGGCGCTCCCCGGGGCCGTGAGTGGCTGAGGGGGTGGCTCCCGCCGTGGCGCTCGGTCCGCCGGGGTCGGCTGGAGCGGCTGCTGTGCACGGAGCCCACAGGCCTGGGCGGGCCGGGCTGGACGGGGGAGGCCTGGGGAGCGGGGAGCGTGCCTCCCTGCGAGACCCCTCGCGGGGAGTTGGACTTGGCGGCACCGTGTTTGCACATGGAGGAAAGAAACACCTTCAGTATAGCTGTAGATCCTTGTGAAAGTGGTCTGAAGGCAAAACTTCTCTAACTTACGGGTTTTAATTAATATTTTTGAGACTGGACTCCTGTTGGTGATTCATGAATGAGTGCTGTAAGTGGTTGTAAAGCAATTGACAGTGCATGTCATTTATTTCAGTAAAATTTATTCTTCATTCATTTACATTTTAGTGTGTTTTAGAAATTGTTTAAAACGTTGGACTTTAAAAATAGATCTGTCGTTCTCAGCAGATCATGTTAGGGATGTAGAAAGTTAACGTATTTAAATGATAACTTTTCTGCTGCCTGCTCAATGACACTTCCAGTTAGATGAAAGGTAGGGCAGTGTGATGTTTTTAGGATTTTGGAAGGAGGACAGCACATTGCAGCGGGAGTTGTCAGGGCCCTGAGCAGCCTCACATGGAGCATCTGCCTGTGACTGCTGCCTAGAGCCTTTGGTTCCCACCTCAACTGCTGGCAGCCTTGCCACCATTCATGGTCCTGGCTCCTGGATGGACCTAGGACCTTTGTTGTAGCCTCGTCTCCAGCCCTGCTGCTCCTGACTGGACTACCCGGGTGGACCTCGGGACCTGATTCATCTCCTCCACTTAGGTGGGACACTCTCAGAGGACCCTGCTTTGCCCACCTTCTTCAGGTCTATTGGGACTGTTCCCTGGTCCCTGAGAGCACCACCTGTGCAGCATGATCCTGGGCTCCTGGCTCATGCCTTTGTAGAGGATTCCTGCTCCTGCTGTTCCAGATATAACAATTTGTATCAGGTTGTTTTTCTTTTTTTTTTTAAATCTTCTGTCAAAGTCCATGTGAAACTGAAAGTTGACTTTTAGCAGACGAGAGAGAAGCCGTCTTTTTTTTTAAATTGACATGTATTTTGCGTTTAGAATTATATGATACTTGATTATTTTTCCCCAAAAAAAGATCTCAGGAAAAAAAAAACAGAAACAAAATATAAAACAAAAGCAAACAAAAAACCCAAACAAACAAAAAATCCCAACAACAGCAACTGAAAAAAAAAAGGCAAAAAACATACCCAACCCAAAACACACACCTTGTTTTGACTGTGGCTTGTGTGTTCTGTAAATAAGCTTATTGAGAAACTCAGCTGTGCACTTTGATAAGCATTTGATAATTCTTTTACTATTTTGTAGTTGCCTTTAAGCAGCAGAAATGGAAAACTTGTGTCTCCACACAAGCAAAAATGCCTCCTTGTGATTTTGTACCTGAAAAATACAAAGTAAGTCATACATATTACACTAAATTTAAGTAAGACTTCGTTACTAGATCTGAGTGATATGCTCATCTGCTAGTCAGTGCATTAAGTATGATTATAAAATTGGATTGTTTAGTGAAAACCCAGTTATGTTATAATCAGGATATAACATACAGATGTATCCCTGTGGCAATTCTATAAATTATGTCTGAATTGTTGATTTGAAAAACTCTAAGGAAAAGTGCAGAACAGCAATCTTATTTTAAAAGCTGAGTTTCAAAGGTTTGTAGAACCCTCTGTGTGGCAGAATTTGTTAAAATCTCTTCAGAAAACATAAATGGGTAATGACTTTTTTTATTCCACTCAGTCCTATTCGTATGAACGTATGCAGAAGATTCGTGAACAAAATATTTCTCCTTCACTGCGAATGTATTACAAGAAGCCATTGTTGCTGCATCAAGGACATATGCAGTGGTTGTTTGATTACAAAGGACAAAGATACCTTGATCTCTTTGCTGGAATTGTCACTGTCAGTGTTGGTCACTGTCACCCGTAAGTTTGGTACTGTTTGATATATACTGTAAAATACAACAAGAGATACCTATGTTGGTTTTGGTTTTTGTTAATCTGTGGCACTGTGAGCCTATGGTTCACTAAATGGTCATGTATGTGTTACATTAAGGTCAATTTCCACTAGATTTTGAGTAATGAGTTCATTTCGTCTGTATCTTAATCCCTCTGGAAAATGGTGCAGTGTCTGTATTTTCAGAATTAGCAACAGGTAGGTGTGTCTATGTATATGTGCACGTGTGTGTTGAACTGAATACCTTTGTCTCTTCTTGTGCTACATGCAGGAAGGTAACTATTGCTACCCAGAAACAGCTTGCTCGCCTGTGGCATACCACTAATATCTACATGCACCCTTCAATCCAAGAATATGCTGAAAAGCTAACTTCTCTTTTTCCAGATCCACTTAAGGTACTTTGCTTCTGGCAGGAAGAGGGGCTGATGAAGGAGGAGGAGAGGAATCTGTTTATAAGAAATATTGAATATAAAAATGTTTATTTAATAAATGAGAGCCATGATATCTGTGCAGAGAAAACCTGTGTGGGGACTTCAGCCTGTCAGATAAAGAGTCCTCAAAGCCTTTTCTTTAGACCCAGATGTAGACAAGCATAATATCCCAAGTTGTGGTTCCATGGGTTCTGTCCTTCCAGTTGTCACTATAAAGGGGCATTACCATCTTAAAAATCACTGAAGAAGCTAAGATGTTAACTATTCTTATATGTAGCCAGCCTTAGTTTGCTTGCTCATGGAAATTAACAGTGAAAAATATTTGACAGTAACATGGTGAGGTTTACTGACATTTAAATAAATAAACCACATAAATGTCATGTTTTGTATACCAAGAAACAGTAAGAAAAATATTGTGTTTGCTTTCAGGTAAAATAAGCTGGTCATAAAATGAAACTAGGTTAGTCAAAGAGTGTGAAGCTATTAGGATCTTAAAAATGGAAGAAGAGTTGAAAAAAAAATATAAAGCATCTGCATAGTTCAAGCAGTGGAGAATCTCAGTCACTTCTGAAAATTAACTGTAACAGCAGTGACACTAGAATTTGAGCAATTTTCACCTCTGAGAACCTGTATTCAGAATGTCCTCTTAATTTGTTCCGAATAGCAAGTTCTGCTTAACTGTTCTTTGCCATTGTTGTGTCTGTGTATGTCACTCCTAGTAACTAACATGCAGGGGCACTGTACAGCCCTTTTTACCTGTGTGAAGTACACCTCTATTCAGTCATACTCAGTTTGACCCGGGCACTTTCATTTTTCTTTGAATTGCTGTTCCATTCTTAGGAAAACCTGGAGACTCCAACTCCTAAAGATTTTCTGTACTCTCCCTTAGTAGATTGTCTTGGTCATAGTTTTCATCTGTAGTGTATGGACAACATTAGCTTTATTATTATGAAGTCACCTTGTGGTAGTGGTATGTTGTAGCTCATAATCTTACTAAATGACATGGTCCAATGCCGAACAAGGAGATGGTAGTTGTGCACTGTGTTGATCCTAAGAATTCTTCTTTAGGTGGTTTATCTAACAAACAGCGGGTCAGAAGCCAACGATTTGGCGATGTTCATGGCAAGGCTATATACTCGTAACTTCGACTTCATCTGTTTCAGGTAATGGTGACAGATATCTACAAAACTCCTTTGTGTGGTCAGTCTCTCTTTGGCTCAGGCAAGAAATAATAGAGAACTCTTTAGCCCCAGATCTATTGAAGAGAACACCATAAAATTATTTTATTTGACAAAGAGGAGTAAAAGAGGAGCCGAAGATTTTATACAGTATATTGGGACTAGTTTGCATACAAGGCACAACATGCAATTTTTGCTTTTGTTACTTGGAAAAGCATCTAGTTTCCGTGTTTAGCATGTGGTTTGGTGGATCTTTGTTCAGGGCCAGAGCTGGCTTCGGCAATTGCTACTTTGTTCCTTCATTCCACCCCTGCAGTGCCCCTCTTTGTGACGGTACAAAGGTACTTCTGGCATAGCAGTGCAGTGAACTGCAGCAGGGAACTGCTCTGGCTGAAAGCTAACCTGTTGGAAGAATTTTTTGGTTGGTTTGTTTTGCTGCTGTATTTTTCTGCCAGATCCCTGAGCCGTAGTTCACTGTACAGGTACACAAACAGCTCTTCTGGCTTGACAGGAGAGGGGGTGCAGGGAAGAGTGCTCTGTAAGCACCCGTGTAAGCAGTTCTTCTCCTTCCTGTGCATCCCAGGCAACCTCAAATATTAGAATAAAAGGCCTTCTCATGAAAAGCTCTATTGTTCTGTTATTCTATTCAGCAGAACATTTGGTACCCATCTATCTTGTATATTCTCATTAATGAACTTTTGCTTTGTGTACAAAACTGTCGACATACCACCATGTAGTTTAACAATTGGCAGCATCTGTTGGAGAGTGCAGCAGTTCCCAAGATTCACAGAACAGAGATGTTTGCTTTGTAGGGCTCAGGTGCTACAGCAGAACTTCATGAGGCACTGTCTGAATTGCTGTTGGTTCCGGTCATTGTTCTCTTCTTGCAAGCATTACCTCACAATTTTAACATTTGAGATTTCAGGAAACCAATGCAGATTTGCAGTCATGGATCTTCCAAAACCAGAGCAAAAAATAGCAGCAGGAATCTTCTTATTTTGAGTGTAACAATGCACATTTCCCCCAATATTTTGTATCTCAGAAGCATGCCTTCTCAGAACTAATATTGCTGCAGTCTCTTCTTGGAAATGAGTGATGTTCATGTACTTTCTTTGTTTGCACAGAGGAGCGTACCATGGAGGCAGCCCATACGCACTGGGATTGACATCTATTGGTCTTTATAAGCATGGTGTTGCCAATGGCTTTGGCTGCTCAACAGTGAGACTTCTGTTCTTTTTTAAAATAAACCGGGTAACCAACAGTGTATTTGAATATGTCAAGAATTAGTACATTTTCTATCCTCAAAGCCACTAACTAAACTGCAGTGTAGCTGCTCCTGCTGTGTAAGTACAAGAAGAGGCTGAGTCCCCTTTCCTTCTCTTTATGCTGATTTGGAGTCAGAACAGCCATAACATGAGTGGTCGTGATTTACAGTGCTTTAGTCATGCTTGGTGCTTGCATGGAAGTCTATGTAAGGTGCAGAGTAATAAAGCTCAGAACCCCTTTTCTCTAGTTTATTTTGCCAAATCTGTGCAAGGCTGCTTTCAGATGGTCTGAAGTAGGTCATTCCCTAGAATAAAGAATGTGTCTGTCATCTCAGTAAAACAGGAGATGTAGCTATTAAGTAGATCAGTTGGGGATAAGTGGCAACACGGTATCACCCTGCGCTTGAGCAGATGGGAATGACTTTCTGTCAGCTAGAAGCTGACATGCGCTACTCTGATCTGTGTCGGTGATAGCACTGGCTATAGGAAGGCTCCTTTACAGCAGTCTCCCAACCTGGCTCAATATATGAGTTGCTTGCAGTCACACTGTGTTTCATCAGTAGTCAGGTTGAGAATGCTGGAATTCCCAATTTCCAATCTATAATTACTCTACTAGATCTGGCTGCCTTCTTGTATTGTGCAGATTTTTATCATACTTCGGATTATTGAAGTACTTCTGGCAACTCAAATTGTTGCTGTTACTCTTAGATGATCAAAACTGCTGACTAACTTAAAAAACAAAACAAAGGAAATCACCAGTTGAGTAACTGTTGATGGAATAGTCTGAACTTGTTTCTAAAACAAGTCTTTCTTCTACCATTTCTTGAGGCGGAAGTTTGATATTATTCCACACATGTTCTTCAGACAAGTCACTTGAAGTAGGTATGCTCTTTTGCTCTAACAGACTTTTTTTAGTCTTTTTCAGTAGTCATTCCTAAGTATGATCAAAACACCTCTTTGAAAGGTGTCATAAAATCTGTAGCTATTTCTCTTATGCTTGACAGACAATGTTACCAGATGTTTTTCGTGGTCCATGGGGAGGCAACCATTGTAGAGATTCTCCAGTGCAAACTATTCGAAAATGCAGCTGTTCAGAAGGTTGGTCAATGACAAGAAGTATTTGGCTTTTAGTGCTTAGCCTTTTATTCAGTATTTGAGAGATGACATTTACCATGCAGTCAAATAATACTTGTTGCTTAGATGTGTAATTTCATGTTTTGAAGCAAGTTTTATGTCATTTTAAGTAAATTCCTTTTGAACTATTTCTCCTGTATACAGGTGTTTGTCATGCAAATGACCAGTACATTGAACAGTTCAAAGATACTCTGAACACCTCAGTGCCAAAGACAATAGCTGGATTTATTGCTGAACCCATTCAAGTAGGTAGTTTGCCATTTCTCGATTGTTATAGCAAAAACAGTGTGAAACACTCAAATCTGATATTTTTTAGCTACATCTTAAACACAGATGGTTATTTTTATTATTCTTAGATATCTTAAACACCTTAATATTCGAAAGAATTGATGCACTGTCTTAAAATTTCAGCTTTTGTCACTGATTTGAATGGAGCTAGGATTTTGCTCATGAAGTTATACAGAGAATCATGATTAAACATACACACTTCTACATTTAAATAGAGAGTATGGAGCATGGTATTGTTTAGTTTCTAAAACCTTCATCCAAATTTCGTATTGCCTTTCTTGTTACTATTTCTGTAAACTTTAACTCAATCCCACTTCCACCTCTTCCCAGCCATGTGTCTGCTCTGTTTTTAGCAGCTGTCCAGCAAGTGCTGCCCACAGGATTCATTCAGAGCTTCACCCAGATTTCAGGACTTCTGTATATGTGGTTCTTAAATAGGAAAAAGAGATAATATAGACTTGGATCCATAAAGGGAAGAAAAAAATTGTGAGAACTGTGACCTCAGAGAAAATTGGAGCTGTTCTCTGTTCTTGCTTTCTTCTAAGCCTTTATATACTTTACTCTTAAGAAGCCATTGCAGACCAGATATAGAGTGGAATTGCTAATTCAAATAAAAAGTAGAAAGGTGAACAGAAATTGAAGAAACAGTGTTTTAAACCAATTAATGAAAGATGGGTCATGAATTCTCTGGTTAACTTTGTCATCACACACAGTTCCTGAGTTTCTCAGTGCGGAGGTTTTCAAGGTACATGTTTTGGCAGCTTATCTTTGATGGCTTCTGTCTGACAGTGATCCAGTTTACAGTATGGCCTCCTAAACATTTATAACAGCACAACTAATGGAACTGCAAACTACCCTGTGGAATGGGAATAACTAACCTGAGCAGGAACTTTTTAAAGCAGTTTCACTGCTGAAGCCAGAAACTTGAGACATGTTGGTTTATTATTACCTGAGGGCTGCTGGCATTTTTTCTTATTGTAGCATAGTCACACGGTGGAACTCCTGTTTCCTTGTCTGTTCCTGAAGAGATTGTCTCTTTTGTCTTGGCAGGGTGTTAATGGAGTTGTTCAGTACCCAAGAAGTTTCTTGAAACAAGCTTATCAGCTAGTACGGGAAAGAGGAGGCGTTTGTATTTCAGATGAAGTGAGTTCTTTTGACATAAGACTTCTAGACTTTGAGGTACCTCTGAAAGTCATCTTAAAGGAATCCAAGTGAATGAAAACTGGAAGCCTGGAAATAATCTAAATGAAATGCTGTATATCTCATAACTTAAGTTTAACACAGTGCATTTTTCCAAGCATTGGAGCCTCCCAGTCTTACTGTCTTTATTCTGCTATGTGGTATTCTGATTTTAGACACAGGTACTTTTAGTAGCAGGCCTTGGTCCTTACCATTTGGAAGCAGTAAATTTAGACAAATATGCAGGTCGTAAATACCTGCTGTGATGTGAGGTGTGTCACAGTAACACTTGCTCTTATGACTCTTGTTGGCATACATAGACTTTAGAGGGAGTTGATTGCTGTACCTCTGCGAATACATTTATAAACTGAATTTGCTTAGCTAAAGCTAATAGCAGCAAACACTTGAAAGAGAGGGTGATATGTACCTCAAGCATTGCAGTAGAAATCAGCAATCATAGGGTTGCAATTTGGAAGTGTGATAAGCAACTGCATTTCCTCTCCATTTTGAAATAGAAGCTGCAGCTTATTTATGCATCTCACCATGCCTAAGACATAGTGATATGGTATCTCTTTCATATGTGAAAGAAAAACCCCATTAAAACAAACAGTACTTTGTGCAAAGCTATCTGAGTAAGGATCCTAATGCGAGCTGACTCCATATGTAGTTGCAGTTTAATGCAAATCAGTAACAACAGAAATACAAGAAAAAAAGCAATCAT